>NC_141906.1:69968589-70280219 GCF_057802395.1 Ceratotherium simum simum
GCAAACGTTTACAAGGATGTCTGCTCCAGTGCTGGGTATTCTACAACAACGGAATCACTTCCGTCTTACAAAATCATCTCTGATGACATCTTCTCCAGGAAGATGAGCCCTGCCTGCCTCTGATGACTCCATCTAACACCCAACATGGTTCCCGCATCTCAGCTGCACCCCGCCTGGGGCACTTGCTGCTTTGTGGGTGTACTGAAACTCGTATCATGGCTAGGACCCCCCGGGAGTTGGGCTGGTGTGGCCCCTTCTCCTGGCTTTCCTCCCATCCTGTGTCAGGACATGGCTCTGCCCTTTAGGGTCTCAATGGTTGCAGGCAGTGGGCAGGGTAGTGCAACGGTTAGAGGCACGGCCTCTGAGGCTAGACTGCCTGGGTTCAAAGCCCAGCTCCCCACCAGCTAACTCTGTGACTTTGGATGACTCTCTTCATTTCTTCATTTCCTTGTGTCTTGGGATGATGGTAATAATAATTCCTACCTCCTACGACTGAGGTGAGGATTTAATATTGTAAGGTATTTTGAACACTGCCTGGCACTTAGTGAGTGATATTGTGAGTCCTAGCTATTATTCAAAGATCTTGAGTCACAGGGCCGGCCCCGTGGCTTGGTGGTTAGGTGAGCGCGCTCCGCTGCTGGCGACCCGAGTTCGGATCCCGGGCTCCCACCAGCACGCTGCTTCTCCGGCCATGCTGAGGCCGCGTCCCACATACAGCAACTAGAAGGATGTGCAGCTATGACACACAACTATCTACTGGGGCTTTGGGGGAAAAAATAAATAAATAAAATCTTTAAAAAAAAAAAAAAAAGATCTTGAGTCACGTTGTAATTTCCAAATATTGTATAAATGTAAGGAATTCTTACTGTTGTTAGCCTTCTGGGACTCAATTTCCCGATTTGAGGGTTGGGGGCAAAGGATCTTTTTTTTTTTTTTTTAAACCATTTTTTTTTTAAATAATTTTATTTTTATTTATTTTTTCCCCCCAAAGCCCCAGTAGATAGTTGTATGTCATAGCTGCACATCCTTCTAGTTGCTGTATGTGGGACGCGGCCTCAGCGTGGCCAGAGAAGCAGTGCCTCAGTGCGCGCCTGGGATCCAAACCCCGGCCGCCAGCATTGGAGCGCCTGCACTTAACCGCTAAGCCACGGGGCCGGCCCAGCAAAGGATCTTTGAGGTTCCTTCTGGTTGTAATGGTCTGTAATTCTAAAACAGGTAGATAAATGTCTTGCCTGGGATCTGCATGTGTTGTGCTGTCGGGGCAAAAGAATAGCATGGGGCGGGACACCCAAGGGCCCGGGCTTTGGATGGGAGAACCTGATCGCTGGGAGGTGAGGGAGCAAAACACGCAAGAGGAAGCTGCAGACGCTGGACGGCGAGACTTCCCAGTCGGGGAGGCCCTGCATGCCGTCTTTATCCAGAGCCTGCTGGAAGGCCAGTGCCAACGTGCTGGGGTCCCAGTTCCCATGTCTCCTGAGAGAGCTGCGTAGAAGGGACCCACACTTTTCAGTGATCGAAACCCCAAATCTTCCTAGGGTGAATTTGCCCAGAGGAAAACCCTGGAGACAGATAGCAGCCACAGCCTTTCTTGGGGGTCTGATCTCCCTTCCACCACCCAACGCTCTTTAAGTGGGCTGTCAGAGGAGACGTGGGGAGCCCCCGCCCACCACGGTTTTCCCTGTGGGGACCCTTCCCTGCTCAGACCTTGGGGGGCTTGGATCTTTGCTCTGTTAGCAGGGCAGATCCTTCACTTCTCTGTAGAGGAGGGCAGTGTGGGGTGTTCTCACCAGTGAGAGGGTGAGAATAGCCTGACAGGCCGCTGCCCACCCTCCCCAACACTCCCACTGTGCAGCAAGCCGGACTCCTCTGGAAGCTGCCTCCGGCCACTATTACCCCAGGCACCTGGGCTCTGGATCAATTGCAGTAGTAGAGGCGATGGAATGGGGCGGTGATTCATCACTGTCAGGGCTGCAAGGAGCTCGGGTGACCTGCTACCCCACCCCGGCTTTGTCTCTGAAGCAGCCCAGGAAAGACCGCCAAGCTCCCTTTTCCCAGGCTCTTTGTCCCATATGCAGAGATCATGGAATCAGAGGCCAAGGGCCTTGCTCAGGGTCACCCGGTGAGAAGTGGCTGGAAGCAGAGCCTAGCCTCGACTTCCAGTCTGGGCCTCTTTCCAGCATGTTACCTGCCTCCTGTCTGTGGGCCAGCCCTGACCGCCTGCCCTTCCCCACCAACCCATTACAATCATTAGTGAAAACCCCATCTGGGTGTGGCTCAGTGTCCCCTGCCCTTCTTGTGAAACCTTAGGAAATTTGCATTGCTTAGGAGTTGATCTGGGGAGTAGAGGAAAGTTTCCCAGCTCACTCCATCCAGTGTGGTCAACAGCTCATCTTAGCTGCAGGGCATTGCTCTGTGTTTTGTGTCAGAATTCCTGTTTCCCAATTGCTGGCCCTTCCTTCCTGCTACTCTGGGACTCCTCCAGAGCACATACCATCCTGTCCCCACCGCCCTCAGTGTCTCCTAGGCCCCCAGAACAGGGACCTGTCCTAGGAGGAACACAGCATGGCTGGGTGGGCGCTAACCCCTCCTCCTGAGCTCTGGGCAATGCATGACAGTAGGTTTCAAACATTCTTTTCTTTTTTTTTAAGTCTAGGACCCTTTCAAAACCCCAAATCTCTGATAGTCATATGAAAAAATGTTTGGCATCCTCAGTTATCAGGGAAATGCAAATTAAACTCACAATGAGATACCACTATGCCCTTGCCAGAATGACTGAAACAAAAAGGACAGATGATGCCAAGTGTGGACAAGGAAATGGGGCAATTAGAACTCTCACACAACTCCTGGTGGGGGCATAAGTTGGCACAACCACTCTGGGAAACTGTTCGGCCGTATCTGCGGGTCCTCATCCCACTCCCAGGTATATATCAAACATAAATGAGTGTTATGTGTCCCAAAGTTACATACAAGAATGTTTGTAGCATTATTAATAATTGCCCCAAACTGGAAACCACGCACATGTCCACTGATGGCGGAATAGAGGAATATGTTGTGGCATATTCACACAGTGGCATATTACACAGCAAGGAAAAACACACCACCTGGATACATCTCACAGACATCATATTGAGTGGAAGAAGCCAGATACACAAGTAAGTGTACACTTTGTGTGATTCCATTTATGTGAAGTTCCAGAATAGGGGTGTTGCCTGGGAGGGAGCTTGAGTGAGTCTCTGTGTCTTGATCTGGGGGGGTGACATGGGGGTAAACATGTGGAGTTGTACCCTTAAGATTCGTACACTTTACTGTTCGTATGGTATTCCTCAATAAAAATTTTTTTAAGTTAAAAATAACAAAGTACTAAAACCTCACATGGCCTCCTGGTAAGTAAAACGCAGACAGAAGTTGAGGTCCACCCTCTTGCTTCCCATCTCTGGCGGCTCCTGGGGCGTTTCTGCAGATGGAACTTTGGAGGATATGCTGGAAGGCTTTGCTCTGGCGTAAACATGGCTTCATGTTCCTGCAGCTGGCTCCAGGCCCCCACAGCACGGGGCGGGGCGGGGGGTGCCCAATGCAGGGATCCCAACCAGGGCCACGCCCTTGAGGGAGACATCTCAGCTCCTCCTTGCCTGTGTTCCTTCTACCAGTTGGTGGGTCATCATGTGGGATGATGCAAATCAGAGAGGAAGAAACTACGTCACCACATAGCCAGGAAGGGGCAGAGCTGGGCTCCTACCTGGGACTTGGCAAGTGTCCTAAACCCTGATAGCGTTTCCGTGACAGGTTCCAATTCCCTTCTGCCATTTGGGGATAGGCAGATACGTAGTGGTGGAAGTCGTAGTAAGAGATGATACTACCCTAGCTCAACTCCACTGAGCACTCTGTTTCAGGCATTGTGGTAAGTACTTTACAAAGGGACGACTCTCCTTTAATCCCTACAGCAGCCCTCTGTGGTAGGTGCCACCATTATCTGCTTTACAAATAACTTGCTCTACACACACCTCTCTTGACTCACCCCAGCAGTCTATTCACATAGATTGAGAAATCAAGCTCAGGGAGGGCAAGCAACTTGTCTAAGATCCACACAGCTGAGAAGTGGTAGAACTAGGGACTGAATCAAGGTCAGCTGGACCCTAAAGCCCTGCCTCTTTGCTTTCACCAGGTTTTCAATACATGTCTGCTGTGAACTGAACCGATGATAGAATCAGCATCTAAAAGGACCATGACAGGCTAAAATTCTGACCTTGATCATTAAGATAAAACATAGCAGAGATACATGACAATCACAGCATTCAGGGAAAAATAGCCCACGTACAGGGTGAGAGACCTACTTAGAGGCAGCACACATGAAAAAGTCTCAAAGCTTTACTCATCCATCCATCGCTCCATCCATCTACTCACCCACTCACCCACCCACCCATTGATCCACCCATCCAACCATCGACTCACCCACTCACCCACCCACCCGTTCATCCATCCATCCAACCATCGACTCACCCACTTACCCACCCACCCATTCATCCATCCATCCATCCACTCAGAAATTTAACCACCAGGATTGCACCCCTCTGTGTTCCATGCCACCACCATGAGGTGATGGCACAGCTGTATGGGCTGTGCCCACGGTGTACAAGGGCATATGCCAGGTTCAGAGAGGACATGAAGATAATCCCCACCCCTCCACCCCCCATCCCCTGCTGGTCAGATCAGTTCCAGGGAATGGTATTTTGTCCCAGGCCCTTGGAATGAGAGGAAGCTAATAATGTTTTTTTCAGAAACAGCTGGGGTAACTGGGATTTTTTTTAAGAAAGACTATTTTTTAGAGTAGTTTTAGGTCACAGCAAAGTTGAGTGAAGGTACAGAGATTTCCCATATATACACACAGCCTCCCTTACTACCCAAATCCCACACCAGAGTGGTACATTTGTTACAATCAATGAACCTCCACTGACACATCACAATCACCCAGAGTCCATAGGGAACTGGGACACTTAATGTGGGTTTGAGAGCTCGCCCTGTGCTGGGCATTGGGATAAGGCTTTTCCACAGCTGCTGGTCAACTGAACCAAGACTTGAACCCAGGTTTGCCTGACTCCCAAGTCCAAGCCCCTAACAGATGTGTTGTGGCCTGATGACTAGAGCAGAGGGTTGAGCACATGAAAAAGAGGTTTGGCCAGGAGTAACCATCTCCAAGTATCTGAAGGACTGTCTTAGGAAGGCTGGACTGTGTGCTTCTCAGGGAAATACCTAGACTAGTGGGTGAATCTTAGGGGAGGGAAACTTTGTCTGAATAGAAGAGTTGCCCTATGGTGGTAGGGCTTGACTCAAGAGGTAGTGAGCTGCCCATTGCCAGAGGCACCTGGGATGCTTGGAGGAAAGCCCTTCCTTGGGAGAGGTTGGGCCAGGCCACCTGCAAGGTCTCTTGTCTCACGTTGATAAGTTCAATTTGGTTCAACCTTTATTGAACACCCAACTCTGTGCTCGCCCTGGGCTAAGTGCTGGGGATGAACAAGACGTGATCCCAGCCCTCAAGGGGCTTACAGCCTTGTGGGAAGGCAGCTTGTGTGGTTCTGTTACTTTCTGACTCTTCCGATCCATGGAGGCTGTCTCGGGGCTGAGGGTCCTGGGAGTGTTGTAAAATGGGAAGGAGCTGGCCACTAACTGAGAGGAGAGTGGATATGAGGAGTCCAGGCTGAGAGGACCCTGGCCTACCGGCCTCTGAGCCAGTCATACCCCAAAACGTCTTTGCTCCCTGTGGAATGGAGTACCTTCCTCAGAGAAGACTCTCTAGAGGCCCTCGGGCTAGTCCTCAGGGAGAGTAAAGGGCTTACAGGGCACAGGCCCTGCCACCCTCCCCTTCTGCCTCTCTCAGAGGGTCCTCGCTCATGTGCCTTACAAGATTCTAAGGGGACTGTTACTGTCCTTCATAAAGCACATTCACTTCTTCCAAGGTGGTAACACTGTGGAGCAAGAATCTCCATTCGGGGAGGGCCTGTGAGACCTCCTGCCAGGGCTTTTAACTTAGAATCCTGCTTTCCTTTCCAGCAGGTGCCCAGAGACCAAGCGCCCAGGAATGGTCTAAACCAGAAAACCTGCCTTAGGAGGATCACAGGTAGCGTTCCATCCTGGCTCCCTACTTGCCTCCAGGTACTGGCCTCCATTGCAGACACTATCATCTCAAGTCTCAGAGGTGGTGATAATGTTGATGATGAAGATGATTGACGATGACGACAATAAACAGCATGTCTGGCACCCAAGCTCTTATGTGCATTAACTCACGGAATCAACCAATTATCCACCCCTCAGTCCCAGTTTCCTATCTCAGGACCCCCTTCTTCCTCATGATTGACACCTGGGATGGCCTCTGCCTCCAGGCTGGCGGCTCCGAATCTGGCTGTTGGTTAGAATCTCCTGGGTAGCTTGTGAAAAACACACCTGTCTGGGTCCCAACTCTAAAGGCTGTGACCCTATTGGCCTGGAGTGGGGCCTGGACAATTTGATTTTTTTAAATTCCCAGGTGGTTCTAATGTGTCCAGGGTTTGGATCTCTGGCTCCATGGAGCCTGTGATGTCTGTTGATGATGCCCTGGGGTCAGTTCGCGAGCCAAGCAAGGCTATTCCTGTGCTTTTCCTAGTGAGGAGCTCAAAAGGGGCTTGGACGCTACAGGGCTGGAGGGACCAGCTTAGATGAGGCCCCAGCAATGGAGTATGTGTGTGCTGGGGAAGGCGTGGTTGGCAGAGGGGAGGGAGGGGAGAGGGCAGTGCCGGCATCTTCTCAGCTGGGAGTTGGTGGTGGGGGTGAGCAATGGGAGTTGGCCTGGCTCTGCCATCAAGTCTATAAACTAGAGGAGAAAATAGGATTTGGGGGCCACAGAAGCCAGTACCAAGGTGGAGGCCCAGGACTGCTCCCCAGAGGTGTCTGGCCATGGGGGCAGGGCAGAGGTGGTTCCAGGAGCAGGGTCTGGCTACTGTGCTCCCCAAGCTTTCCCAGAAGCCTTTCCTCCTCCACCTTTCCCACCAACCCATGTGCCTCCCACTCTTCAAAACCATCACAGGCACCACCTGTGATATTGTGCTCTATAATAAGTGTAATTGGTCTTTGTCCCTGTTCCTGTCATAGAGCTCCTAAAATTCTTGGAATTTCCTAAGTGATAAGACCCACAAAGTTATCTTGATATTCATAAGAAGTCTCTTTTAACCACACCTGAGTTACTATATGAGGTGATATTTGGAAAGCACCTAAGGATGGGCTGGTTGCCAGGGGAACCAAGCATGTGATTAGAGGGTTGGAACTTTCAGCCCTACCCCTGACCTCTGGGGAGAGGAGACGGGCTGAAGATTGAATTCAATCACCAATGGTCAATAGTTTAATCAATCATGCCTAGGTAATGAAGTCTCCATAAAAACCCTAAGGATGGGCTTCAGAGAGCTTCTGGGTTGGTTAACACACGCGGGTGCTAGGAGAGTGGCATGCCAGGAGATGGCATGGAAGCTCCATGTCCCTTGCCCCGTACTTGCCTTATGCATCTCTTCCATCTGGCTGTTCCTGTGTTACATCCTTTTATAATAAACTGGTAATCTAGTGAGTAACTGGTTTCCCAAGTTCTGTGAGCCACTCTAGCCAATTAATCGAATCCAAGGAGAGAATCGTGGGAACTTCTGATTTATAGCTAGTCAGTCAGAAGCACAGTTAAGAACTTGGACTTGTGATTGGCATCTGAAGTGGGGGCAGTCTTGTGGGACTGAGCTCTTAACCTGTGGGATCCGATGCTATCTCCAGGTGGATAGTGTCAGGATTGAGTTAATTGCTTGGTGGTGTGGAAAAAAACACACATGGGAATTGGTGTCAGAATCGTACCACCTTTTCCAGGGCCCCATGAGCTCCGTTTAACTCTGAAGACTCCACTCAACACCAAACGTGGCTCCTGCAAGTCCAGTTTATACCCCATGGGGTTCTCACTGCTCTGTGGGTGAACTAAACTCGTGTCAGTCTAGAACACCTCCAGGAGTTAGGCTGGTGCCGCCCCTTCCCCCGGATTCCTCTCCCTCCTACTGCTCGAAGGACATGGCCCTGCCCTTGGGCAAGTTTAGCACATGCTTTCTGATGGTCTGACTGCCAAACCTTATAGTTTCCTTTCTAGGCTTCAGTTCTCCATGTGCTGAATGAGTGCGTTGGACTAGAATGATCTCTTTTAGAACAACTAACATAAGATGCTAAATTCTCAAGTTGGCCTGGAATACTCTTAACAAACCTCTGGTCTGGAGAACTCCTACACATCCTTCAAGACCCAGGGGAAATGTTACCTCCTCCATCAAGCCTCTGAGACCTTTCCAAACAAAACTAGCCATTCCCGTTCTGGGATCCCACAGCACTTTACACACAGCTCTGCTTCAGCCCGTGGCTAGCACGGCACTGGCTGGTTTGGAATTTGGGACCCCTGAAAGCTCTGAGTTCTTTGCAAGCAGGGACTCTGGGTGGGACTATCACAGCATCACACAGTGCCTGGCCCAGGTAGGCTAAATGAATGAATGAATGCATGAGCGAATAGATGAATCCCTCAATTCAACTTCATTCTCTTAACCACACAACCAGAGGGGTAAGGTAATGAGGGTGAGAGAGAGGCCTTCGTGGCACCCAGAGAGGAGATCTTGCTGCCCAGCCATCTTAGTCCTGGGCCCACAGTGGAGGGAGTGTAATGGTGGGCACACCGCAGGGAGCCCTGGCCACTCAGGTGTGTCCTTTCTCCAGGCCATCCGGTGTTTGGTCTTCTGCTCTGCTGAGGGTGGGATGGGGGCATGGGGGCAAGGGTTGGGGTTTGGGTGGAAGGAGCCACAGCCTAACTAGCAGAAAGTTCTTCCTAAGCCTGGCTCAACTAGAAAGGCGGATGTGCCCTGGACTCCTGGTATCCTGGGGCAAGGTGCTAGGTCTGGCTTCTCCAGCCCAGGAGAGGCTGTGCCTGGGACTAATTGCCTTGCCCTCCTTCCGCTGCTGGAGAAAGTCTTGGCTAATTTGCCGGAACGCTCTAGTTAAACGCAATTAGGACGTTCTGTCCACTGCTCTCTTTCAATATATTAATAATGTAATTAAGCATTTATTGCCTGCGCAAATTAAAAATTAACTTAAACGGACAGCCTGGAAAACTGAGGAAGTGACTGCTTAAACAACCAATTTGCATGTCATTCAAGTATCAACATCTAAACACAGTCTAGGGTGCTGGGTCTGGCCTTCCAGCGAGGGGCCCAGCCAGCTGCCAACAGCTGCTTTCTCCTTCTCCACGCCTGATTCTGCCCTCGCTGGCTTCTCCATCCTGCCCCAGTCCTAGGTGTGGAGGACATGGCCTCGCCCCGGACGGGCAGGGGGGCTTTCTGCTCGGCAGCCACCTTGGCTTCCAGCATCCCCACCCCCTTTTCTCAGGGGTGTATGGTGTGGATTTCAGTGAAAGGAGATGCTACTGGGGGTGGCTGGGAGGGGGCAGTCACTGAAACCCCTGCCACTCCCACCCCAGGATCGATTTGTCCTGCATTCCAGCCCAGGAGATGGGAAGCAGATGGTGCTGGATTGGGGGGGCGGCTGTTAACCAAGGAACTAGAAGACCTTCCCTTCAACCAGCCCCCTGGAGGGATCGGGGGGCTGGGTCTCAGAGAGAGCTTGCAGGGGATGGGGCCCGGCAGGATCCTGGAAACAGAAGATGAAAGGATAAAGCTCCCCGCCTCTTCTCTGTCCCCAGGGATCTGTCTAACACGACAGGTGTGACACTGCTGGTTTTCTTCTCCAAACAGCCACAGGAGGGGATCTGGCAGGAAGGAGCAGGACAGCGGGGTGTAGGGTGAGAAGGGGAATCGGAGAGGGTCTGAGTGGGAGCTCTGCAGCTCTGGGGCAGGAGGGCCTGAACTCAGGGGGGCAGGGGCCTCCAGCCAGCACAGGGCCTTCCCCCCCACTGCTAGCCCCCAGCCTCCCTGTCCGGGCCTGAGGGGCCAAGCCTTGCTGAGGCTGCTGTCCACGGTCTTCCCTCCTGTGTGGAAGAAGGTTCAACGGCAGGCCTCTGGGAGGCCTCAGGCCAGACCCTCACATTCTCCCTTGGGGCTCTTGCAAGATGGTGGGTTGGGGTTCCTTCGCCCCTGTGTAGGGGGGCTCCTGCAGGATCCGCGTCACTGTCCCAGACCCGTGGAATCCAGGCACAGGCTGGAGGCTTCCTTCCCCTCCCCGTGGTGCTGGCCACAGCTCCAGATTCACCCTGTCCCACCCCCCGGCTGTGGGGAAGGGCACAGCCACTGCAGGGACATGACAGGAGAACACGAGGCAACCAGGGTTGTTTTAAACACTTTATTTATAAAAAAGTACATTTTTTTTAATACAAGTAAAAGGGGGTGATGCAAACACCCCCTGGGTCAGAACTAGGATAATCTGCTGGGTGGTCCCCGGGGAACAAAGACGAAAACGGTGACGAGGAAGCTGAAGCGAAGGTAGTGGGTCGCACTCAGAGGTGAGCGGTGGCAGCTTCTCCTGGACTTTGTTTCCATTTATAGAAAAAGAGAAAACCATTCTTTTTTCGGCCACGAGTCCCATTCCTCACAGCAGGAGGCGTAAGAGCAGCAGCAGTGGGGCAGGGGCTCCCCCGACCTGAAAGCCAGGCAGCAGCAGCGGCAGGGGACGCCCTCACCGCCTGGCCACGGCGCAGGGGCCGCCCTCCCAGCACCCCTGGCCAGAGCAGGTCTCCCCGTGGGTGTGCGGGCCCCTCACTAGGAGCGGGCTGCTGGCGGCAGGCAGGCTGCAGGGGTCTCGGCCTGGCCCCGCAGAGGCCGGGAGCACTCCCCTCCTCCCGGGTGGGCTGCCCACACCCACCTAACACAATTCCTGATTCCTGGGCTTGGAGGATGGCAGAGAAACTATCGCACCAGTGACTCGGGCACACAGGAGGGGGTTGGCAGAGGGGGCATGTGCCCGGGAAACAGGGCCCCTGTGAGTCTCTCTACGGCCCGTGCACTGGAAACTCACTGCTTCTCTTGAGGGGCTTTCGGCAGGACCCACCCGAGCCTCTGCCATGTCTGCATGTCTGCAAGTGTGGCCTGTGCTTGGCTCTGTTGGAGGTGTGTGTGCCCCGTGTGTGCGTGTGCTGGGCCTGAGGTGCTGCACACAGGCTTGTGTTCACCGATTCCGAGCTGCTGCTTTTCAGATCCTTCTGGTAGAAGGGGACTCGAATGGTTGGTTCTGTTACACATTAGAACAATATCAAAATCTTAAGGAAATAGGGGGATAGGTGAAGTGGGGGGAGGGCAAGGACAGGGAGGGCAACAAGAGGCAGGATGACAACTGGGGAGGCCTTGGCACAATTAATACCAAGTTTATTTCATTTCCAGCAAAGGCAGAAGCTCAGCTCATGCTGGGGGCATGGAGGAGAAGCAAAAAATCCTCACCTCTCTGCTGAGCTAGACCTCCCCTTTGCCAGCTGGCTATGTCTGTGGGCCCAGCAGCAGTGCCCACTTCCCCACAGACTTGGGGCACAGAAAACCCCATCTCCCCAGGCCCAAGTGCTGACCTCTGCCTCATGCCCACTCTCGGCTCTGGGTAGCTGCTGCTCTGCTGGGCACGCTGCTGCTGGGCTTCTGGCAAGGCAGGAGCCTCCCACGTGGCCCATGCATGTGGCACGGACCCCACAATTTGTGCTTTGCTTGGGTGGAGGGTGTGGAGGTGTCTTAAGGGGGACTCAGTGCTTTGGCTGGGCCCAGGGGCCTCTTAAGTCCATCATACAATGAAGAATAGGGGAGGCAGTGCAGGATAAGGGAGACACAGGAGGAGGAGTCCTTTTAGTCTCATGGTTTCAAGGGGACACAGAATGCCTCATCAGGCAGGCCCCTGAGATTTCCTCCTGCCTTGGGGCAAGGCGACCAAGCGGAGGGGCCAGAGTGGCATGAGGTGGGATGGGAAAGTGATGTCACATGGAAAAGGTCCTCTGCCCTGGGGAGACACTAATACTGCTGGGAGAAGCAGCCCAGCCCCTCCACCCCCTTCTGCCCTGTGGCTGGAAAGACCCAGGACTTTTCTTCCCCAGCTCCACCCCATCCAATACCCCAATGCCAAGAGGGGAGAGCCACCCCAGGGCTGGCATGGCTTCAGACTTCTGCTACGTGGCTACTGGGCGGCCTGGGCTGGGGCTAGGGCAGTGGGGGCTGGGCGAGGGGGGCAGAGATGGAGCTGGGTGAGGGCTCAGCACCAGGGAGGGGAGGAGTAGGGTGGGGGCTGGGGCTCCCTCGGGAAGCCTATGGCAGGGTAGATCAGTGCCCGTGGGGCACAGAGTGGTCTGCCTCCCTCCCCCCAACACTTGCCATCCCACAGAGCCCCTGACACCTGGGCTGTGTTAACTGGAACCCTAATGGGCAGGAATGAACCTGCCTCTCCCATCCCAGGGTCTTTCCCATCTGGAGTGCCGGGGGGACAGGGGTGGGCAGATGGAGGAACTGAGGCACTTTGAGCTGGGGGAACTGAGAGAGGGTTGGGAGGGGCCCTCCTCCATTGTACAGATGGGAAGACCAAGTTTTGGGTCAGGAACCCAGAGCCCCATTCAAGGAGGGAATCTACAACTCAAAGGGAAAGCTTCTCCAAGGTACCCCCTCACTCCGAATAGAGAACAGGGATAGCTGGGGGCAGGGGTGGAGAGTGGCAGGCAAGAGCTTCTGACTGAGGACTCCTGGCTGCCCCACTCTCCTTGCACTTGCTGGCAAGCCTGGGACATTGACGTTGGCCTTCATGGTGAGGCGCTCCCTGCACTCTTTAGGCTCTCAGACTGTTTGCAGAGCTTCCACCTCGCGGGCTGCCTTTTCCATTGCCCTCCACCTTGATATTTCTTCACCTCTAACTCCTCAAGGTGATCCCCTTCTGGGATCCCAGCCCTGACTCCCCAAGAGAATCAAGTCACTAGCACGTGATAGATGAGGGAGAAATCCCAGAAGCTTCCACGCCTTAAGAAGCAGTGTAGGGCCAGCCTGAGATCCTAGGGTGGAGGCACCAGGGGGTCCTAGTCTCAGCTGTCCCTGGAAGCTTCTGAAGGCTGCCCCCATCCTCAGCTGGGAGGGGCGAGGAGGTGGAGCAGAGAGGGGCGGGTCTTGGGCAGTGTCCAGCCTGGGTAAGGCGTGTGACCCCAGGGGGAGCTCAGGGGTAGACACAAGTGGTGCGTGTGCATGTGGGTATGTTGATGTGTCAGCAGGGGCATACAGGAGCTGGGGGCCAGGGTCCGCCTGCCGTCCTGCTGTGTGGGGAGCAGACTGGGGTAAAGAGGAGGACACACCAGAGCTGGGCCAACTTCACTCTCAGCAGGCCAATGAGGAAAAAAAATGTAAAACCAACCTCACCAGGAAAACACATTGCCCAAGGCCCCAGGTGGGGACCTCGACTGGATTCACTTAACAAACAAGACAACCCTGGGTGCTCTGGAGAAGCCGCACCCCCACCCCCTACCTCTTGGGTGCAACAGCTGTCTAGAACTCCCCGCCGCGGACAGCTCCTGGTGAGGGGTGGGGGGTTCCCTCTCCCTGGGAAAAGAGGAGCAGCATCTGGGGGTGGGGGTGGGGCTTTTCCTCTTGGAGCCCCTCAGCCCTCCACCCCCCATGGAGAGAACACAAATAAATTCCAGTGTTGGGGGGCAGGGGAGGGCTGGCTCCCAAAAGCCTAGAGGGGTGCCCTGGTACACAAGACAAGAACAGGGCTCCCTGCATGGAGGGCAGGCGGGTGGGGTCAGGGGAGGAGAGGTACAGCAACACCAAAGCCACAGTGAACACGACACCACGGGGAGGGCTGGGGACAGGAGGAAACCAAATCAAAGCCAGGTCATGTCTGCCCTGGGCTCTTGGCTCCCCGGGGGTGTGGGGCTGGCTTTGGGCAGCTGGGTGAGTCTCTGTCGAGCTCCTGGAGGAGTGGGCGGTGGGGGGCGAGCAGGGGGCGTGCGGGTGGGGGCTGGGGAGAAGGGGGCGCAGACAGACACTCTGGAGAGGGCGGCTACACGTACCACTCTTTCTTGGAAATGAAAGACCCGTCGTTCTGAGAAACCATGTTCTCGGCCAAGTCCAGCTGCTCAGGGTCGTACTGGTAGCCCAGAGTCCGGTCCCCGTAGCCGTCCTGACGGGCCTCTGCCTCATCCACTGTGAAGTAGGGCCGCTTGGCGTCCTCATCGTACTTGGGGTGGGGGGCCCCCACCTTGCGCTCGCCCCCTCCACCGCCCTCCTCCTCCTCTTCCTCCTCGTAGCTGCTCCCGCCCAGTGGGCCGGCCTTCTTCTCATCGTCCGAGTCGTCTGGGTACTGCAGGTTCTGGGCCATGGGCGGGTGGTGCTGGGGGATGCCCGCCTTGCTGTAGCCATTGCCATACACGTGCTTCTTGGTGCTGTAGTCACCCTTGAAGGTGTGCCGGCGCCGGCGCAGGGCCAGCACGATCCCGCCGACCACGATCAGCACCAGCAGGATGCTCCCCGCCACGCCCCCAATGATGGCCGTGGGTACCGGCCCTGCGCGCCGCCCATGGTCGGGAGGAGACGGGGTGTAGGGAAATTCTGGGTGAGGAAAAGAGATGGAGGGGGACACTGTCAGTGTCTGCTCCTGGGGAGCTGGCAGGGGTAGCAGGGAGGGAACAGGGAGGGAGGCGGGGGAGGGAAAGGCCAGGAAGTGGGTCAAGGACAGCTCCTGTTGCAGAGGCCCCTCCACACCCCACCCTTCCAGGAGCCCAAGGTGCCGCACTGGTAGCTGGAGCGAGAAGAGAGAGGCAGAGACAGTCCTGCAGCCCCAGAGCCTCCACGCTGACTTTCTCCTTGGATGCGGGGCCAGCCTACCCTTGACCCAGTGTCCACTAGACGCCAGTCACTGTAACAACACCCCGTGAAGTAGGTGTGCTAGTCATTTCCATTCAACACACGAGGAGACGAGCCTTAGGGAGGTTAAATAACTTGCCCAAGACCACCAGCCAATGATGTAACGTTGGTTCTCTTGCATGTAAAGCCTGTGCAAACGTCACAGCTACTGCTCTGCTTGACACCTGCTGGTCACTGTGCCCCAGCACAACACCTTGGCTTCCTAGACTCGGAGTCTAGAGCAGACTGGGTGCCCCACGCCTGATCTCATCCGTTCCCAGCGTACAGGGAGGAGGATGGGTTCCCAGGTGCTGGCCCTGTAGATGCCCCATGACTGCCAGAAACCAGGGCTGTGGTTCTTGCCTGCGGTCTGGCCCTGCAGGGCAAGGTGGGGGCCAAGAGCTATGAGCATAAGACGCTCAGCATGGCTGTGCAGAAAGGGGGCCTGAGAGCAGGGGAGTACACAGCAAAGAGGACGAGTATGCACAAGAGTGCCTGTGCCTGGGCACACACCCTTGTCACAGCGAGCCCGTACGCCTACGCTGATGTGATGAACGTGTGTGTCCAGATATGTGTGCACTGAGGACAGAGTGGAAACGAGAAGGCAGGAAAGGGGAAAAGAAGAGAAAGGAGGCAGGTGGGAGGGGGGGAGAAGGCTGGGTGGTGACTTTCTTTGCCAGCGGGGCCAGGCCAGAGTATTGTTCTGCTCTGGGCAATGCTGCCTCTTCCCTGTCCTTCCAGGGCCATGCCAGAGGCCAAAGCAGTCCCGCGTGAGGCTGAGAGACCGTTCCCAGCACCACCACAGGGTGGCACCGGAGACCATGGCTGGCCTTGGTCAGGAGGAGCTGGTGGCAGGTCCAGGGCAAGCCCTGAGGTGACCTCGGCTGCTCTGGTCCCTCCTCTCTTCAGGTCAAGGTAAAGGGTCGATTTGAGCATATGTTCCGGCCTCTGGGAATCGGTTTCTGCCAGCTCACTCCCTGATTCAGCATCACGCACCCCATGGGAATCCTGCTCCTCCTATGAGACCATTCCCTCCTCCCAAAGGTGGAGTGCTGTCTGCAGCAGGTGGGAGCAGGGTAGAGATTCTAGAAGAGAATTTAGAGATTCTAGAAGATTCTAGAAGAGAAGAAAAGCCTTCCAGAAGTTCAGGCTGGAAGGGCTAATGAAAACAGTGGGGCCAAAGAAGGGGCAGCAGTTTGCCCGCAGTCACATGGCTGAGCTGGGACCACCCAGATGCTCCTGCTCCTGGCCTCCCTAAAGGCAGGAGTTGGCAGAGAGAAGCATAACCACTGAAGACTCAGCTTCCCACTTGTCACCACTGTGTCCTCAGTGCAGGTCACTGAGTGGCTGCCCAATAAATATTTACTGAATATTTGTCTTCACCACCTACTTCCAGGACAGTCTCCCTGGAACCTCGAGCTTCTCTTGGTTCACTAGGTCCCATTTGTTTAATGCCTTTAAAAGGGCTGCACGCCTGCTCCCCATGAGGTGGGAGCTGCCTCCACAAGGGATGCCCAGGAGGCAGCTGGTGGGAACCTGGCCTCTTCTGTACTTTCAATATCTGAATGCTCTCTCCTCCCTTCACCTGCCTCATGGCTCCATCCATCCACCCATCCATCCCTCCACCCACCCACCCACCCACCCAATCAGCAAACATGTACTGAGCATCTATTTTGCTAGTCACAGGATACAAGAAACTCACAGCCTAGCTGGGGAACCAAATGACACTCTTAGAGATGGAGCAGCATGCAGACATCAAGGGCACTGGCAGAGAAGTGCCTCAGGAGTGCAGGGGAAGGAGAGTGATGTGGTCTGGAGTTAGAAGAGGCTTCTTGGAGAAGACTTAAGCCAAGCCTTGAAGGATGGCAAGGACTCGGAGAGGCCAAGAGAGTAAGGAAGTCATCCAGGTGAAGGGACCCGCATTTCCTTTCTGACATGTTCTCACCCCTTGCCTTCCATACAAAGTTCTTTGATTCTCGGCTTTCCTCTCTGAGTGTCTGTCTCCGGCCGCATTGCTAGGCCTGCTCTCTGCCCCAGCCGCCCGGCTGGGGGCTCCGT
Source organism: Ceratotherium simum simum (assembly GCF_057802395.1). NCBI lineage: Eukaryota > Metazoa > Chordata > Mammalia > Perissodactyla > Rhinocerotidae > Ceratotherium > Ceratotherium simum. The sequence continues at coordinate 69,985,479 of NC_141906.1, forward strand.
TCTTGCACCTTCAGCCCTTCCCCTCTGCTTTCTGTCTTAGTGACAGACCTGGTCATGAGTTACCTTTACCTTGCTGGCTCTCCAAACCGTCTCAGGTTTCTAGCTCTCACCCAACTCTGGGACTTGATCTCCAAAGGCCTCACGGACAACACTTCCCAAACAGTGGTCCATGGAACCTCAAGCCATTGGCTCAGAGGGTCAGCAAGAATACTGGGGTCAAACACTTTGGGAAATGTTGGTTTAGACAAAGCATCAGAGCCCTTCATCTTCTCACGCACACCGTGAACTATAGGAGGAACGTGTAGGATGCAGCGTTTCTCAACCTACTGGAGTGTGAACCCTGCCCTTCCTGACTCAAGGACCATTCACAGGACTAGTATTTGGGTACACACTCTGAAAACTCTTCTCTAGCACATCCTCATTTGAATGCTCTCCACTGCCTCAAAACACATCTGTCTCAACCTGGTTCACCATCTTCTCTCCATTCAACACCACAACTCCCACTACCATTGGTCTACTCTTCCAGGTTAGAATCTCATTTGTCTTTGACTCTTCCTTCTTCATCTCTAGAGTCAAAATCTGCCAGCAGATCTTGTTGACTCTTCCTATTCAATATCTAATCACTTTATGCCAGGTTTTACAGTTGTTGTAGATTCCTGAATCTCCCCCCTTCACTTGATCTCTGCCCCCCTTTAGTCACTCCATCCACAGTCACCAGGTTAATTTTCACTGTGTAGACATGACCACTCCCTTTCTCAAAGACTAGCAATGACTTCCCCACCGCCTGTTGGACCACACCAGTCTGGTTTTCAAAACTTCTGTCACGCAACTTGATCTTAGGTTTGGCCAACTCAACATCTTTGCTGTCCAAGTTGATTCTTTACTGCAAACCTTTGCTCCTGCTGTTCACCCTTCCAAGAATGCCCTTCCTCATCACTCCTTCTGCCTATTTCAGGTCTTCAGTTCCTTCTTTGTGCAACCTTCTCTTCTCCAGCTCACACTTATCTTTTCTCTTTAGAATTTTTACATACTAATGGTCTGTACCTCTCATTCTGGTGTAAACAGTAGCTAATTCCATTCCATTAATCGTATCCTGACGTATTATAGTAAAGCCTGTGATAAAACACCCTGCACGAAATGCAAATTAGGATCTACCATGATTGGCTCCGGTCCTTCTGCCAGTTTGCAAATGGTTAAAGTTCTTCTCTTCTGCAGGAACGAGGAGAGGGGCGGAGGGTGTGGCAGTCTTAGGATAATTCGGGATTGACTCAATACAGTGTGTTACAGTTGTGGACAATATAAGTTCCACTAGATTTTCCTTTGTGCTTTCTGTGACAGCAGAGACCCAATGAAAAATAAACCTTTCCTACATTTTACTTGACTAGATTGAATTTTTTGGACCCCACTAATCAAAGTATGGTAGAGTATTACTTGTTTCAGAGAGTGGCTAGTGTCCCAAATTAGACTGTAAATTCAAATTCAAAGTAAATCTAGAACCTGACCGCTTCTCACCAACTCCATCGCTACCACCCCAATCCAAGCCACCATCATCTCTCACCTGGATTATTGCAATAGCTGCCTAACTGGCTTCCCTGATTCCACCCTTTTCCTCAATAGACTATTTTCAACACAGCAGCCACAGAGATGCTGTTAAATCCGGAGAGCTTAAAATGCTTTACATGATCTGTGCCCCCACCCCCACCTCTGACTTCATCTCCTGCTCTCTTCCCAGCTCACTCCACTCCAAGCACACACAGGGCCTTTGCACTGGCTGCTCCACACCTTGGAAGGCTCTCCCCAGCCGTCCCGTGGTCATTCCCTCACCTCCATGAGGGCTTGGCTCAAACTTCTCATCGAGGTCACCTGCTCACCAAGGCCTTCCCTGACTACCCTGTTTAATATCGCAGCTCACAAACCCCCACCTCCAGCATTGTGACCCCTTACCCTGCTCTTCTTCTTTTCTCCATATCACCTTCAAAATGACTTCATAATTTTTCAAAGGTATTTTATCTATTGTTTGTTGTCTGTCCTCCTGTGTCAGAACGTAAGCCCCACGGGGACAGGGACTTTGGCTCATTGGTGTACCCCCAAGCACCTAGACTGCCTGGCACATGGCTGGAGTTCAAGAATATTTGTTGAATGAATTCTATAAAAAGGCAAGGCTATCTACGTCTGAGAGGTGAGCCTTGCTCTAGGCTGCACAAGTATTTAGGAGACACTTAGGTAAATGCCTGTGTGGGGTGCACTTGGGGACCTCATTTCACCGGAGCTGGGACAAGAAGAGTGCAGCGGTGGCTTGGGGACAGATGATACTGGGTCTCGTTCCCTTCTAGGCCCTTCTGTTTAACTTTTTTTCCCTAAATTCTAAGGAGGTTTACACTTCCCTGGGGATCTTTTGGGACCAAAGGGAACCCTGGTTATTCTGGCTACTTTACGGCCTGTCTACAGGCAGAAGGATGGCTAAGACGACCTTCCAGCTCTGCAGACTTCAGAGTGAAGATGCTAAGTGAGGGTGCAGAAGAAAGGAGTAGTTACGGGGTTCCAGTTCATTCACAAGCAGAGAAGAGGGGGCCATTTGGTGTGGAATGGAGCATCCCCCTGCCCCCTCTGTCCCTCCAGCTGTCACATTCAGCCAGTAGCTCTTGTCTTTGTGCCAGGAGCAGAGCCTCAAGGGCTGCAGCTGGCAAGGGAGAAAAGAGCTGGGCCGTGGGGTCATTTGCACTTGCTGGGGAGGGGCCTGGCCGGCCTCCCTCACATCCTCTTACAAAGGGGGCAGCTCGGCCCCCATTCCTGAAGGGCTGCAGCCTCCGCTCTGGGATCCGGGAGTGGCAGGGACCCTGGGGCAATGGGGACTCTGCATGGATCTGAGGTGGAGAGGTTAGGGTTTACAGTCTGGATCCAGGATCTGCAGGAGGTTTGGGGTCAAAGAGAATGTTTGGGCTTGCTTCTAAAACCAAGGCCTGGTGCTCCCTCAGGCAGGCAGGAAATGGTCTGACATCAGAAGATTAGGCCGGGAAGCTGCGAGAACTACACCTCCCAGTGTGCAGTGCAGCCGGCCACAGGGAGAGTGGGAGGCCTGAGGTCAAACTCTGGAAAGCCTTTCTCTTCCTCCTGCAGCTGCAGCAGCTGTGAGTCGCGTCAGACCATCGGGCAAGACCTCAGTCAAGCTGGAGGAGAAGCGAATCCTCCCAGGGGCGCAGAGGCAGCTGCCTTCTCAGACTCCCCAGCACACTGCCATTTGCCGGCCTGGAGAAAGGCCCACAGCACAGCCATGGGCTCCCGTTCACACATTCAGCACGCAGTCGCTCGCCTGGTTGCCGGTGCACGCTCGCACGCTCAGAGGCACACACCCACACTCACGCTCGGGCACGCACACTCGCAGGCTCACACACCCACTTCCTTCCAGATGGACTCTGAAGCCCCACCAACCTTGGTCTGAAGAACTCCCGGCCTAACGGGAAGACTGTTACCTTCACCCCCCAGTGATAATCCCCAAGGGATGAGCCCAGGACTCAGCAGAAATGGGAACTGAAACAGACATCCTACACCCCAGTGGCCTCCCTGTCCTGCTCCTGGAAGTGGCCTGGACACTCTCCTTCTGACATCCCCAGCCCCAGGAGAGATGCTGCCTCCTTTGGCTTCTTTAGTCAGGTCAAAGCCATACCCTGGGCTCCCCTCCCCACCCTCAGCAATATCCCCAGAAGGAGAAGGGAGGGGAGCTCACTGGTTTGTTTTGTGACTATGGAACCAACCACATGAAACTGCTCCTTGGTATGAGGGCCTCGGAAATGGGCTTCTCTGAGGGCCCCAGGTCCCAGGGAGATGCATACACAAATTCTGGTGAGTTTGTTTCCTCTACTCTCTCATCCCCATGGCCACAGCCTGGGCCTGTTGTTTCCCACTAGGGAAACTCTCACTGTACAGCCCCTACCTGGTCCCTGGTACCATCCACACAGCTTCCCGAATGCTGTCTAAACCACACGTCTCACAGTGCTTCTTCTCTGCTGAGCGGCTCCCCGAGGCCAACAGAGAGAAGGCCCCACTCTTTTCCTTCCTGCCCACCTGGCTCCAGCCATCTTCTTCCCACAGGCTTCCCCCACCCCAGGAACCCGGAGCCTCCGTCACTGCCCACTCACTCATCCTTGTAGGACCAAGTCAAATGCTACCTCCTCCGGGATCTGTGACCTCAAGAAGCCCATGCCCAAGTGTGTCTGTGCACGTGGTGCAGCAGCCGGGCACACGCATGGCTTGCACACGCATGTGTCTTTGGCATACCCCCTGCCGCATGCCTTCTCCCGCCTCTGCCCCAGCTGCTCTTCATCTCCCTCTCCAGATGCGCCCAGGGCAAAGCTATTACCCGAACGGATGGCCTGAATGAAAAATTAAATTTCCACTTATCCGCCTCGCTCATGCATTCCCTCCAGACCAGTGGGGCTTGGAGCACAGGGCAAGGCTGTGCTCCTCGGCGTGGGCCCCCAGAGAACATGACAGGCACCAGCCCATGTGGGATGAAGGCTGCTGGGGCCAGATGCTGCTGGGAAATTGCCTGTGAGCACAAGAACAAACAGCTCTGAAGAGGCTCAGGCTGCCTGGCTGGGTCCTCCTGAGGGGGCTGAGAGACCTTCCCTTGGGACGGCCAGGCAAACAGCTCCTGGGCCCATCAATGATTCCGTGAGCATCACGCTTCCCTGGTTCCTGCCTCACTGGGCTGTCAACAGCAGAGTCCTCTTATGCAAGGCCCTTCTCACCACCCGTGTGTCTTTGGTTACCACCCTCATCCCGTTCCGTATCTCCGTGGAGCACACGAGGCCATGCCGTGTGCCTCTTCCAGCTAGAGCCCTGGGTGGCCCCAGCCCACCTGCCCACAAGGCCACCTAGGCCTGACCACAGATCCCATGGAGGCCGTCACTGCAGCAACCACCCCTGAGGAGACGGCCCCCTCCACAGCCGGTTTCTCTTCCTTCCTTTCCTCTCTTTGCTGTGCCTGAGCCTGGGGGGTGCCCCCTTACCTTCCTCCCTGCTCTAGGACCCAGTGCAACTCCAGGAAGAGACGCCCTGCACTCACGGTCGTCCTGCACCCTCCTGAGCTTTGGGAGAGGGAGGCCCTGGCTTTCCCGTTCCAGCCCTGCCTCTGGGGCCGGGCAGCACCACTTTGCCCCATAAGCCTAGCAGGGCCTCTGGCCGGTCCACTCATGCTGCGGAGTAGGATCAACAGGAGGTCACTGCTCCCGGATTTCTTGGCCTTCTCCCCTGATTTCCCAATCAGCAGTTTCCCCAGAAAGCCTGAGTGGTGGAGGAGGATGCAGTGGTGGCCTTGGTGGTCCACCACTGGGGGAAGATATCACCACACAGGGAGTACTCACCGTGTGCCAGGCAGTGGAAGATGGATTTGGTGGGATCATAAGAAGCCCGCGATAAGTGTGATTGTCTGCATATTAGAGACTAGGAAGCTGAGGCTCAGAGAGGTGAAGGACTTGCTTAAGGCCACACAGCCAGGAAGAGGCGTATGTGAACACACTCAGGCCAAGTCTGTGCTGTCACTCATCTGACAGGCCTCTCTGCGGGGCGGTCATGCTCCCTTATGATACTCCTCACTCTTGTCTGCCCCATGGGCCCAGGGCCAGAGCTCAGGCACCTATGAGACTCTTACTGAGCTTTGCTCAGACTTCCTCCAGGAGGGGAGAACTGTGTGATTCTGGCCCTCCCATCCTTGCCAACCTATGGGAACCCCCAGACACAAGCCTGGGGGAGGGGCTGCCTCAGCTTTCCCCAGGCTCCACCTCTGACATTTCTACTACCTTAACCAGTCTGAGAGCCAAGGGCCGGGAGTTGAGAAAACAGCAAGCAACAAGTGACTCCACCCTCCCCTGACCCCTAGTGAGAGAGGTGACAGATCCACCCCAGGGATAGGGAGGTATGGCCCCTGGACAGCCTCGGGCTGCTCTTCCTGCGGCTGTGTCTTGAACGTACCCAGAAATGAGGTCTCCCACTTCTGAGATATGGGCTCAGAGCTAAGGGATCCTCAGGGCTTCCCCAGGCCCTGCGCCTGGAGCCCAGGAACCACCGCCCAACTGCCTGTATCCCTGAGCCCCGCTCGACGTCTCCCTGAGGTCACTTCCTGTATGTAGCATGCACCCTCTGATGTCACTTCCTGTCCTTCTCAGCAGTAGCATGACACCACTTCCTGTCCTAGGAGGCTCTTTCTGGCATTTTCTCACCCCGCAACTAGCTCAGGTACAACGTCAAAGACTCTCCCTCTTCCAGTTGTGAGGTTGTGATGGCAACTTACCCCTCTATTGGCTTGTCTTGCTCCTTCCATTAATAATGGTAATGATAGAGGTCAAGATAATAACCACAGCACATGGGCCATTTATTGACAGACTGGTCTGTGCCAGGTACTTGGCCTACATTGTGTAAATCCTGACAAGAAACCTTCAAGGCATGTCACACTATCCCCATTTTGCAGATGAGGGCTTGTCCAGGGTCCCAGTTGTCTGACATTGAAGCCCATGCTCTGTCCACGTCCCATGTGAAGTGCCCCCCAGAACACCCCAGCCCCTGAGCTCCCTTTGCCCTGAGCGGTCAGGTGGCTGAATCTCCTCGTCTGTACTGACAGAGCGAAAAATGTGGGTAAAAGATTGATGCAGTCACAGGGCACACACACCGCGATGGCTTTGGGCTGTATCCTTGCTTTTCCTCCAGTATTCCTGCCTGAGGTAAGCCTCGCCTTCCAGCCCATGTGGGTTTCCTGAACTGCAGGAGCAAAGCTTGCAGGAGATGAGCTCCAGCTGCAAAACCACCCCCACCAGGCCAGCGTCCCATGGTGCATTCTGTTGGCAGACCCATGGGCAGGCTCTAAGCACCCACTCCCCCCTACAGCACTGCTGTAACAGCCTCCCCTTGCCCCTCTCTGATTGGGGTCACCTTGTCTCACACACAGCCTTTACAGAGGAAAGAGAAAAGCAAAGTAAGACCAATGGCCAGAGCCCAGGGAGAACCAGAGGAGCAGGAAGAGGAGACACAGACTTCCCACAATGACACAACCCAAAGGTGGGGATGCCGGCAGTGGAGGAAGCAGTGGGCAGGGAGAGGCAGGGAAGGGTGCAGCTTCCTACCTGTGATGTTGACCTCCACTTGGCCCGAGCGGGTGCCAATGGCATTGGTGGCCTCACAGATGTAGGTCCCTGCCAGGCTATAGTTGATAGGTCCCCGGAAGAAGAGGGTTCTGTTCTGGGCTTCCACACCCTTGGGGAGAGAGCCGTTTAGCCTGCAGGGATTGGGAGACATGGCAGAGGGTTATGACACTCCAGCCCCAAGAAGCTGCCCCTCTGTCACCCATCTGCCTCCAAGACCACCAGCCCTTTTGCTGAGTTAATGGCAGGGTTTGTCTTAGAAGGAGTAAAAACAACTACTGCAACAATAATCTCCTGTATTTGGCGGTTTTATATTACTCAGCATTTCACATTTGACCATCACAGCACTGAAATGTAGACATGAGAGGCAGACACCAGTCCCACTTAACAGATGAGGAACTTGGGGTTCAAAGTCAAGGAAAGACACCTAGTAAGCGACAGAATTGGAGCTCTAGCCAGATCTTTGGACTCCTGGCACAGTGCTCTTTCTACTACTCCTGGTTCTGGTAGTTGGTCCTCGGTTTCCTCGGTGGCTGGTTAATAACGCAGATGTCTGGGTCCTCACTCCAGATCTACTGAAGCTGAACCCTGAGGCCATGGCCTGGAAATCTGTATTTTAACAAGCTTCTCAGGTAAGGAGATGTGACCCACGTTTAGCATTGTGTTCCATTTCACTATCTCATTTTATCGCTGGGCATGTTACAGGCCTTTTTCACGTGGGGGGCATCCTGGAAGTTTCCTGAATACAGGGGACCTTCTTCCTCCTGATCCCTGATGCTACAAAGCTATTATTCTGTTGGACCCAGAAGCTCCTTGGTCCACAGAACTAAAAGTGGCAAGCAGGCCCCGCCCACTCACACCTTCAGAAGCACTTCTGGTTCTAAGAAGTGGAGGGTGATAAACACCTAGGGTGTGCCTCTACTTCCTGGGCAGCTGTCTTCTGGCCATCCACGTCAACCTTCTTCTTGGCTTCCACCACACTCTGTCTTTCTGTGTGTTCTATCTAGCTCTTCTCTGAGAAGAACCTTGGCTCAGGCCATCAGAGCTGGCTACAGGGGGAGAGTGGACCCTTTGAGGGCCAGGCCCAAAGACCATGAAGCCAAGAATGGGATGATGAGATGTGGGGCGAGCGCGCCAGGAACACAGGCATTCTGGGCTGACTGCTGCCTTCTTCCTGAGAATCTGGGGGTGCTGGAGAGAAGGAATAGGAACAAAGAAAGATCTGGGATGCTCCAGAAAGCCAGCTTCCCTGGGGACACCTCGATAAAAATAAATACTGGGGGCTGGGGTGGGAGTGACTCAGACTGAATCACCAAAGGAAAACGACAAAATTCTTTATTTAGGGAGAAGAAGGCAGGCAGATCACGAGGGAAGCCTCCTCTGGCAGAATGGTTTGTCCTACTGACCCTGATGCTGTCAAACATGGGGGTGTCTGGGTGTGGGGGTCTCTTGTGAACCCTCCCCTTCTCATCGAGAAACCTGAGCCTAGACCTTAATTTCTTCCCTGCCCAAGGCTGCTGGTGGAGGGGTGGGTGGGCCTCCCTGTGATCAGCGAGGCACCTCGCAAGGTGACCAGCCAGCCCCACAGGACTTACGTGGTCCAGCGGTACTCGGTGGCTGGGGGGTTAGCATCAGCTTTGCATGTGAGCTTCACATCCATCCGCTGCAGGTACCAGTTCCCATCAAATCCCTTGATGGTCACCTCGGGCTCATCTGTGGGGCAAGGGATGATGTTTGAAAAGGGTGAGGCCAGGAGAGCAAGACTTGGGACAAGGGATCCTCAGACAGTGAAGGGATGGAAGGGGCGGTGGCATGGAAAGAGCCAGAAGAGAGGGAAGATGAAAGGGAGGGTGGTGATCACTGACCCTCAGAGCAGAAGCAGCAAGGGGAATGAAGAAGGAGAGAGAATGAGCAAAGGGAGGAGATGGCGGAGGGGAGGACAAAGCACCCCCAGAAAGAGAAAGGGAGGAAGGAGAGAGGGGGTGTGAGAAGGAAGGGGTGGGGAGAGTGACAGGATCGGAGAAGCAGAGGAGGAAGGAGGGCTGGCGAGGGTAGAGTGGTGGGGACAGCGGCGCCCGCCCCAGGAGGCCCGGCTCACACTGCACGTTGAGGGTGAGGCTTTCCCGGAAGCGGTCCATGTGGTAGTTGACGATGCAGGCCAGGGACTGCTGGTGGGCCTCCCGGCTGGGCACCAGGCGGTAGCGGCTGATGACCGTCACCGTGCCGTTGGGGTTCCGAATCTCCTGGTACTCTGCCTCGCCCTTCAGCCGAGTTTCCCAGGATACCACACTGGGAGGCTTCCCATTGGCCGAGGTGCAGGTGGCCACCAGGACCTTGTCTTCCTGCCCCTTCTTGGCTCGAAGCACTGCTTGGGTGCCCTCTATCCAGTTGGTGGGTTTGGCTGCAGGGAACCAGAGAGAGCCATGGGACTGGCTCTACTGCCTTGTCAAAGACGCACAGGCCCAGGAGGATATGTACCCCCCAGGACTTTCTGCAGGTCACCTTGGTCATCTTTGCCTCTCAGCTGGGCCTTACCAATGCCCCTCCCAGCACTTCTCAAAGGGACGTCTTCATGTCTAACCCACGTCCTCCTGCTCTATTTGTATCCCCTTCTGTCAAGTGGTGGCCTTCTTGGAGTCTTGGCATGCTCAAGGCAAGCAGCTCTCTTCCTTACTATGGTGTCTGATGGTTCTGCCTGCTTCCTGGCCATCCACAAAGTGCCCCATGGTGGAGCTCCAACCCGAATACCGATCCTCAGCCCTGTCCACAGCTAAGGCCCTGCCCCCAATCCCTAGTGAACTGTGTGACAACCTGGCTAGAAGGGACAGGAAGTGCCATGCCATGCTCCTTTGGGAGCATGACAACTCAAGGAGAATGGGGCCCTTGAGACACACACCGAGGATGGCCAAGGCCCCAGGCCCCAGGCCTTTGTACGAGCAGGGAGGGAAGGGTCAGGCCAGCTTACCCATCACAGTGAGATTGAGCTGGCTCTCTCGATTGCCAGCTGGGAAGGTGGCAAACTCGCAGATATAGACACCCTCATCCTCCAGCTCCAGGCGGGAGAGGCGGATGGTGCCGTCAGTGAAGGAGGGCCGCAGGAATTCCACACGCTCGCGGTAGGGAGCCAGCACGGAGACGCCCATGGCTGGGTTGTAGAGGGCCACGTTCTGCTTGGAGCCATTGGTGGACTTCTGCCACGTGACCTGGGTGATCTTCACGCCGGGCAGCAGGTTGGCGAAGCTGCAGTGCAGCACCACATCCGTGCCAATGAAACCATACATGGAGTCGTTCACTTGGACCACCTGGGTGTGGGAGCCTGGTCGAGGGAGAGGGCAGGGAGCGGTCAGCGACAGGCATAGCCCCTGCCTGAGCCCCTTGTGTGCTGGTCTTTCCTTTTCTAGCAGTTATTATTCTTTTTATTCTGATTATAAAAATGATAATTTCTTGTTATAAAAACACTCTGGGCAATTCTGAAAAACATCGAGAAGAAAATGACCACAACCCATGATCCCATCACTCAGAAATATCACTAATAATCTTGTAGAAAATACCCTCTTACTTTTTTTCTCTGTATGTCTATGTAACCATCTATTTTTTTTTTTTTATAAAATCAGAATCATACTGTACATATTGTTCCATAAGCTGCCTTTTCACTTGGTGATAGATTATCAATACTCTTCCATGGCAGGAAATATACATCTACACCCTCATTTTTGATGACGAGGGTTGAAGGCACTGTTTTTTTTTTTTGTGAGGAGATCAGCCCTGTGCTAACATCCGCCAATCCTCCTCTTTTTTTGCCGAGGAAGACGGCCCTGGGCTAACATCCGTGCCCATCCTCCTCCACTTTATATGGGACGCCGCCACAGCATGGCTTGCCAAAGCAGTGCATCGGTGCGCGCCCGGGATCCGAACCAGCGAACCCCGGGCCGCCGCAGCTGAGCGCGCGCACCCAACCGCTTGCGCCACCGGGCTGGCCCCTGAAGGCACTGTTTTTTGAGTAGAGCCCCGGCCTAGGAGCCACCAGCTGCTTCACCTTGCTGAGCCTCGGTTCCCTCGTCTGATAAATGGGGTGGATAATCCAGTCCTCTCTACTTCACAGGGTTGCTAGGAGAACCAGATGGTATGATGGATGAGAACGTGTGTTGGGAGGCAGGGAGCGCTGGGTGAGCACAGGGCCCACAGTGGCCGTCATTATGGCCACGCGACTGCCTGCTCCCTCACGCTGAGTCCCATGCCCCAGGGTGCACTGGCTCGGTCCCTCTTACCCAGCCAGGCAGAGAGGAGCAGGCACTGCACAAGGCTTGGCCTCTGGCTCCTGGTTGGCTTCACAATCAAGTCTAAATGTCTTAGCTTGGCATTCGACGTCCTTGTCATCTGCCTTTTTGTCCACATCTCTCCATGCACGATGTGTTCCGACCCCGTCAGACTGGGCCCCTCCTCAGAACATGCCATGTTTCCATGTTTCCTTCCTCCCTCCCTGCTCCCATTTATTCAACCACCATTTGCTGAGTCTATTTATTATCAGTACTTGAGTCATATCAACGAGCTATTCAGTCCCAGCCCCCAAGGAGCACAGAGCCTCTTGATGCAACACTTCTAGACTCTTGCTTGTGCAATGCCCTAGAAGGCCCTTCCCCTTCTCCACCTATGGATATCCCACTGGCCATCTCCTTTGGGAAGCATCCATGGTCCTCCCAGCCAGTGTCAGTCTGGCCACCTCTATTACAGCTCTCTTCTGCCTTGGAATGTGGTTGTTCACATCTCTGACTTCTCCACCAGACTGTGACCTCCTCCAGGGCAGGACCTGTGTCTTCCATCACTGCAGCCCCAGTGCCCAGCCCAGCCTCTGGCACACAGTGGGTGCTCAGTCAATATCTGTTGCCAGACAAATTGGAAGGTGAGCCGTGACTGTGGAGATTTGCGAGAAGGAGGGAGTGATCAGTGGCGTCAAATGAATGAATGAATTCCCTCTAGTCTTCCCACCGATTATTTTATTCCATCTAGAACGGCTTTCGTTTGAGCCTTTCCTTAACCCTGAACTTGGCTCAGCCCCTTAACTTGGGGCAGCCATCCCCTCCAGTGGGCGTCTTCAGCTCTCTCTGCCCGACCTGGTTCCTGAGCTCTGCCACTGGCCGTGCATCTGTACATGGCACGTCTTTGCATCCTTACTTCACTCTGTTACTGAGGCCATCAATCATATCAACACCAGGCCCTGTACAGACCCAGAGGCAGGTGGATGGCCTAAATGGTCCCCCAAGGGAGTCTTGGATTCAAGAGTGGGAACTGGGGCTTACAGTTGCCTCTGCATGATGGAGACACGGAGAGGGCACACTCCTCAGAGGGCCCTAAAGACCCTGGCCAGTGAAGTGTGCTGCCCCTCTCTCCCCTCAAGAGGTACAGGCCAGGTCTCTCTAGGTCACTGCAGCATCCTGTGTCTGGTATACAGTAGGTACTCAAGAAATGCTTGCTGAGTAAATACAGCTTTGGCCTCTCCAAGCCAGGCCCTTGCTGTGCTCTAAAAGCTTCCCTGATGCTCCTCCGTTCTCTAAGCCTATTCACATCCACACAGCCCTTCAAGGCCCACCTGGGGTGTCCCCACCACTGAGCCTCCAGTTGTCCCCTCGGCTGGTCTGTGGGGTTCTGACATGGCCCCTGGCAGAGAGCACTGTGGGCTGGTGGGAGCACAATGGAGGAAGCGCCCACCAGGGAGTCAGGAGGGCTGGGATCTAGCCCGGCTCTCTCTTGAGCTTGCCTTGGGACCCTGGCCTTCCCCCTCTTCGGCCCCATTTTCCTCCTCTCAGGGAGCAAGCTGGACTCCCCAGTCTCAATGGTCCCTTCTGGCCCTAACTGTCTGATTCCCTGAACTGCAGCCCAGCCCAGCTGTGGCCTCACCCCAGATACAGTCCCACGATGAGGTCAGTGGGCCAGACAGCCCAGGAGTCCTGCTGACTGGCCAGTTGGCAAGTAGCTAAGCCCTTGGCCCTCCCGGCAGGATAAGTGGGTGCTCGCTCCCCACCCCCCAACCTCCACTCACCAAGCCTGCTGGAGGCTGCCCAGCAGCTGAGATAATGTGGGTAATTGGGGAACTTTCACCACAGAAAGCCAGGAACAGGAAAAGCCAGTTGGGAGGGCTTGGGCCACAGGTGGGGGTAGTGGTGTGGGCACCAGGAACCACCTCAGGATTGGTGCCAGGGCATGGTGGGGCCTACAGTGGGACCCGGCCCACCAAGCGACCCCATCTTCTCTCATCCCCCCGCAGGTGTGGGGACAGGCAGGGTTCAGTGGCTGGCACACAGGCTGACATTCATTGGCCGTGTCTTCAGCAGTGACCTCACCCTTCAGGGCTGTGAGTGCCAGGAGGGGAGATCACTGATAGTGGCCTGGGCGTGGGGTGGGGAGGGCACTACAGGGGCTCAGGCCCCCCAGAGGCCCCCCTCATCCCTCAGCGCTCACCAGACAGAGGTGGCCCTCCCCACCCCATGTCTGTTTTGGGGTTAAGGCTGCTCTCTCCTCTCGGTGTGGCTCTCCCAGAAGCACCCCCCCGGCAGGGCAGGGAGGAAAGCGGCTGGGGTGCCCCCTCAATGCCCAAAAAGCGGGTCCACCAGGTCGCTGCCCCTTTTGGCCCAGTGATGGAAGTGCGGGGCGGGAGGACCTCTAAGGAGCAGGCAGACTTGTTTTGATGTTGGCCTCTCTGCCCACAGCCCACTGTTGCTAGCAGGGCCAGGGGAGGTGGCCCTGGGGGTGGGCATAAGGGAGCTCTTGGAATATGGGGTTTGGGGTCACTGAGCATGGGGATCCCAGAGTTCTGGAACTGGAAGGGGCTGGGAAGACTGGCAAGGTCTGAAGACCTTCCCTTACTCCTCCCTTCCACCCCAGGCTTAGGCACCCAGAACCCAATCTTCTGGCTCGGGGCGGCCTGTCTTTGTCCGAGGATGCAGAGCGTGGAGAATGTCCCTCGATCTTTACATTGGGTAGGTTGGGAGGTTTTCAGAAAAGGGGAAGACCCCTGGTGACTCTGACAGGCAGGGTCAGGGTGCTCCAGTCAATGCGGGAGCAGGGCTTACCACTGAAAGGGAGAGAAAGGACTGGATGGGGGCAGGAACTCGGGAAGAGGGCCCTCGTCTGCGCAGGAAGAGGCGGACCGCAAGCCCCCTCTGGATGCCCCAGGAGAAGGGCACACAGCAGGAGGGGAGACTCTTGGAGACCACACAGCCCCTCTCCCCTGCAGTCCAAGCTTCTCCACCAACCACTCCAGCCCTGACAACCTGAAAACTGACGCTTGTGTCTCCCCTACATCGCCCAAGCTCCGTTCAGCCTCTGAAGGGTTGTTCCGTCACCGTCCCCTTCAGGCAGTATGGTAACCTTGTGAAGAGACAGGCAGTGTGGGCTTGCATTCCCCTTCTGTCATTTACAAGCTGTGAAACTTTGGGCAAATGACTTAACCTCTCTGTACCTCACTTTGCACTGAGGTTGCATACCTGTAAAATGGGGATTATAATAATACCTATCCTATAAAATTGTTGTCAGGATTAAATGAGTACATGTGAAACTTAGAGAGCAGCACTTAGCACAAAATTAAATGCTTAATAAATGTTAGTCGTTATCATCATCACCATCAACCCCACCATCATCATCATCACCACCGCCACCACCACCATCACCACCATCATCACCATCATCATCATCATCTCTCATTTATGAAGCAGTAGGCCTCCCTTCCTGGATCTTCATTAAACAAATATTTATTGAGCACCTACTCACTACTAGGCACTGTACTGGGTGCTCCTAGGCCCCTCTTCTAGGAAGCCATTCCTGACTCTCATCCCTACTCAGGCGACACCTCTATTCATACCCCAACCGCAAAGAATATGAATCTGTGCCCCTTTATTTGCTGTGTCCTGGCACGTGTGTCTACTGTGTTTCCCCGTTTCCCAACAGACTGCAAGTCCTTGTGGGAGAGGGAAGGAGCAGGCTTGGCCTTGGGTGGAGTAGATCATGTCATGGCTGATGCTGGCAGGGTCCAGGGCTTGGCGAGCACCCTGCTAGCTTCCTCTGGTTCCCCAAGCAGTCAGGGCTGGTCCACAGAAGGCCCCATCTCTCCTTCCCTGCAGGCTCCCTCTTACATGAGAAGCAGAGGCTGTCCCAGATGTGGCAACCAGGACCACTAAGATGGTAGCATATTGGAGCTCAGTGGACCATACAATCTATCATCATTTGACAAGCAGGGGACCAGGGTCCAGAGGGGTTGGGTCATTTGCTCAGGGACACAGAACAGCAGCTCCCAGCCCAGCATTCTCCCCACTCTGCCGTAAAAATAGACTCAGGTGCTCAGTCTAACTCCTCAGGACCTCTTTCTGGATGGCGTCCCTCCCGGAATGTAATCTCAGCTCCTCCATTGCTCCTTTTGAGAAATAGCATGAATACCAGTTACAATACTGCAGCCACAGCAACCCTGCACTGGACTTGGCATGGGGTTGGGTCAAGGGGCTAGGGGGCCAGAGATGAAGCCCTAGCTGGAGTCCGGTAACTGGATATCAGGTGGTGGGTCAGAAACAGGGAATTTTGGGAACCCTCCTGCACATGCAGGAGGCTGCTATGTGCAGAGCAGGAAGGAGCCAGAGAGGTGGGGAGTGAAGGGTGGAGACATCCATGGGAACCTGTGACCCGGGCAGAGGGCTTTTTGCATCTCAGGGATATCAAAAGAATAAGTCTCTTTCTTTTCCTGACCTCGAGCACTGCCTATATTCTCCCTGACTACCCTAGGAGCTCCAAGGTCTGGGACCCAGGCCCCTGGGGCCTGTGTACGCGTGCCTCAGTTTCCCCACTCAAGCTCGGGTTAGGCAGCTCAGGCTGCCGTCGTGGCTTCCCAGAAGTGCTGAGCCAACAAGGCAGGCATCGGGCCAGCCCCCGAGACGTCACGGACCCGCAAAAGCCCAAGCTCAGCAACAAAAAAACAAAGGCTCCTCAGTTGTGGCCGACAAACCTGCTCCCCGGGCCCTGCTGCCTGCCCTGCCCGCCAGGGAGCTAATCCGAGGCTGAGGCCATGGGTTCCCACGCGGCGGGGCGTGGCCCAGAGGGGGAGGCGCTCCGCTCCCATAGTCAGCTCCCAGTCACCTCGAGCAGTTTCTCTTCCCGCCCTTTGAAAGCTCAGACCCCTCTCTCCCCGGCTAAGTAGGTTGGGACCGGGCCCACGTGGGTCGGGGAATGGGAGGGGCCATGGAAGGGAGGCTCGGGGGATTTCTGGCATGGGCCACCTCCTCTTCTGTCCCCCCTCTCCTGAGACTCTGCCTGGGGCCATCAGCTGGGTGGGCAGAAGTGGCAGGCCTGGCCTGGAGGAAAGTGGGAGCACATTTGGGGTGGGCACGGGGCTCCCCAACAGCGGCCTCTCTGAAACCAGCATCCATTGAGATCCATCTCTAGGGCTTTCCAGGGATACTCCCCCACCCTCCCCGGAACTGGCAGGAAGGAACAGGACATCCGGTGAGAAACCAGCTAAGTGGTAAGTGGGAATGACTCACCCACGGAGGGGGAGGGCCTCCAGCCAAAACCCTGCTGAGTCAGCACAGCGACCTGAAGGTGATGGGTCCCCTCTTCCCAGGGCACCTACTTCCCCAGATGCCAGCTCCCAGGGCTGGCCGGCTCCTCGCTTCCTGATGCCCAGGCCGATCCACCTGGGGACAGGCTGGTGAGGAAGAGGGTGCGATCCAGAGGGAATCCCATTTCTGTGGTCCCCTCCTCTGGGAAGTTTTCACCAAACAGTGTCGCCTGGACCCAATTGTTCTGCCAGCAAGAACTCACATGCACAGGGCTCTCACTGAAGTCCTTTGAACTTGTCCTGTCTCGTATCTATGCCCCGGGCATGTTTCCCCATCAGTCTGGGAGCTCCCCAAGTGCCCGTGCTGCACCTCCAGCCTCCCCTCCACACCCAGGATGGGGTCCAGGGTGACCCAGGTTAGATGGCTCAGTGAGGAAACAGAGAAGCAGCAGCTGACGCAGTTCCTGTCCCTGCACCCCTGGCTACCTCTCACTGGGGCTGGGGATGGCAAGAAGGCGTGAGGGCCGAGTCTGGGCTGAGCGCCCCTGCCCTGCATCGCTGTTAGCCCGGCCCTAATGTTTCCCCTGCCTCCTGCAATGTGGGGGCTTTGCCTGGTGGGAGTGGGCCCCGGGGGATTTTCTCCCGGAGCAGGGCCTGCTGGGACGGCTCCAGGTGTCCTGGGGCCTTGAGTCCCCTCCACATCCACCTTGCCAGCAGAGGTGATAACATCCCATGATCCCACAGTCAGGGGCTAATTGCTACCGTCCAAACCCAGGCGCCTCCGCCCCTCCTTTGGGGTCACAGAAACTGCCGATGTTTTCCTCTTGGCTGATGCCCCCCTCAACTTCCCACATGGAGCTGGTTAATGATGGGCTGTGGGGCTGGCGCCTGGCGCCTTGGGCGGGTGAGCACAGTGCGTGGGAGAGGAGGGGCCGCGGCAGCCTGGGAAAAGCCCCGAGAAGGAGCTGGAATGGGAGCCCAGGATCTTCCAGACAGGCTGGGCTGGCCCTGCTCCCCGGCAGCGTGGAAGCCCCGGGGTGGTGGTGGCGGTGGGGGATGCTTTGGCAAGTCCCATCTCTCTCTGAAACCTGGCAGGACAGGTTGGGGGACAGGATGAATCAGGGAGCTGGGTTTTGCCTTCTCCCACTGAGGAGCAAGTGGCCAGGGACACGTGGACTGCTCTCCTGCAGTCCTGTTTCACGCTGGCTGTCCCATCCCTAAGGTCCAGGGCAGGGCTGGCCCTGAGCAGCCCCTGACTCACCTCAGCATCCCAGGAACAGGGAGCCTCTCGTGGCTCTGCCCCTCTCCATCTCCAGCCTTCAGGCTCCACCTCTTGGTCCTCTCTGTGGTACCCATCCCGTACCTGCCACCTTTCCTCTGGCCAGGTGGTAGGGAGGAAGGGTACCTCCTGGAAATTGGGAAAGGTGGGCTCTGGACCCCACTACTTGGTCACTTCTGTATGGCTTTAGGTACAGCAGGTCCCCTCTCTGGCCTCGGTTTCCTTTTCTGTAAAATGAGTGTTGGAGCCCATGACCCTGGAGGACTGTACTTTGAACACCACCTGTCCAGCTCTCTCTCTGCCCCAGCTCTGCATCTTCCCTCTTTCAGCCTCTGGAACTTCTCTACCAAGTGGCCGCTCTACCTCTGTATACTGCCCAGCTCCTCCAGGACGACCTCCCAGATTAAATGGAATACTGGGAAAATCCAGGCTTCACAACAGCAGAGCCAGGCGCACAGGGCTCTTCAATAGCCATACAACCCCCAGTGCAGCTGATGGGGCTCCTAAAGGCCTTTGAATGACTTTGTTCTCCAACCCACCGCCCCCATCCAGACTCCTCCTGAGCCCCTCCCACGAGCTCAGCCCCTTCCCCACCTCCCACCTTCAGCAGAGTCTCACTTCCTTATTTTCTCAACACTCTTGGGCTGAGACTCTACCCCAGTTAAGTAAATCCAACCCCTTTCCTTTGAGCCTTAGCACCCGCCATCTCATCTCTCCCACTGTCTCTGCTGCTCCCCAAGCCATGTCCCTGGGGCAGGGCTGGTCTCCTGCAGAATAATGCTAAGTCTACATACAGTCTCCCTCCTCTAACCTATTCCCCACTCTAAAATATAAATCATTCTCTATTTAAATCCTTCCACGGCTTCCTGCATCCCTCAGGATCAAGTCCTTTTGGACTCTGGACCTCATTCTTGGGCATCCCAAGCCTCCAGCCACCTCCTCTCCCGCTCTCGCTCTCCTGCCACATGGAACAATACCATCAATTCCCTGCCACGTTATTCCCTCCACTAAAAATGAATACCCCATTACCTGCCCTAGTCCTCTTCATCCTTCCTGAAGGATCTTAGAGTTTTGAGGAGGAGGCTTCCTGGAGCCCCCCCACCCCGTGAGTGAGGTGTTCTTGCCCCCTGAGGGCCCCAGGACCTGAGCATACGTCTGTCATAGCATTTCCCCTGCTGAGGGGAAAGGCCAGGACTTCAGCCCAGTGCTTGTCATGCAGTGAGCATAAGGGGGCCCAAGTGGTTGGTGGAGAAGGCTGTGAGCCAGCTGGGGTCCTGGGCCAGGGTTAGCCATTTCTCAGGTCTGACAGCAGCTTTCTGGAAATCGCACATTAGCCAAGGAGCAGGGCTTATACAGGAGGACACAGCACAGTGTCGGCAGGAAGGGCAGAACAGGTGGAAGGGGAGGCCACACACCTGCATGGGAGGGAAGCGGGTCAGGGTCCGAATCTTCTCCTTCTTGACTGAAACCAGGAAGCTATACTCCAAAAGGGTATAGGTTTGCCTGCCCCCAACCCCAACCTGTGCTTCCTTCCCACTTGCCACTTCTGGCTTCCTTTCCTCTCTCCTCTGCCCCAGTTCCTAGCACCCAGCCCTGGTTCCTTCCTCACTCCAGACCATAAGGTGAAAAATCTTCTTCTCACCCAAGCAAGCTGCGGCCCTGAGGCCCTGCTGCCCAGGTCTTAGCCCTGCGAAGCCTGCCCGCTCCCCAGCTCCACACCCTCCCAACACAGCCTGGTTTCTCCTGGAAGGGCCTTTTGAAGCCTCGAAGACCTGGCCCGCCTGGTCTGAGGCCAGGATTCAGACAGGTCCCATCTCTGCAGCAGACGCCGCCTCTGTCCACCAGCTCCGGCAGACGACACCGCCTCACAGCAGACACACAGCAGCCTGGATTCCCCACCGCAAGGGTGCATGTTTAATGACAGTTTGGGGAACGTAGGCAGCATCCTCTTCGCAAGGCTAGTGTGGGGGTGGGAGAGGCTGAGGGCTGCTGAGAAAGCGGAGGGAGAACTCCCCAGGCTACCCCAGCAGAACCTTCTAAAAGCTCGGGATTGACACATGTGTTATCTCAGCCCTGTGGGTGCCGTGCTGCCGTTCACCACCTGTTGGAAGTGGACAGCTCTCGATCTGCCTCTTACCGGAAGGGGCCGTCAGACCACCCCAGCTCTGCCCAGCTCTGCCCAGCTCTGCTAACACCCTGTCCAGCTCCAGGCAGCTGCCCGCACTAATGGCTGGGGGCCGGGCCTGTGCCGGGAGGGGAAGGCAGTTGGGTGGGGGTATGCTGCCTGCTCCAGAGAAGACTCCTTCTCAGAGGGAAGGGTTGTGGGGGAGACTGATAGGGAAGGGGTTCAGAGGAATACAGTGGGGGTGTATAAAGTAATTTACCCACGAGCCTGATTTTGAATTCAGACAGACCTGGGCTTGTACCTGCTACTTATTAGCTGGGTGACTAAGCAAGTTGCATCAACCTCTCTGTGCCTCAGTATTCTCAGGCATAAAATGGGGACAATGATAGTACTATGTCCCAGGGTTGATCCGAGGATTAAAGGAGGTAATTCATATACGCTCTTAGCACAGTGCTTGGCACACAGTCAGGCTACACAAGTGCGTGTATTATTGTTATTATTATAGTGTTGGGGACAGAAGCTGCCTAGGATCAGGTAAGCTGGTTTCCATCCTGGCTCTACCAAGCCACCGTGTGATTTTCGGCAAGTCCCCGCTAGGAGAAGGCCACTTTCCCAGAGCAGGGGCCCTCAACTTGGCACTGGTGACATGCAGGGCCTGATAATTCTTTGTTGTGGGGACTGTCCTGTGCACTGCAGGATGTTCAGCAGCATCGCTGGCCTCGACCCACTCCACTCCAGTAGCACCCCCCGAGTTGTGACAACCAATAACATCTCTACAGACATTGCCACACGTTCCCTGGGGGGCAACACTGCCTCCGGTTCACACCACTGGCCGGGAGGAAGGGGCATGAAGCTCAGGCAGGGGTGCTGGAGCGTGTGATGGATGTACAGGCTGGACCAGAGCAAGCTGGGTGCAGGAGGGGAGTGGGGAACAGGGTTGGGGGCACTCAGAGAGGACCTGTCCTGATCTGTCCTGGGGCAGAGGGCCCAGAGGTGGCTCAGAGCAGGCATGCAGGCCTTCCTGTCTACAGAGCTGCTCTCGGCTCTGGAGGCGGAGGGCAGTGAGGTGTGTGTTTGGGGAAGACAGGCAGAGGGACCAGGAGGCCCCGGGTAGTTTGGACCCGACTGCTGCTTGCTGTCAGAACATGGTCAGGGAGGGGCATGCATGTCCTCAGAGGACAGAGCACATGGGGCAGGGGGAGCCGGGGAAGAGACACAGACAGGGAGACACGCAGTGGAAGCATCACTGGAACCCTTGGACAGGGAGTAGTGGGGCTGCGAAGACAAGGGGGCGGGCTGTGTTTCTAAGAGCAGAAACAAGGTCGGGGCAGCGTCTTCCTTCGGCTGGTAACCTGCTATCATTTCGGAAGGATTTTCACCTCATTTGGTTCCTGCTTAAGTGAAATCCACGACATGTGTTCTCTGCATTAGTGGAGTATTTGTGCTTAATTAGTGGCAAATTCTTTCATATTAAAGTCATTAAGTTTTGCCGTTTGCTCTTCTCACCCTGGGCCTGGCTCTCCTCCGTCTTTCCTCTAGCACGGACAGCCTGATTGCAGCCGCGCAGGTTGTTCGAGCCTTGTGCACGCGCGCGCGCGCACACACACACACACACACACACACACCCCACCCCCTCCCTGTGGCATTCGGACCCTATAGCACCAGCCCTTGGGCCCGTCCCACCCTGGGCTGGCATTTGTTGCTCCTAGAACCTCCGTCCACACCCCAGGCTCCTCTACGTGGGCTGGCAGCTCTGCCTTCTGCCCCATCACCTCCTGCCTCTGGGGGCTCCTCCTAGGCAAGGCTTTAGGGTCAGAATTCTTCCTGCCAGGAGGGACTCTAGGGCTGGAGTAGGAGGGACGGGACGGGCTTCAGGGCGGGGGGCATTGCTGCTGACCGGCCAATGAGAAGGCAACTCTACAGCTCAGGAGGCCGCATCCACACTGCCAACGAGGCAGCAGGACTAAGGCTCCACTTGCACTGCTGCGACAGTGTTTGGGGTCCCTGGAGCGAGGGACACTGGGATGGGGCGGACGCTGCCTCTCGACCGCACTGCTGTAGAAGGTCCTGGTCTCACCGGCGACCTCTGTGATGATGCTTTGTAGCCACAGCACAGTGGTGACCCTGGACTCTTGGAGAGGGAAGGGGCAGTGATTAGGGCCCAAGGCAATCTCTTCCCCTTCACTTGCTTCCCAAGTAGCTTAACAGGGAGAAGGTGGCTGCCGCAGGCACCAAACCTGCTGTTTTGTTTCTGGGCAGGACTCACTGGTCTGGGCCAAATGAGTGACACTGTAGTCCAATTGCAGCGCGGGGTTCAGGTTGGACACACACAGGCAGGGCTGGCAGCGCTGGGACTTCTGCTCACCCCTTCACTGTACGGATGACACAAAACTAAACCAGGCTTTGGGGATTAGCTTCTGGGATGCAGGACCAGGTGGGCTGTGGCTCTCTCTCAGACTCTGTAGGGGGCACTGGGATAGGGTGCTTGGGGCCTGCAGTGGGTGTTTCTCTGGAGCTGGCCTCCTGTAGTGCTGGAAGGGGAGCCGTGACGCTGGAGACGGCAGTGGAAGCTCCTCTCCCTGCATGGCCCCTCCTTGGTGAAGCCCACTCCCAATGTCTCAGTTGTCATAATCTGGTCCCCGACTCCAGCAGGTCAGGCTCCCTCTCCACACCTCCCAGTTCTGGGCTGTCTCCATCCAAAAAAAGCCTTCCTTGCCACCACTCTGCTCCTGGACCAGGGACTTCAAGCAGGAGGGTAGCAGTCTTCATCTGACCCACTCCGCACTCAGGGCAGCATTAAACCATTTTAATGGGCAGAGTCCAGCGAGCAGACAAAAGGAGGGCACAGGAAGCAGGGAGGTGGTACAGGCTGGGGGTCACATTTTCTATGACTGATCTTCCTCAGCTAGTGTTGCCCCAGGAGCCTCCCCTAAAGGGTCTTAAGCAGGGGGCTGGCCGTGGGCCAGGTCCCCCAGGCTTCAGCAGACCAGGCACCCAGGCCTGCTGGGGTAGAGACAAGAGGCAAAGTCTAGTCCTTGTGCTCAATCTGCTGATAGGAGAACCCAGACTCTACAGAAGAGAGACCTCCAATGCCTCAGAAACTCAGGCTCATGTCTGAATAGCACCAGAGTGGGGCCTGGGGTGGACCGCATCACAGGAGGCAACAGAGGTGAGCAGAACTTAGGGGAAAAGGGAGGTGAGAGTCTTTTTTTTTTTTTTTTTTTTGGTGAGGAAGATCAGCCCTGAGCTAACATCCATGCTAATCCTCCTCTTTTTGCTGAGGAAGACCAGCTCTGAGCTAACATCTATTGCCAATCCTCCTCCTTTTTTTTTCCCCAAAGCCCCAGTAGATAGTTGTATGTCATAGCTGCACATCCTTCTAGTTGCTGTATGTGGAACGCGGCCTCAGCATGGCCGGAGAAGCGGTGTGTCTGTGCGCGCCCGGGATCCGAACCCGGGCCGCCAGTAGGGGAGCACGCGCACCCAACCGCTAAGCCACGGGGCCAGCCCGAGGTGAGAGTCTTAATGGTCCTTCTGCCACATTCAGAACCCACTTCTTTGTATACTCCCACACTCAACCTGCTTTGGCTCAGCCACCACCCCCAGCCCCAATTCTCTCCCCAGTCCAAGGCTCAAGTGAAAATGAACATTTCTCCTCCTAATATAAGCAGTAGATGCTGGATCCCTAATTTCTCTGATAATCGTAGCCTTAGCTGTAATACCCTCAACTCACTGTACCCACCCTAGTGTTAACCCTGAATAGCATCCTCCCCAACCACCAGTGTAAACCCCAATCCTAGTCCCAGCCCTGTCTCAATGTCAGTGCCAACCTAGACCACGAGACCTGAGTCATGACCTAACCCTAGTGCTAACCTCCTATGGTCTTAACCGCAGAACGAAGCAGAACCCTACGTGTGGCCGTCAGGACAGCGCGAATCTCAACTCACTCCAGGTCTGAAGGCAGCCACAGCTTTGTGGCACCCCGGTAGGAAGGCGGCAGTCATGGCTCACAGTTTTCTTTCTACCCAATGGTCCTTCCACTTGGGGTGGCCAGAGAAAGTGGGGTCTTCAAAGGGTCCTGACATCGGGTGGCACGCAGGGAGAGGCCAGCTGAACCTGAGGCCTCCCCCATGCAGGTGGGTCTGCCTGACTGGGGGCACTGTGCTTCCACGCTCATCTTGCTCTCTCTCCAAGCCACCCCATGGCAGGGCCTTGTGGACACGTCCAGGTCCCTGGAAAACTCTCCCTGGGCTGTCCCTTGCCCCAGCACCCAGGAGGCTGAAAGTGGCGGTGGGAGGGCATACACTTTCCAGTTTATCCTGTTGCTAATTTCAGCCTCAGCGACTACTAGCAGTAGGACCCACAAACAAGTCCCACAGCCTTCTTGAAACTCAGGCTTTTCACCTGTAAAATGGGCCTAAGCACGGCCACTTAGTTTGGGTGGGGTGAGGATGGAGTGACGTCCTGGGGTCTGGGAAACCTCCTGCCGGGCCTCCCTGTGCTCCCAGCAACGGGCTGTCATCCCCTCCCTTCTCCTCCTACTCTCTCTCTCAGCAGCACTGAAATCATCGCCCTCTTGGCAAAATGCTGAGAGGAGCAGGTCCCTGCCGCCGCCGTCACAGCCTGCCGGGCAGGGGCGGGTGGGGTGAGGGGACCCGAGAGGCAGGAGGTGAAAACCCCAAGCCCTGGTCACTTCCCCCAGCCCTGCCCACTCTCCCAGTTTCATCTGCCACTAGCAGTGTTGGAGTTTTGAGTGTGGGGTCTTTCCCATCCTTCCCGCCCCCTCCTCCCCGCCATCCCTCTGCCCAGCACAAATCTATCAGGAGCCTCACCCAGTCCCGCTTCCAGCTCAGACTTGTTGGGGTTTCAGGAGTCACTGGGTAGGGGCCGGGCATGCCGGGACCTGCTTCTCGTCCTGCCTCGCAGAGAGAGCTAGCACGTAGGCAGCGGGGCACGGCGCCCAGCTGCAGGATGCGGCCCAGCCTCTGCGGCCACCTGCTTCCCTTCCCTTCCCCTCCCTGCCTCTCCTTTCCATTCCCATGTCCTCCTTACCCTGCCTACCACACTGCCCAGAGTGGCCCCTGAAAACCCAGGAGTGGCCCGTGGCAGGGGTGTGTGTGGGGTGAACTCCCATGTTCTGCTAAGTCTGGGAAGGGCGTTGCCTGCCATCTTCCACCTCCCCAAGACTGGGCTCATCCCCTGAGCAGCAGAAGCCAAGGGTCTCACATGCTCCTCTCCCTCCCTAGGAGAGAAAGCACAAAAAGATGAAGTTCTCTGCCAGAGCCCTGCCAACGAATGGGCAAGAACAGTTAATATATGTATCTTACTTATCTGTGCCAGGCCCAGGTCTGAAAGTTTATAGACATCAACTCACTTAATCCTCACAACAAATCCCAGAGCTAGGTACCATTATTGTCTCCGTCTTAGAGTTGAGGAAACAGAGAGGTCAAGTAACCTGCCCAAGGTCACATAGTCCACAAAACCGATTTGACACTGGCAGTGTGGCTCCAGAGGCTACGGTCTTCATCACCCCACCGGCTGCCCATGGCCTCCCACTTCTCCCTTTCCAGGAGAGATGAGTGGCCGGCACATACCCAGTGTGCCCCAGAATTGTGGGTGAAGGTGCACACGATACTTGGACCCTGCCTGTTGGCAGCCCTGGGACTGGGATGGGGCTGGGAAGGGTTCTTTGTCGGGAGGGCAGACGCCATTTCCCCTCTGCCACTCATCCTGGCTCTGGGTGAGGCTGAGCCCCCCAAACCCACTCCTGTCAGGGCAGGCTGAGCCCCCGGGCAGCCCCGGTCTGAGGACACTACCGGGCATTCCAGACACATAAACCTCCATTCTTCCCTTCTCCCTTTCCCTCCCCGCCCAGGAGTTAAGAAACTTGACTTCTAGTCCAAACTGCCCACCTCTGGCTGTGGATCTTTGTGTCCCTGGGATTCTCCACCTGTGAAGTGCTGGTGGTTACATCTTTTCCCATTTCCTCAGGGAGGGCCCAGGAGGCCCAGGAAGGACCAGGGAGGACCAGGTTTGCCGAAGGGCTAATGCAGGGGAAACTGCAAAGTGCTACTGATGGCTACCATTGATTAAGCACCTACGGCTATCAGGCATTTACACACACAATCTCAATCTTCACAACCATCCCATGAGGGATGGGCCCTGTCATTTCCCAAGGCCCCAACAATATAAGGTTCTGTTATTCTTTTCCTTCTCATTTTTCATCCCTGCTCCTCCCACCTGGCATGCACCACCCCCCCTACCCCCAGGCCAGCCCCACCCACTCTGGATTATGAGTTGCCCAGAAAGCCCAGGGAGTGGGCAGCAGGTACTAAAAATCGGCAGAGACTCTTCACACCCCTCCCTGAGCAAGGGGCTGGAGGCCTAGAGGGGCTACTTTGGGGCCAGCTCAGCCCCCAAGGTGAGCCCGGAACTCGGACACATCTCTTACCCAGCTCCACCGACAGGCTTCCCACCAGAGTCTGCTGGGATAGCATGCCAAATTAGCTTAATGAGCGAGGCCCCAGCTCTAATTGGTGCCCTCTGCTTTGCAGCCCCGTCTCCTGCTTTCATTTTTAATGCTGGGAAAGGGTGGGGTTTCTTCCTCTCTCACTCCCGTGCATTTTCACCCTGGCTAATGGCTCCTCGCTCAGAAAGGCCCCTACAACTGCTAATTGGGTTTAATTACAGGGGTAATTAATGATTCTATTGGAAAACTGAAATGTTGTGGGTGAATTCGGCATATAAATAGTAAAGTCAAAGGGACAGAGAACTCAGAATGAGATGGAGGGAGAGACTGGGGTGGAAAGAAGGACCAGACTGAGAATCTTTCAGATGGTGGAGCCCTTAGATGGGGACCATCTGGCCTAAGCTCCCAGTTTATAGATGAGAAAAGGGAGGTGCAGAGAAAAACAACTCATCTAAAGTTGCCAAGAAGGTGGTGGGGATGGGGAAGGAGGAGCTGCAGAGCTGGAACAGGGAAGAACAGGGGTGAGAAGGTGTGACTTCACCTGGATGGTTCAGTCATGTGATAATGGACCCGAGGGCACCTGGGGAATGGTTATCAGCCAGACACCAGCCCATAGAAATGTACTGTGGTTGTTTCTCTCGTTGTAGTTACAAAGGACCTGCCTCAGGGTCAGTAGATAAGCAAATAAAGCCAGGAGGCAGTCAGGTGTAGAAAGAGAGCATAGTGGGCGGGTAGTGGAAGGAAGGCCACCACCTCCCCCATCTCCACCTGCAACCTCTCTCCTCTCTGGTCCATATGGAAAAGGCTGGACAGCTGTCTCTTAAGGTATCTCCTGTATCTTTCCTGCTTTGCTCACACCCACCAGCCTCATCCTGAAGTGATGGGGAGGAGGTTGAGGTAGATAAGACATTTGCCCTTGAACTTCATGGTGACCTCTAAGTTTTGTACTATTCTGGGGAAGGAGGAGACTAGGGGAAGGAATATGAGATGAGAAGGGGGGTGGGAGAGAACTGGCGAATATTTGGTCTACTCTGGGGTGGGCCCACATACCCCCATGACCTCGATGACGCTTCCACACTGAGGGCCCCAAATCCATGTGTCCAGTTGCCAATGGGGCAACCCACCATCCACGGGCCCACACTGAACTCTTCCCTCTCCAGCTGCTCCCTCACCCCCATCCCTCCCAGCGCCCAGTCCCATCAGTCAGTCACCTTGTTACATCCATCTGACTCTCCTTCCTCTGATTTCCAGAATACAGCCCTTGCACTCCCAATCCTTACGGCAGCTCCCCTGGGAGTTTAGGCCCCACCATTTTTTATCTGGAATCCTGGGACCAATAACACTACAAACAGTGAACCTTTAATGAGCATTCATTATCTAAGAGATATTGTTAGGCACTGAATCTCATTTCATCCTCACAAAAATCCTCCAAGAGATGTCCTACTGCTAATGCTGGGAAACAGAGGCTCAGGCTAGTGAAGTGGTCTTGTCACCGGACCAAACATGGGTTCCTTCTTGGGAGCTAAATGAAACTGCACCAGAAGTTAGGTTTTTAAGCAGGGCAACAGAAGCAGGTTAGGGTCCATGTCTGGTGACAGTTGGTCCAAGCCAGGCAGCTAATAAGTAGATTTGAATATAAATCAGATCTTGTCACACAGGTCCCAGCTCTCTAACTACCTTGGAGTAAATCTAAGGTAAATCTGAGCTACTTGTCAGCCTTCATAATCTGTCCCTGCCTGTATTCCCAGCTGCTTCTCCTGTCTCCCCCATGTCCCCACCCTCCACACCAGCCCCTGTGGAAAACTCCTATCCACATCCAACATCCCGGTCCACAACGCAACCAGCTCTCCCCGGGGCACAGTGCTGGGCTCTGAGGAGAGCCGTTCTCTCTGAGCCCCAGCGCCCGGCGATGGTAGGACCTGGATCCGTGTTTGCTCAATGACCTGCGAGCCAGGCTAGAGAGTCAAATCTCAGAGAACAGGCTCGCGGATGTGGGACTTGGTAGACTTCTCTGGTCACTGAGATCTTTTAATCAAGCTCGTGATCAAAGGAAGACCAGACTCCCTGGAGAATGTCATGATTATTTGTAAAAAGAATTCTCTATAGGAAAAAGGCTGACAGGCCCCATATGTGGGAGATGCATCCAATTCCAGCCCCAACGGGAGGGGGGAAAGCCCCCCCTTCTTTTGCTATCCAGTCTGGCCTGCCAGTGCTGATCCCATCACTCTGCTCATCCAGTCCCATTTACCCTGATGACCCTAGGTTCTGGAATGATCTAGAGGAAGGTGCCGCCCATTTTGTAGATGTTGAAATTGAGACCCAGAAGGGTGAGGTGACTTACTCTAGGCTATACAATAAAGGAACTGAAAAGCCAAGGAGAGAATCCAAGTCTCTCGAACTTCTTTTACTTTCCTGATCCAAAGGGAGGAGGAAGAGGGACAGGGTAGAAACAGCCCCTGGCTGAGTGAAGGCTTCTGGGTAGGAGCCTTGGGGGGGCAGGATGGTGTCTGATGCCTAGTGCTCAGAAACCCGGGCTGGCCTAGGTCAAGGTGAAGATGGGTAGCACCCCTCTCCCCCACTCCTCCCCACACTAGGCCTCAGCAGCCTCAGGCTGGGCCCTTGTGGGTGCAACTAGGAGGTGTTCCGGAGTTCACCTCAGGCCTGCCCCCTTGGGGTGGGGGTGGAGGAGGGAGGGCAGCCTGAAGAAGCAGGTCAAAGCAAATCCTTCCCACATGCCCCACCCCCCTGAGAGCGGGCAGAGCCGGAGCCTGTAGGACCAGAACCCAGGTGCCTTGTCCTGACACGTCCCAGAGATCTGCTTGAGTGGGAAGTGAGAGGGTGAGTCAGGGCTGGGGGTGGGGGAGGCGAGGGGGAGGACAGACAGGGTCAGGCAGGGGGCTGGGAGGTCTGGCCCACCTCAGAGGACATGGGGACCAGGGCTGGCAGGAAGCAGGGAAAGGGTGGGTTCCCAGGGTGGGAATGAAGCAGTGTTGGCTCAGTGGGTCTTTGGCTCAAGGCCCCCGCCTCCTTGGTTACAGGCTGAGACAGGTCCGGGAAGCAGGGCTGCTGGCTGCAGATAGGAGCAAGGTAGGAAGCAGCATCTAGCCTCCATTGTCTGGGGAAGAACTGCGCTGGGGCCTGATAATAGTGAGATGGCTGCACCACTTCACCTGACAATGAGTTACAATCAACAGGAGGCCTGGTGGGCAGAGGTGGGGACAGCCACCTTTATCTCCCATCTCCCAGCCCCCTCCCTGCCTCCCATCAGGCCTGACAACTTGGGTGCTGCCCACCGCAGGCAGAGGCCGCCCGGGGAGGGGCCGTGCCCACACTGCTCAGAGGAAGGCCCTTTCGCCCACAGTGCATGGGGGTGGAGGTTGGGGTGAGGATCAGGGCGGGGAGATGCTTTGAACCCAAGAAAGACTGGTGGGAACTGGTTCTTGACTCACGGCAGGGAAAGGGGGGATGGCCAGGGCTTGTGCTTTATTTTTTTTTCTTTTATGAGATGTGAACTCAAGCAATTAAAAATATGCATTTTATTTTACACAATCTGCCCTGCTTTGTCTCTACATCTTTGCTCCAGCCCTGGTCCCATCAGAATGGTAGCCATTTCACAGCAACTTTTCATCTTCAAAGTGATTAGACAGATTGAGTGTGTCCCTAAGTTTTTACAAGGCTCAGTCTCCCTCCTTTGTAGGCTCCCTCATCCCTAAAAATAAATACAGTATTTGGACAGTATTTGCGCTTCCTGCCTCCCAGGATTCTAGCAGCAAGTTGTTTTATTTCTACCAGTATTGATTGAACACCTCCTATGTACCAGGCACTGAGAAATGTTTCCCGTTTAGGATCCCACATCATTTCCACTTCCATCCTTTGGACCAAGTATTGATATTCCCATTTTACAGAGGAGGAAACTGAGGCCCAGCGGTTGAGGAAGTTGCATAGCTAAAAAGTGGTGGGTCCAGGACTTGAGCTGCAGTCTTCTGGCTTCTGTGCACTGTACTCACTTTCAGAATGAGACCGCCCTCTGTTTTTCTGTCTGCTCAATTAGAACCTCTCCTGAGACCAGATTCCAGCTTTCCAGGCAGGTAGTGCCTGACTCACTGGCTGACACTTGTAGGTTCAGATTTGCTGCAGTGAATAGCATGGATCTCCCCAGAGGGCAGGGTGGGCATCAAAGGCTGAAGCCCTTGGTGACCTGCCCAGTCTGGGTCTCCTCCCAGCCCCGTTCTGGGAGCAGGGAAGGGAAAGGGAGCAAAGACTGGGGTTTTGAGGTGGCTGAGCTCTCACCCTGGAGCCAACTGGTGCTCAGACAGGTAGCTGGGGACCACACCTGCCCAGGCCTAGGCCCTGCCCTGCCCGACATGCCGCCCCAGGCACCAGCTGGCAAGGGCTCCCAAGTGGACTCAGGCAAGGAAGCATGTCCTTGGGAAGGTGACATCTGTGCTTGACGCTGGGCCAAGTGGCAGCAGCAGAGGGCAGTCATGCCCAGCCGAGTTGGGGCCTGGGCCTCTGACCTGCACAACCAGAGGTTAGAGAGAGGGGATATCATACACTAACTACCCTCTGCCTCTGACAAGGTTTTACCCCAAACAACTCCACCCCGGTGACTAAATAAATCACTTCCCTTTCTTTCATAGTAGGAGATCCTATCATCTCCTCTGGGAAACTGCTAAAATGTTCTACACCCTTCACTGATGGAGATGTACTTCCTGATGTCTGTCCTCAATTCCTCTTGCTGCAAGGGAAGCACACTCTGTCCCGTGGTGTGCTTGGGCCTGTTGGATCAGGTACCAGAGCTGGAGATCAGGCAGGTCCTCCTCTTAAGGAGAGAACAGGAGGGGTAGGGAGGGGACTTGGGTGGCAGAAAGACCTGGGCTGAGCTCTTCCACTCACTGGCAATGAGCCTCAGTTTCCCCATCTGTAAAATGGGCTTAATATTTTATCACAAACTAGCTATAAAGATTCAATAAAATAATGTATGTACATGGTTAGTGTGACATAGAGTAATTGCTCAGGAGGTGGCAGCTGGTATGTAGATACCCTGGGGTCATGAACGGAGCCAACAAGCTGCGACAATCCCTCAGGGCTGGAGCATGCCCTTTCTAGCACCCCGAAGTGGGTTCCAGGATTTCCCCAAAGGTCAAGGCTACTCCCATTTGTCTGGATTCTAGAAGCTGCCCTGCGCCCTCCTGCAGAAGAATGGGCAGCCTCAAAACTCCACAATAGGTCTCAGATAGCTCAGTTTCCCCCCCAAATCAGCACCCTCACTCTGGCCTATGGTGCCTGGCCTGGTCCTAGAGTCCTACAGCAAGTGGACTGGGGACCCAGGAGAGCTCAGTAAAGGGCTGGGGTGTGCTCCCTGCAGAGGGTAAGGGGCAATGTCTGTGTCTCTACCAGCCGGCATCCTGGGTAGGTGCCAGCACAGACCTGTATTCACACTGTGGGCCCAGAGGATGCAGAGAAGAGAAGGACCAGAGGTGCCAGAGGTTTGACGTGGCCTGAGGGGTTTCCCCCAACCTCCTTCCTCAGTTCCAGGAGTCTAAGAAAGTTCTGAGCGTCCTCACGGGAACTCTGGGACTCTTTCCCACGTCCGGCCAGCACATGCCAACTATGCCAGCTCCTCCCTCTCCCCGCGTCCTTCTCCCCACCACCCCAGGCCAGCCACACCCAGCTCTGTCAGTGCCCAGCCCTGAGTCCCGGAGAGCAGAGGTCCCCATCCCAGCTGCCTACCACACCCCTGCACTCTCGCACCTCAGGCCTCTGGGCCTGGCTGGAGTCACAAGATGGCTGGGAGGGCCCTATTCTGACATCTCTTCCTACTCTCTCGTCACCCACAAATGTGTGAGGGAGAGTGGCAGGAGGCAGGGGGAGGGCTTGTGAAAGACACCGGGTGGACTCACTGGGGAATGGCTCACCTGGCTCCTAAGTCCTCAGCACGACCTTCCAGAGCCAGCTGGAAACTGAGGCTCAGAGGCACTCAGGACTGCCCAAGTCAGGTAGTGGTGGAGCGAGGACAAAAACCCAGGTCTGCCCACTGCCCACCCCTCCTCTCCCAGGCCTCTCGAATGAGGAGTCTGCTTTTCAGGCCCATGAAGACGCGAGAACCCAGAGCTTCTCTAGGGCTCTGTTCCCCATCTGTACAGCGGGAATTACAACCACCACCACACCTGCACCTGCAGGTTTGTTGGGGGCATCAAATGAGACAAGCTTTGAAAAGAGAACTGTGTTGCTGGAGAGGAGGTGCCCAGCTACTACCATTTCATGATTTGAGGGCATGGAACAGGACCATCTGCCCCTGTGGGGGTGAAGCCCCTCCTGAGAGCTTTTCCAGGAGGTCTGGAGGGGGTGGGGGTAGTGGTCTTGTCGCTGGACCCGGGCCTTGTGGTCTGGCCCCATTGGGCATATGTCCCACCCCCCAGGGACATTACATTGTCCAGCTGCCACCAGCCCCTCAGCTTATTCTTGGCCCTGAGGGTCCCTGATGTGACAAATTCATTTTATGATGTCATTTGCCAAGCATTAACACCTAGTTCATGAAAGGGGCCTGGGCTGGGAGTCAGGAGACCCAGGTTCTAATCTTGGTGCTGCGGTGAGCCAGAGAAGCATGTGACTATCTCCTTCTAGGCCTCAGTTTCCTTATTTAAAATATAGGAACTGGTCAGCTGATGCTTCCTTCACGTTCGCTCTGGCTTGGCCCGTCTGGGAGTCTCTGCCGCCAGCCTCCACCAGCCTCCAGGTGCAGAAGGCAACAAGCTCTTGATCTCAGGACAATGCTGCAGGGGTGGGGGGTGTTTCCAGGGGCCCGGAAGCTGCCTAGTGGCAGAAATGGAACCTCTAGGACGCTATCACAGCTCGGCAGGATAGAGAACAGACGAGATTTTGCAACCCTCCGAGGTGTTGCAAACAAGGCGTGGCCGACTCTCAAGGGCTTCTCATGTGCTCGGTGTGGAGAGGCATTTCTCAGAGCTGATTATTCTCTGAAATGGCAGAGCTGAGCCCTGTTTTGGGACGGGGGTGGGTGTATGAGGGAAGGCACCAACTCTACAAAAGGAATCCAGGCTCTCGCCTAACTCAAGGGGCAGCCTGCAGAAGCGCCCGAGCTCTGGTAGCTGGAGGAAGCTCCTGGGTTGGAGACCTTGAACTCACAGCCAGGAAGTGAGGTGTCTGTTAGTAAGCGAGACTCCGGCAGTGAGTCAGGTCTCTGCAGAGCCCAGGGATGGGGGTGGAGTGGGACAAGCCACGGAGCAGAGCACTTGCCCAGCTGAGTTCTTATCCTGCCTCTGCAGTGATTTGCTGTGTGATCTCAATGAGGTACTTAACCACTCTGCGCTTCCTCTTTGTCATCTGTGAAATGTGAATACCAATGACTGCTTCTTGATACCTCCTGAGATTATCCTTAGGGTCAAACCAAAATGACCTTGTGAGTATGAAGGAACCCTGAGACTTCCCAGTTCCCAACGTGTAAGGTGGAGAGCTGACTTGGAGCTGGGCAGGGACCTGTTGCTTCACATTCTCCCACCAGCCCTGGATGAGGTGGGCACTGACTCGGTGTCACTGATGAAGTGGTGGAAGCTCAGAGGTGAAGTAACTGAGATTTGGTGCTAGGAGTCTTCTGGGGCTCCACCCTCAAGGTGTGTCACCCATGATGGGACTCAGCACCCCAGATAAGTGGACAAGATGACTTTATGGGGTCCCTCTCGGCTTGCAGTCCCTAGAATGGGACCCCGAAGCCCAAAGTCTGGCCTCTTCCAGACTCGTCTCTTCCTCCTGCTCAGGGGGGCATCTGGAGAGGAGATGAATCTGGGGGAGATGTTAATTAGTTCTGACAAATTAATAAAGAAAGCCTAATTTATTCTCCAGATCTAATTTCCTTCCCTGTGCTTTATTTTCCTGCCCAACAAGCCGCTGCCAGGGAAATGGAGGGGAAAGGTGGTAGTGCTGGGGTCAGTCTGAAGACAGGCGCAGCCCAAATCAGCCTGCCTCCTCCTGGCTGGCTCCTCGCGCCCACCCCACCCCACCCCTCCACGGCTGCAGGAAGCCAACCCAGACATTAAGCTGTCAAACCACTCCCAATTATCTCCCTCCATGCCCGCCGGCTGCAGGGGCGACAGTTGTAGCAAGCTGGCATTGACTCATTCTGTCACCAGCCTGCCCTGCTCTGGGAAAATGCAATTTAATGAAGTCCAGTGGCAGGGCTGGGGCAGACAGGGTCCCAGGAAGAGGGTGGCCCCAGCGTGGGGACAGCTGATAGTCTCCTCTTTCTGTGGGACAGTCTCTCTGCTCTGGCTGACATCATCTCACCTTCAGCGCCGAGCCCAGCAGGAGGGGTCATCCTATACCTTCCCCGGCCTCCACTTACCTCCTCTGCAGCTCTGAGCAACTAAGGCATTGACCTTCTCCACGAGGGCCTCCCCCTCCCCTGGCTGCCTGTTTTAATAGCGTATGGTCCTGACAGCTGGGAAATTCTTCCTGCTGTTTAATCTTGATCCTTTTTGCTGAAAAGCAAGCGCATTTCCCCATGCCTTTTGATACAGAGCCCGGGAGAGGGTAGGCCACCGCCAGACGCCATCCAGGCCAGTCCAGGGCTGGGGAAAGAGGCTGTCCCTGTACTGCCAAGCCAGCTCTGGTGCTGCAAGAAAGCGTGTCTTCCCTTTTGCTTTTGGCTGGGCCAGGCCTGGCCCTGCCACTTGCCCCCACCCCAGTCCTCCCTCCTCAGGGGCATTTGCTGGAGACCCATGTTCTCCCTAGTTGTATAGCAGAGAGCTCTGGCTCCAGGCTCCTGGGTTCAAATCCCAGCTCCGCCACCGGCTAGCTGTGTGACTGCAGACTTTCTGTATCTGTTTCTTCATCTATAAAAATGGAGCAACAGGAGTAACTTCTTCACAGGTTGTTGGGAAGATGAAACAGATTTCTATAAGCCAAGCATGGAGAGCAGACCCGGGTGGAAGTGCCAAGCAAAGGTCAGCCCGTGCTGCTGCCCCCACGCCTCCTGCCAATGCAGGGCCTCCACATGTGCTCTTCCCTCTCCTTTGCCCTCTTTCTCTGGTGCCCCCTCATCCTATAGGTCCCCCTAGACTGGGTTAAACCCCCCTGCTGTGTGTTCCCACCAGGCCATCCTCTTTGGCCATTGCCACACCCATAATCACTTGTTCAGTGTCCGGCCCCCCCAGACCATCAGCTCCAGAGAACACGGACGGCACCTGCCTGCTTAGGCCGGATCTCAGCACCCTGCCGGGGCCGGCACACAGGTGATCAACCGCTCAGAGCTGACTGATGCCTGGCACAACTAGAGGCCAAGGTGCCTCAAAGCTTTCCCATCCCAGCGGAAAGGGTCTGGGACCCTGGCAGGTTTGAGAAATGCTCCTGGGCAGGGATAGAGGTGGCCAGTTCCAACCACAAGTTTCTCCCGTCAGGCTCCACTCTGCGTCCCACGTGCTGGAGGCCCAAAGGTAGCCAGGAAGGGCCTTCATGCTGGGTGCCAAAGGGACAGAGACATGTCTCACAGCAAGGGCAGTTGGACATCTCCAGAGCTCACAGACCAGCTGGACCCTGGGAAGTCCCAGCACCCCATTCTCTTGTGCTCTTCTGGGTCTGAGTGCCTTGGACTTGGCCAGGTGGTGGAGAACAGTCATTGGTCCCACACACATCCACTGGGCACCAAGGATGGGCTAGGAGAGACTGCACAGGAATGACTATTCCAACCTTCTTGCTGTACAGATGGGGACCCTGAGGCCAGAGGGTGCCTAGGGTGCCTCGGCCAGCAAGTGGCTGAGGCAGGACCCTTAACTCCAGGCTGATGCTCTTTCCCCAAAAACACACCTGGCCCACGACAGCAAACCTGCTTCCTGAGGCCCACATTTGATTCCCGTCACCCTGGATTATTGTTAAAACAACTCCTCCCTTCAGTGCTCCAAGTGAGGTCCCAAAAGGATCAGTCACGTACGATGCAAGAGAGCTCATTGCCAGGTTAATGAAATGTGTGCTCAGCCCTACTGACTGTCCACTCCACTGCACCCACACGTCTCCTCCAAGACAAGGCGCTGCTCCTCCCAATCCTCCCAGGCTCGGCTCCTCCAGGAAGCCCGCTGCAGAGAGCCCCACCAGCTCCCAGCTCGGGCACCCTGCCTCAGCACCCAGGGACATGGACCTGGGGTGGAACGAGTGCCTCTAGTGGCTCACTCAAAGCCACACAGCTGGGAGTCTCTGGTGGCCATCATGTGCACCTGAGGGCAGGGCTGTCTCCCTCCTCCCTCTGGATCTTTCCCGGGACTACCCCAGTGTTTCTCAAGATGGAGAGCCCAGAGCTGTGTGAGAAGGGCTTATGGCAACAGAGGGCCGCCCCAAGCACAGGAAGAGGTCCCTCGGGCCCTCTCAGCTTCACCTCCCCATCTATAACTTGGTTTACTAAGGTTGTGAGGGCTCGGGTCTGACTCTCCTCCTTGGGGTAAGGGCAGGCCCTGGGCACTGAGAACGTCCTGCCACACCTCAGGAGGCTCTCTCCAGCCAGGTGGACAGATGCAGGAAAAGGGCTGAAAGATCAGCTGTGCCTGTGTGCACACCAGAAGGGAGGCGAGGGATGTGGGAGGGGACCCAGACGAGCTGGGATACGGGGCAGCAGGCGGTCAGCAAGAGCCACGTCAAGACCCAGACTGCCCTTGGCTGTGGGCAGAGAGCTGCTCCCAGGACAAGGCAGCATGCATCCCAGGCCAGGGTGTCAGACATGAGGCTGGGGGAGGGCTCGGACATTCTTCCACTCACAGCCCAGGGGGAGCTTCCGTGGAAAACGTGGACAGCTCCAGCTACGAGCCTGCCACTCTCATGTGGAATTCTCTCTGAACTTTTTCTTAAATGTGAAACAGGGATAACCATCCTGATAACCACCCTGACCTCCGGAGGTTGCTAGGCGGATGAGGTGAGAGCACTCTGTAGATGCTGTAATGCCCTGCAGAGAGTGGGGCACTGTCAGAGGACCGGGGTGCGCTGTCAGGGACAGCTCCTGGAGCGGGCTGTGGCGAGCAGGATTCTCAAGGCGACCATGTGTGTGTGTGTGTGTGTGTGTGTGTGTGTGTGTGTGTACAGAGGATTACTTAACTTTAGATCAAGTGTGGCCAGGAAGGCCTCACTGAGGGGGGGACAGGTGAGCCGAGAACCAAGTGCCAACCATGTGGCTGTCTGGGAGAAGAACATTCCAGGCAGAGGGAGTAGAAGGTGCAAAGGCCCTGAGGTGGGAGTGTGCCTGGCAAGTTTGGCTGGTGTAGCTGGAGAGGAGAGATGCAGGAGCCAGATGATGGAGGACCCAGGCTCATCCTCTGAGAGAGATGGGAGCTGTTAAGAGAGTGTGAGCAGAGGAGGAACAAGATTTGACCAAGACTGCTGACAACTGTTGAGAATACACTGTAGGGAGTGGAGGCAGGGGCACTAGTTAGGAGGCCACTGCAGTCATCTGGGACATCTTGGCAGCCTCTGCAAAGTTGGGGAGGGGGAGCCAAGGCCAGAGGCGTGGGGGTGGGGACGGGTGCCTCCAGGTCTCAGGAGCCCACCTCGCCCACCTCTTCAGGTGAGACAGCTGGTGGCCCACTCCCTCTGCCTGCAGACAAGCTGTCTTCCTCATCCTGGGCCTGCAGGGGAGGCGGGAAGGGGCAGGGTGGGGAGGAAGCCCTGCACAAACAATGGCCTTGAGCCAAGACAAGAGAGATGCTTGTTCCCCTTTATTTAAGATTGTTATTGGGAGAAATAAAGCCCTCTGCAGCATGCCTCCACTCGGCCGGGAGCCAGGCCCTCGCTCCTCTCTCTCCTTCCACCTTTCCCTTCCGTCCCCACCTCTTCCCTGGGCACGGGCTTTCCTCTGACACACAGAGATCAAATAACTTTTCACTCAAAGGGAAAGATACTATCTCCCCTTACAATTCAGCACCAACACCAGCGGACCCACATCCCCAGATTAAAAGGCAATTAGGCAGCTTTGTTTTTACAGGGGCAGAAGGTCTGCCTGCCACCCTCCTCGGGAACTGGATCCCACTGTTTGGAGGGCCAGTGGCTCTGGTGACTCCCCGTGGAGAATGCTGCTGGCCTCGCCTTATTCCCACCCCACTTTGGCCCCCGCCCCTCACTGGCACCCAGCAGCAGGAAGGACCGACTTCCCTCTGCTCCAGAACTGCTGGGTGCCCAGGAAGAGGGAGTGACCTCCCAAAACAGGCCCCACTACATCTTTTGTCTTTTCTCTGCAAACCTGCACCCTCAGAGTAAGAGTGGAGACTAAATTTGTCCCCTGCCCCTGAAATACAGTGCTGATTGCTTTCAAGCCTATTTCAAATAAGCAGCATGGAATTGCCCCCATCAGGGTTTCTAATCTCTTGCAAATGACATAAAAGAAAAGAGAAGAGGCCTTGGCGATTCCTTCAAACCAGGGACTCTGGGCCTCCACTTCCTTCATTCAGTTAATTTCTGCTGACAGCACACCCGTGAGAATAAATGCTCACGCAGCCCTTTCAGAGCACTGGTGGGCCCCATCTCACTTAATCCTCATGAAACCTTGGAGTAGGTATTATTATCCTGCTTTTATACTCAGCTGGCCAACATTCATAGGAAGAGAAACTGAGGGTCAGGGAGGTGGAGTAGGATGTCCAAGGGCACAAAGCAGTTATGTGGCAGGGAACCTAAATCTATCCCTGTCCCTCAGTTCTTCCCCATGGGGCTGGGTGAGGAAGGAGAGGGTTTTAGAATCATTTGCCTTCTCGTAGTTTCCACTGGACAAGGACAGCAGGACCACTGATACCCCTGCCAGCTGGGGTGGTCAGGGAAAGTCCATCCATCCTTGAGTAACCCTTGAAGGAGGGGGAGGTTTTCATCAGACAGGTGTAAAGGCCACCATTCACCCCTGCCGGGCAACTGGGCTCCTGCTCACCCTACCAGCCTAAGCCTCCGGCTGCCCTCTCCTTCACCCATGCTGGGCTCTCTCCTCCTGGATATTTCAGGCACTAGCTCTGCCTTGCCTTTGGGCCTGTGTACAAGCTGTTCCATCTGCCGGGAGCACCTTCCTCTCCTGTACCCAGCATGCCCCTTTTCTGTCAAAGGGTCACCCCCTACTCTCTCTTTTGCTGCCTTCCCCCATTCTGCCCCCACCTCTGCCTCTCCCCGTGCCAAACCCTCTACCCCATCTCTCATGCTAGTGACCACCTGGGCATCCCACAAAGGCTGTCTAACTGAGGGAACGACCCCTCCCCACTTCTCTCACCTCTGAGCATCCGTAAAGGCAGCTCCCAGATCCAGCCATACCCACCTAGTCTCTGCTGTACCAGGATGCTGAAGCACTTCCTCCTTCCAGGTCCTTCTCCAAAGTCACCTCCCCCAGATGAAACCCACCAGCTCCCGTTCTTCTCCTCCCCTGCCTTCATCTGCGAAGCATTACTGAACCTATACGATGTGCCAAGCAGAATGCCAGCTTCATTTGGGGAGAAGCAGGTGACGGGGGTAGTGGTAAGAGGCAGGAAAGCAGAGGAATAAGAAAGAACAAGGCATTTCCTCTTTCTCTAGAAGCTCAGTCTAGCAGGGGACCCAGAGGCGCAAACAAATAATTACTGAGTGGTAAGTGCTGTGTTTTGTTGTTTGTTTTCTTAAAGTGTGAACCAGAAGCGATGGGAGTTCAGAAGAAGGAGTGATTCTGAGGGTGATGGAGGGATCACTGAAGAGTGAGCTTTTTAGCTGGACCTTGCAGGATAAGCAGGAGTCCCTCAGAGACACAAGAGGGGACAGGAAGAGGAAAGACTGTCTCTGAAAGCATGGATGTGGCTCAAGCGCTGGCTGTTTGGTGCAGAGGTGAATGGAAGGGAAGGTGGGCGCCCGTTTAAAACGGGCTTTGTATTAGACAAGGGTCTGCACTTCACCCTGCAGCTACTGGGAGCCACTGACGCTCTTTCTGCAGGACGGTGACATGGAAAGAGGCACGTGGAATGCTCAGTGAAAGACGCCAGCCATAAAAGGCCACACAGAGCATGACTGCATTCACATGAAATGTCCAGAACAGACAAATCCATGGACACAGAAGTAGATGAGTGCTTGCCAGGGGTTGGGGAAAGGGAAAAATGGGGAGTGACTACAAATGGGTACAGGGTTTCTTTTTGGGGTGATGTAAATATTTTATATTAGGAAGTGGTAATGGCTGCACAACTTTGTGAATGTGCTAAAACTCACTGCATTGTGTACTTCAAAACGGTGAATTTCATGGTATGTGAATTATATCTCAAAAAAAAAGAAGAGGCATATGAAGAAGGATGGATGGTGGAGAGCTAGACTCCACCCCTGATGGAGGCAGGCACTAGGAGACCTGTGCAAGGCTGCAGCACCCCCCAACGTGGGGCGGGTCCCCTGCTCAGCAAAGCTCCTCTGAGCAATGATTCTGAGGCTCTAGACTGTCATCTTCCTCCCTCCCCCGCCCAGGACTGATTCGGCTGGGGTAGGGGGCACTGGAGAGATCCTAGGACCCCCACCTCTGGGCAGGCTCTCCCCTCCCCACATGCAGGAGGTATGGCCCAGCATGTTATGCTTGGGACCCAGGAGCGACAGACAGGTCACCTGACAAGCCACATCACTTATTTTTGAAGACAGGCAGGTCCCCTGGTAATAGAGCAGGCACGGAAGAGGCTTTGCCATAGACGGGGAAATTAGGGCAGAAAATAACACCATGAAAACAGAACTGTCTGTCCAGAAATAGGAGAGAAAAAGCCTCACTCCCATCCCCGTGTGTCAGGGCCTGTCTGAGCTCCTGCGAATCCAGGGACCAGCCAGTTGCTGAGCTGCCACATTTTCTCTGCTGGGCTCAGAGCTCTTCTCTCTGCCACGCACTTTCCTTTCCGGGGCCACTCTATTCACCAGGGGTGGGGGAAAGCTCCAGGGGGAAGGCGGTCCTACAGAGTCCTTTGTGTGGGGCCCTGAGCATCTGTAACGGGGCTGTGAGGTGGCACTCATTCTTAGGGCAGGGAAGCAAAGGACTCCACTCTCAGAGCCCTGTCACCTGAAGGTCTATGGGGACTGAGGCTCCCTGGACAGGGGCAGGGAGGGGAATGCATCAGCTGTCACGAGGGGTGGAAATTTCTGATGCTTATAAAGTGGTGCGTGCGTGTGTGTGTGTGTGTGTGTGTGTGTGTGTGTGTGATGAAGGAGATTTTGAGATGCCCGATGGGGTGAGGAAGTGAAGGCAGGCAGGGGTGGCTGAGGTTCAAAAGCATAGGCAAAAACTGCAGGCTTTCATGGCCCCAGGTTTCCCAGGTGTGGGTAGAAGGCAGGGCCAACTCCCCAGTCTGCTCAGTGGCAAGAGCTTATGAATGGAAAGGGGAGGGAGCCGTGTGTGGGAAGCCCAAAGGAGCCTGGGAGAGAGCAGGGCTGGAGCTGCAATGGCAGAGTGATGCTGGGGGACTTCTGACTCCTGACAGGCAGCAGCTTTATTTTTACTATGGGCTTGGGGGTGAGGGCAGGGCGGAGGGGAGAAGGTGAGGTGGAGAAGGTTTGAGGGAGAAGACCTTGCTGATTTTTCCCGGCATCCCCCAGGCCACTTCTCTCACCACAAACCTCAGTCTCAAGCCACTTGGTTGTCATGGAAACAGGCCGGAATAGAACAGATGGTCTCCACTAGCCAAATTCCAATTAAACAGGGAGAGATGGATCTGGAAGGGGGTGTGATGTGAATAGGCCACAGAGGGCTGTGCCCCCTAACCCAACCTGCCTACCCCCGGCTACCCCAGGAAGCCCCTGGTCATTTCCAGTAGACTAGGGACTGGGGTCAGACAGAAATTTTGGGAGGGAGATCTCAGGTGCATGGAGAAAGCTGCCCAGGGGGAGTCACCACTCAGTCACCCCTACCCTCACCCCTTCAATTCTCAAAGGTCGGGGGCTGGAGTTG
The DNA here is from genome assembly GCF_057802395.1 of Ceratotherium simum simum. Lineage (NCBI taxonomy): Eukaryota > Metazoa > Chordata > Mammalia > Perissodactyla > Rhinocerotidae > Ceratotherium > Ceratotherium simum. Next base: position 70,027,921 of record NC_141906.1, read on the forward strand.
AGGGAATGCCACCTTGGAGAGGGGCAGCACCGGGGGGCACACATTTAAACCTATCAAGTTCTTGAAAGTAGGGATTATACGCACACACACACACGCACGCATGAGTGATATAGTCCCAGGCTCAAGGACGCAGGATAAATTAACTAATAACATGATCATTGTGCTGTGGCAGGAATGTTCACAAGTGCCATGACGATATGGGGAGGAAATGATGAATTTGGGGAGGGGGATTAGAGACGGAAGGGCCTCGAAGGATGAGTGGGAGTTTGCCAGGCAGTGACATAGGGCCCGCCGAGCAGAGGGGACAGTGAGAGCAAAGGCCTGGTGGGATGAAAGGTGAGAGACAGTGTGCAGAGAGGACGAGCCCAGCGTGGGTGGGGTGTGGAGTGCAGAGCAGCTTGCGGAAGAGAAGACCCCAGAGCAAACCCTGGTGTGGATGGTATAATTTCTGACTCAAACACAAACCCCCAAACCTAGAAATGTGCCAGCACACGTGCCTGCAAAACCACACATCCATGTGCAACTTCACACACACAACCACAGAGCCCCCTGGTCCCCAGGACTCGATGCATAGGAGGTACTTAGTAAATGTTGACTGAATGGAAAAGATGCTTTTGTTTGCTGCAAACACCATGAGGTGGGGATCGGAGGTGTCAGGAGAGAGGGAAGCGTCAGAAGTTCTCACATCTTGGCTACGGAGGTTAAACAAAATGCCAAGAAAACAGAGAGATGTCCAGAAGAAGCAAACCTCATAGCTTACTGGGGTTGAGCAGGAGGGGAAGCCAGCGAGTTCCCAACAGTTTCTTGCACATTTACAGGGCACGTACTGTGTACAAGGCACGGAGCTAGAGCCTGCAGAGATTTTAAAGGCTGAGTCCGCTCCTTCAAAGAGCTCAGGGCCTAGGAGAAGGGGAGAAGAGAAAGAAAGTACCAGACAACACAGGGCCAGGAGACGGGGGTAGGCCTCATGGGAGGCAGCCATTTGGGAACCAGGTATTTCACAGGTAGGTATGGTGGGGCTCTGGGCTCAGCTGGCAGCAGGAGTCAAGGCCCAGGGGCAGGAGTGGAGGATCTGGGAGCAGTTAACTGTAGCTGGAACCTAGAGTGTGCTCATGTCAAGTAGTGGGAGATATCTTTGGAAAAGTAGGTTCTGGCCACAGCGAGGGTCTAGACCAGTAGTTCTCAACTGGGGGTGACTTTGCCCCCCAGGGGACATTCAGCAATGTCTAAAGACATTTTTTATTGTCACGTGGTGGGGGGTGGGGGAAGGATACTACTGGTGTCTACTGGGTAGAGGCCAGGGATGCTGTTAGTGCACAGGACAGCCCCCCACAGCAAAGAATTATCTAGCCCAAAATGTCAGGAGTGCTGGCTGGGGCTGAGAAACCCTGGCCCAGATAGTGGAGTCTGTACTTCAGTCAGCAGCACTGGGGAGCCCACGAGGGCTTCAGACAGAGCAGGAGGGTGACATACTCAAACTTCTTCCTGCTCTGACAGAGATGTGCAGGCTACACATGAATGGGGAGAGGCCCCAGGGATGTCTCAGAGGGGGTGGTAGTGGGACTGGGGAGGGGTCCTGCAGAAATGGAACCAATAAGAACTGACAGCAAATCAGAGGCAGAGGATGAAGAAGGAGCCACAGCTCCAGTGAAGGGCAGAATTGGGGTTCCGAGCATAGAAATGGGAAGAGCCTAGAGAAGGCTGTGTCCTGGGAAGAGGAGGACAAGGGCGGCTTTGGATGGCACACGAGGTATGACACGGGAATGTCCAGCTGGTCAGAAAAGCTGGCCTGGGGCGCAGGTTAGGCTGAAATCGGACAGAACAGATTGGGGGATTGCTCTCTTAAGTGCAAAATCCTCCACATGGCCTTCCCAGTCCCTTCTATGGCCACACGCCTCCACACGCCCATCCAGAAAACGCTAGCTTCTTCCACGCGTGCCCAGTCTGGCCTCCCTCAGGCTGCCCTGGTCACCCTCCTCTGCTGCTTCCTCCAGCCACTCCTACGCAGCCTCCAGGTCTCAGCATCAAGGTCACTTCCCAGGGAAGCCTCCCCCAGGTTCGGGCCGGCGACTCCTTTACAGCCCTATACATACTTTAATCACTCGGCTAATCCTCTGGACTGCTCTGTGCATCACCCCGAGGGCAGGGGCGACACCTGTTTTTGGACAGTATGTCACTACTCTACTCAGCCCCAGCTCGTGCAAAGGACTCAAACAGGCAGGAGAGGCTCCCCGCTTCCCTCGCTTCAACCCTCACCTCCTTTCCCTTTTCGTCCTTTCTTTGCCACCTCCCCCTCCCCTGACCACAGGGTTACAAAACCAGCTCTAGAAACAACTGCTCTGACAGCCATCAGGATGGGACTGCACCAAGGATCCCAAGGAAGAGGCACGGAAACCCGGACAACCTCCAATGGGAAATTTTCCAGCAGCTGGAGATGAAAAATGCCACCAACAGGCCGAACCTCAAGGACACGTGGCCCCCTTTCCTCTAAACCTCCAATCCTGCTTTGACTTGGGGAGTTAGCTGGTCTTCAGGTGCCCCCTAAGGCACATCAGCCTTTGAATAAAGCCTTTAACCTCAATTTGAGCGGCTTAAAGTACTTTTTCTTGACACACAGTATCTGGCACATAGTGAAGGCTCAAAGATCATCTGTTGACTGACTAACTGACCTCACCGAAAGGATTAGGGACGAGTTACCCACATGGTCACCCCAGGAACCCATCTGGCCAGCAGAAAGGGCCCAGCTAAGTGAGCCGATGGGGGTCAGTGGCACTGTCAAAGAGGGTAAGTACCTGGAGATGCTCTCTGGGTGGCCACAGGGCCTGCCCTTCCAGCAGGAGATATCTAGGGGCATCCAAAGAGCCTGTGGGGGGAGGCCAGTGAAAGCAGGTCACTAATCTCTCTCAGAGATTAAACACCAGGCTGGCTCCAGAGACCAGAAACCGCCTAGGGGAGGGGGAGAGGGGGAAATGGGGAGGGGCGGCTCAGGACAGGGGTGGAGGTGGGGGCTTCTTTTCAGAGGCCTAGGCAGAGCCTAGAAGGATCTCCAGGGCTGGAAGTGGGGGATGTGAAATTGGGGAAACACCACCAATGATTGATTAACTCGAGTTACTAATTATTAACCAGCTAGGCTCTTGGACTTGAGGGCCCAATTTCTGGCTTCACCCCTTGGCCAGCTTTGAATCCCAGCGCTTCTGGAACTCCCCACCCCCACCCTGCCTTCCCGCCTCTCCCCCAGCCCCTCCCCTTCCCGCAGACTCTCTCCAGCCTGGCCTTGCTCTTTATCTTGCCCTGCCCTTCCCAGTGGCTGCTGCTATTGAATATCAATATCAATCCCTGCTCCCAGCCCTGAGGGGGGTGGGGGGCTGGAGAGAGCAGGATGACAGTGAGTAAAACTATTATTTGGGGCACGTCCCCATGATAGGTCTGGGTGACCTGGAGGCAGCCCCATCCTTGGGACCCATCCCCTCTTCACTTCTCACCTCCCCACCCCACCCTCCCGAGGGTAGCTCAGCTCCTTATCTCTCCCTGCTTAGCCTCAGGGTTTGGCAAGGGGAGGCACTGAAGGGGGTCACCGAATCCCCTGCTAGGGAGAGGTGATGTCTGAGAGGGTGGCAGGAGCAGCAACCATGGGGGATGGGGAAAGGACTCCAAGCAGAGCCTCCTGGGCTTTGGGGGCAGGGGGGCTGGAGCTGAGTAGGGTGGAGGCACGTTTTGGGGGCAGATCTTGAGTGACCCCCTTGGGGTTCAGGAAGGAGGTTTCTGGGTTACCCTTAGGATATAGAGAAGCCCAGACTCTCCAACCATTTGCCACCAGAATCCATAGCTAAGTCAGTCTCAGCAGAAAGGCAAGGTGGGCCACCAGGGTCTGCCCAGGGGTCATCAGTGCCTGGGTGGTGCTGATCAACTGTCTGCAGGGTGGTGAACTTCTGGCTGCAGAATCCGCATCACAGCCTCCGTATCACAATGTCACACAACAGGGTGCCTCACCCTGCCACACGCCGTGGCTTGCTCTCCCTGTGCCATGACATGCCACAGAGCTGCTGCACCGTGTCATGAAGCACCAATGGGCGACATGAAAGGCTGCCAGGAAATCACCCCACGTGCGCATCCGTGTGGGGCACCGCCCCCCCATGATCACACCCTTCCAACTGGCCCCACCCATCCCCGCTAGGGCAGAGGCTGCTGGGAGAACTGGGGGGCTGCCTCCACTCCCTCTAGGGGGAAGGGACCACTGACAGAGGGCCCTTGCTGTCCCCTGCCCTCCCCACTGTCCTCACTATGCCCTGAATCTCTGCAATATGCTCCCTCTCTCAGGCCCCTCTCTTCCCACCACCAACTTAATTCCTTAATTCCCACTGGAGATAAGCGGATCCTTCACTGCAATTTATTGTTAATCCAAAGGAAAACAGTGTTGGGAAGGGGTGAGGTGGAAGTGGGGAAGCGTGAGGGCAGCCAGCCCACTCTGCCTCCTCCCAGATCCTCGGACAGTTGTGGCAGCTGGGAAAGCCTGTGCCAAAATCCCCGGGCTGGTCAGCCCACATTTGGAGCACCACACCTCTTACTGGGGATCCAGACAACTTGGTCCCAAAGAGCACCTGAGAATGGGGAGCCGTGTCCGACCTTTGTTGAATGAGCTCATGGGAGACAAGACTCTGGGAGCAGGAGGCCCTCTTTAAATGCCTGAAGGAACCACGTGCAAGATAAGATGTGATTCCAATGGGGTAGAAACTAAGGGGTGGGAGCTTCAGGGATACAGACTTCAGCTCAGTGCAAGGAAGAATTTGGGGCAGTCAGAGCTGTATGGGCTTCCATGTAGGGTGGTGAGTTCCCCGTCACTGGAGGTATTTATGCTGAAGCTGTATGATCAGGCAACTGGTAGGGATGTTGTTGAGGGGTTTTCGGAAGTGGGTGGGTATTACATTATTTGACTCCCCTTCCAAGCGGAGACTCTAGGATTCTCTGACTTACTCTTTCTATCCTCTCCCGCCTTCCCCTGCATGGCAAGGAGGTACCCTCAGCGGAGAGCCGGCTGGGAGGCTCTTTCCAGATCTGGGGCTGAGAGGGCAACAGGTAGGCTCAGACGTTTTAACCCACCTTCAAGGGTGAAGGAGAAGGTAGCCCCCTGCCTAGCCACACCTGCCCCTCCATGTCCAGCAGGGAGGGCTCAGGGAGAGTGCCCGGTTTATGTGGGCATTACCCTACAAGGCCCCAGCTCCTTCTCTCCATCTCCCAGCCAGTCCCCTGCCCTGCAGGCATGAAGAGATGGCATTTTCAGGTGTCACCTGCTGTGTGTGAGGTCAGAGGGCTGATGCTGTCCCATGCTGGACTGGAGCTCCAGGAGGGCTGGGACCTTATGTTTACTGCTGCAGCCCCTGCCTACTCCCACTCAGTGCCTGGCCCACAGGGGGCACTAGTGCCCACATTGTTGGCTGAGTGCAGGAATGACCCTGCCCACCCCTCTCCCAGCACAACACACCCAGGGCACAGGGATTCCCACAAGTGCTGGCACCGGGCACGTGGGGCAGCCACAATCCTGCACCTGGGGTTCCTTGTTGGAGGGCATATAACACTTGCTTCCAACTACCTTTAGGAAGGAAGCACAGGATGGCTCCAAAGAGCCACTGGGCACCTTCCCAGGTGACCATGTAGGGGTGGGGGTGGTTTTCCAGGAGCCCAGGGGCCTGAGCCCCTGATGTACCCTGCCCAAGGTGATCACCCTGGAGAGGTCGGGAGCCCAGCTGAGGGACTCCTGGGTGTGCTAGGTCATGAACTGCTGGGAGGGCTCCTGGGCTGGCTTCTCAGTCCCAGGGAACTGACCTTCCTCCAGAGGCAGGGGCCTGGATGAGCAGTAGCTAATGACAGCCAAGTGGTGTGAGGACTTGCTCTGTACCAGGCAGTACGCTAACCACGCCACACGCATGATTCACGTCCTCAACCTCCCATTCTCGCCTCCCCATTTTACAGTGAAGGGAGCTCAAGTTCAGAGGAAACAAGACACAGATATACATGCACACATAAGGAATAAAAGGCGGAGACCACTTGGCTCCAAATCAGTCAGTGGGTTCAGTCAATTTGCTGGGAAAAAATAGTCAAACCTGTTGTTTGTGATCCTATAGACAAAACAATTATCTAAGATTGACCTTCTGCATTCTCAGACTGGCGGGCAGTGTGGACCCTGCCTCGGACGGTCATCATTGACTGCCTGCCTCCCCAACTCCGTCCCCCAGTATCAGGCTCTGTCCCCCCACCAGGGAGCTGGGTGAGAGCTCCCTACCTCCGTCGGGGAGAAGATGGCAATCAGAGTCTAATCAGGAGCAGGTACACACACACACACACAGCACATGACCTCATGCACACACACATACACACATAAACCCATAAACTTCTCTCATACACACAGAGGACATAAAAACACTTGTAAAGAAACACATAAAGCAACACAAATTATCATTACAGCGTAAACTGTGTACACAGTGCCGAGGGGATAGGAGTAATGCAGTGATGTGAGACGGGAGGATAATCGGGCCATTTCCTGGGAAGGGTGTTCCTGAGCAGAGCTGGGGGCCTGTCTCCAGAGAAGCTGTCTGGTGGCACTGTCTGCCCCTGCCCCAGGCTCCCTGGAGAGAAGGGGGAGCCAGAGTCCCTTCCCAGCTACCCCTGCAGCAGTGCTGAGAGGTCGGTGCTCAGGGTTGTCGCCGCCTCCCCTCCCCCATCACCAGCCCCCTTCAGTACCACCGGAGGCCCATTATCTAACTCCTGGGAGGCCAGGAGGGTTGGGAAGGGTGCTGGGCCCTGGCAGGGGCAGGCACAGGGAAGCAGGAGGCTGTTGCCTGAGTTCCCCAAAGGCCCATCCATCAACCGAGTGCAGATAATCAGAGTGCTCAGCCAGCCCAGGACACTGATTACTCTCTGGGCTCCATAAACACAGGGAATAAATCTGGGAAGGGGCTGGGTGGGAGGGTGTCTCGGTAGCAGGGCTGGCCACCCTGCCTGGGAAGGGAGAGGAGGCCCATCCATCACTCTGAGAGATGCAGCAATCTAGGCCAATGAGATGAGGACAGTTCGGGGGCAGGGGAGGTGGGCAATCATAATAAAATAACCCAGTGTAGTGTGGATGCTGTGCTCTGATCTTATTTACACTTGGGAGAAGCCTGTCCCTCCCTCCGTTTCAATTTTTACCCTGGAGCCACTGCAGAAAGTCTCTGCCATTGACTCAAAACCTCAAAGGAGGCCTGGCCCAGGGGGGAGAGAAGAGCGGCATGAAAGTAGCTAGCTCAAGAGCAGGGGCGTGGGGGGTGGCGGTGGGGGGGGAACATCCACAGGACCTGGGGCAGGCAGGCTCTGGGCAAAGCTGTTCCCTTTGTGCAGACAAAGCAATCCTTAGGTTTGGATGGGGGTCAGGTGGGTCCTAAGCCTCCTATCCTCCTATTGCTTCCAAGCACCTTCTGGGTGCAGGGCAGATTCCAGCCCCAGGAACCCATCGCATAGCTCTGGCCTGTGTCTGGGCCTCAGAGGCCACACCGTAATTCAAGCTAACAGAGCATGGATAATCTAGACCAGCAGAGGGTCTAGCAGGAATTTCTCTTTGGCGTCGAAACATATCAGATGACTGTTTTGCAGCCGAGTTACCTTCCTAATTAAGCAAGGGAGTTTGTGAGGCCTGAGCCCACGTGGTGACCTACAGGGTCAGGGTATGCGGAGTGGAGCACCGGCCCTCTGTGACCCTCCAGAGACAATACGCACGTGGGTCATCTGGGGTTCACTTGATCCTCAGCTGCAAGATTGGGAAAGGGTTTTGATTTTTCTGCTCCCACAATCCTCCTTCCTGAGATAGCTCTCTACAACCCACACCCCCCAACACACACACACTGTGAGGCTGCCAGGCCTCTGAAGGCTCTGTCCTGTACCCGCCTGGGGCAAGGAAGCACCAGCTCTTTCATCCCAGGAGATCAAAGCAGCCTGCACAGGTGAACACCCTAAATCCTCTTCCTATCCCCCTCCCCAGGGAGGGGCCCCTCCCTTGCCATCTTTTGGGATCTCTGGGTGAGGGCAAGAGAGACTGGAACCTTGCAGAAGCTTAGGACAGGCCCTGGCATAGGATCAGCTTGCTGAGTGGTAGACCCATTCAGGATCTGGGCCAGCCTGGGAACACCTGCTGGGGGCAGTTCCAGGCGGATTCTCTGGGAGAAGCTATTACACCTGCCTCTAGTCTCCCAGTGAAACATGGTAGGAGGCCCCAAATGGCATCAGTGATGCCCAAAGACTCAGGGGATGAAAGAGTGATGAATAGCAAGACATGTCCCTCCAGCATAGCCACATTAATACTCTCAAGACACAACAGTGACAGTAGCAGAATATACTAGGAGCATAACGATTGTACTTCTAGAACTTGTAAGGTATCCAAAAGATACAGTAGTAATGACTGCTGAGACTCTCTGATGATAAGCACTGATAATTCCCCAAATGCTCCAGGGATGTGCCAGGTTACGCCTGTACCATCAAAGGAGCAGAAGGGTAAGCAGTGATAAGGTGCTTGCTGTGCAGGGGTGGTGGGCATTCTGGAGGCAAGATCTTGTGTTACTCCCAGCTTAGTAAGCTGTTTCTTTCATCACCCCCCCAGAAGAGAGGCAGCTCGCCAAGTCGTACAATCAGGGACAGTGGGCCTGACTTCCTGGATCTGAATCCTGGCTCTGCCACTTACTAGCTGTGTGACCACGGGCAACCTCTGCACGGGCCTCGTCTTTCCATATGTAAAAACAGGGAGAACAGAAGTACCTTCCACGTAAGCTGTTATGAAAACTAAATAAGTTATTACATGTAAGATGTTTACAACAGTGTCTGAGCATCCGAGGACTCTCAATAAAAGTTTGCTACTATTATCACCATCATCAACTGCCCAAACAAGCAACCACATATCCACCTAGCATGTACTACCAGCCCACGAGGTGGCCGACCCTGTGCTAGACCCTGGGGAAACCAAACTCCATCAGCAATGGACCCTGTCCTTTTGAAGCTCTGAGTCTTGGGGAGAAGATAAATCCCAGGCCCAAATAACTATTTTGAAAGACGTAGAGTGGTTAGTGCCATGGGGTGGCATGGATGAGGTGCTGGGGGGGCTTTGAGATGAGAGAGGTTATCCCTAGCTGGGGCTACATGAAGGCTGAGAGAAGTGGCCCTCAACCTCAGTATTTACATATGGGAAATAAGGGAGAACTTTGCAGGGAAATGGCACATGCAAAGGACTGAGGTGGGAAACCAAGGGGCATGTGTAGAGGGGTGTGTGGCTGGGTGGGCCTGGCATGCAGGGGAGGGTGGTGGGAGATGAGCAAGGGAGGGGGCAGCCATCAAATGCTTCTGGGCCAGTGAGTGTCTTTCTCAGGTGTGCTTTAGACACATTCACCCAAGAAGCAGTGCGCGCAGATTGGAGCTAGAGAGCCAGGAGTCCGGGAGAGAAGCGAGCCGGGGCTGCTGCAAGAGTCCCACGAATGAGGATGTCGCTACCAGCCCCTCCCACAGCAGGACCCACATGAAGTGGCGGCAGGGCTGGCTTGGCTCAGAAGCACCTTCTCTACTTCCTTTGTCCTAGCAGCTGACAGCACTTGCCCTTAAGATACCGGGAGCGAGGGAGGGGGCACCTGGGGCGCTGCTCGGGGGCCGGAGAACGGAGCCCACGGAGGCAGCCTCACTGATCCCCCTCGGGGCTCGCACTCCAGACGAGCTGCAGACAAGGGCCTCACAGGGGCAGTACGGGTCTCCAGGCCCCTTTCCTCCACAGCAGGGCCGACTCGCGTCTGCCCAAATAGACCGGTGCTCCCATCTCCGCTGACTCATGTGGCGGGAACACCAGCTCATGTGCCAAAGCCTGGGTTGGCTTGTGTGACCCCTCCATGGAAGCAGACCAAGTGAGCCCGCGTACACTAAGGCCTATAATTCGGGCCTGGCACTTACTTTCCTCCACAAGACTGAGGCACGAGGAGGGGCAAGCTCTCCTTCGCCCTTGTCTTGTTTCACACGGCGACAGCCACTGAGCCCTGGTGGTATTCTGGTGACCAGCAGGTATGCAGGATTGCAGGGGAAGAAAGATCAAATAGAGGGGAGGGTACAGACAGAGAGGAGGCTGGCTGTCAACAGGCACTAGACTCTGCTAAGAGAAAGAATCCCATCTTTGGAGAATATGAAACCCAAGGCTTCATCACAGGGATTGTAGGCAAGTTACTCCTCCTCAGGGAAGGGGTGGGAGCAGGAAGCCTCTGCCAAGGCTGCCAGTTGGTGAAATTGCATCTTTAGGGGAGGGAAAATGCTTCTACCATGGGGTCCCCAGGTCTCTATCCCTACTTTTTGGACAGAAAGATGGGCTAAAATTCAGGCCAAGGCTGCGGTGAGGACTCTAGACTCCCATCTCTGCTGCTAGGACATGGCTCAGAGCATCTTCAGACCTATGTGCGTGGGTGGGCCTGCTGTTCCCTGTCCCCAAAGGCCCTCCTCCATGGAACGAGGATTTGCCGAGCTTCTCAGCCAGCTCCTCCCAGAGAAGGTGGACTCCTGTGAACAGCCCTGCAGGGAGCTGTGTCCTTCTCCCCTTAAGGCAGGGGGCAGAACTGGGGGTCCAAGTGGGCAGGAGGGACTCTGTGTTTCCAGCTTTGGGGAACATGCATTCCAGGACTTCGGGGGGGAGGGGGGAGGACTCCATTTAAGCCCATAGATGGAACTCAAACTCCCAATGGGACATTCTTGTGCCATGGCCACTGGCCTGTTTTGCTGCCTGGGCCACGCCTGCAGCTGTGTCCCAACGGAGCCACCAGCCAGCGGAACTAATGTCCTCTAATGAGATCCGGGCCGGAGTGGCCGGGTGGGTTTTATTGTGTGTGGCTTGGTAATGAGACTCCTCATAAACTGAGAATGAAATTAGGGTCTGTGCAGACCAGAGGGGGGTGGGGGACAGCCCAGGAGTGGGAGTCAAATCTGCCCACCAAATCTCATCCCCTTTCCCCTCTCTGCTGCTCCGTCAGGTCCACAATGCTTTCTGAGCACCACTCCGCCCCTGGGCTAGGCCCACGCCCTGGCCCTGTGCCTGCCTGTGCCCTGGGGCTCCGTGCTCACATCTCAGGGGCCCTGCCCATGTCTCAGGCCAGAAGGACATCGCTCCCCCGACCGTCCAGCTGCTCTGTTGTTACGTGTCCTTACCGTGGGCTCTGTGGTCAGCTCTGCCTGGGCCCCTCTCCAACCTATGTCCACAGCTTCCTTCCCCAGGGAGTGGCCATGCTCTGGCTTGTTGTGGGAGAGTGTGAGCTGGTGGTGGTTGGCGAAGCGAATTACCATCTCACGGGACACATTCTACCATAGCCTGGCCCAACTTCTTCTGTATCTGTCCATCCCAGCCCACTGCGTTGTCCTCATCTAGGGATCTGGAGCCAGAAGCGCCGGCATCTAATTTGGCTACACTGGCATGAGACGCTCAGCCAGGTACTAAACCCAAATCTCGCTTTCCTCATCTGCAAAATGGAAGAACTACTAATACCACTCACACGGGGTTATTGAGAGGATCAGCTGAAACTATGAGCTGAAAAGAGTGCTCCAAACATTATCATTATTATTGGCGAAAAGATTCACTCTGCAACAGGAGAAATCGAATGAAGGACTTTCTGCCAGTGAGAAGGGGGTGACCCAGGTGGGATTCTCAACCCATCTGGCTGCAGCATCTCATCAGATGAGTGGACTGCTGGAGACCGTCCTGCTGCCCACCCTCCCCCCAAATGTGGAAGTTTGAAGGGAGGCAGGGCTGAGTCCCAGGCCCTTCCTGCAGACCCCAGGCTGCTGTCACAGCGAGCGCTCCAGATGGGCAATGGCGCCCAGCTGGGCCACTGCCAGGGAGTGAGGCGGGTGCCGGGGAGCACCCTTGGCGACACGCTGCAGAACAAAGGCCGCACAGCACCTGCTGCTTGTGTAGTACACGACCACCAGGGCCGGGCTCATGCAGGTGCCTGCAGCCAACCAGGCCAGCTGAGCCCCCAGGGCTGCCATAGCCTCTGCCATCACTTCCAGGTGGGGGCGGGGGCTCACCGCCCAAGCAGCTCCTGGTTGGAGACAAGGGTAGTGAGGTCAGCAGAGTGCAGGCAGCTGCGTGGCTCTTTCTCAAGAGAGTACAAAGTTGGCACCGCCCAGGTGGCAGACCCAGAGGGGGCCAGGACCACTCAGAGGAAAGGCACAGAAAACAGGAGTAGCTGCCACTTTCCTGTACATTTATCACATGGAGTGACAATGTGCTAAGCACGTTTCATACGTTATTCTTGACCAAATCTTCACAAACCTCCTTTGAAATCTGTATTAACAGAAACCCATTTTGCAGATGGGAAAACTGAGGCCTACAAAGTGATTTAACAGTCCACTCAGCTAGCAATTGGTAGACTTGGGATTCAAACCCAGTTCACCTGGCCCTATTTTGCTGTCTCACTATGGTGGGTGGCCAAGATGGGGTAATCTCCAGGTTCTAGGGGCCCGAGCTACCTGTGGCTCCCTCTTGACTAGAGCCTTGGACAACTGCTGCTCTGTCCTGGAAGACTGAAAGGCACAGATCCCATAAGCACCTGAGAATACATACCTATTGCCCCCCACTCTCCCATCCCAGGATAAACGTTGGGATTTTCCATTGCCCTAAAAAGCCTACAGTCTCCTGTCAGGAAGTCTTCCTCTGTGTCCTTCTTGGGTCTCTTCTGTTGCACTGAGTAATCTCTCCCTGTGGAATGGGTCTGATGGGTTTTCTCCTAAACTTTCCCTCTCCCCAGCTCCCAGCCCCAAACCACACAATAGAATTCAGAGATTAAACGGTTAACTGGACAAAGGGGTGTTATCTCCAGCTCAGGGCATTCCCTTTGCAAGGTGATCCCTGCTCAGATCTTAAGTTACCTCCTACCCCAGCCACCACATCTGCTGCGGGCTCTGCAGACCTGGTCTCTATGGAGAGGGGCGGGCATCACGGGGGAGAAGCACTTGCCAGCTGGACTTGGGCACAGGGTGCTGGGCTCCCAGGACTGCCCTCTTCCCTACTCCTTGACCCTCATTCCCACTTCTCTTTCCAACAAGGCGGCTCCTGCTTTCTGCTGCATGAACCGGAATGCTTCCAGGCACACGTATGTTGCCAGTCTGGGCACACATGTGGTTCTGCAGGGCTATTCATGCAGGAGCAGAGCCCATACTCACGCTCCTTTTTAAATTCCTAGAGTATGCCACCTTTCTCCCTGGATGATCTTCTTCCCCAAGTATTCACGCAGGAAGCAAAGATTCCTAATTAGTAGCTGAAAATCTATCTCCCATGGCTCCTCCCAGCTGTTCAGAGATCATGAGAAGCCGTGGGCAAGCGAGGCCCCAGTTAACACCAGGTTCCAGAGCTGCTCTGTCTGCCAGGGAGACAACTGGAGGCTAACAAGAGAGGAAGGTCTCTCCAGGTGAGCATCTCCCTGAGGATGCGGAGGCCCTATCTGAAGCCAAGGTCAGAGCAGAAAAAGAAAGCACTGTCCAGGCTTCCCACTCCAGGGGACCCGGCAGCTCGTCTTGGAAGGGGCTGGCTAAGGGCAAACCCTAAGTCTCCTCCAAAGTCACCCTCACTGACACTCTGACATAAACACGGGCATTATCAAGGCCACTCACAAAATCCCAGTCAGAAAGCCCTAAGAAGTCAGTTATACGTGCATATATATTTGATATATGTTTATGGCTCCAGTCCTATGGTGACTCACAGATACCAGTGCCCACACCTCCTTGTCCTAGTCCCCATGGGTCTGCACGTGCACAGTGCAGTGACTTGTAGATAACCAACACAAACACACAAAGCCCTGCACACATGCATGTATGCACACGCTCTATAGTGAAGGTGAGACTATATGCAGATGGTCAGAAATATTATAAGCTAAGTCCCACAGCTGGCTAATGTCCATTTTAGCCTGGCACACTGGCTAAAATTCGAAGTTAAAAAAAAAAATTAGCACAACAGATGCATACACAGACACCCACTCTGTCTGTCCCTCCCAAAGGTAGGAGCCATTTAATTTGCCAGGTTAACCAGGAAAGATACAATCAGGAAAATCGAAGGTACATTCACACCTCCCTTGGGTGTTTTGTTTGTGCTGAACAATGAACATTAGTCAGCTGCTAGACAATGGCAGTATCGTAGACAGAGCAACTGGGGCCGACCCTCTGCCCAGGGCCTGGCCCACTTGCTCAGCCATCAGCACCAGGATGCTGGCCGGCGACGATCCTGGCAGCATGCAACTGGATCTGGAGTCAGGCAATGGCCAACGAAGTGGATTCATTGTGCAAAGCTGAGTGGCGGCGAAGGGAACTGATATCAGAATCAACAATGCATCACAGCTCATCGGGCCATGGACGGTCAGGCTCTGAGACACCTTCTAGTCCACTCAGCCGGGGGTGCTGGGCCCAGGCTCTGCAATATCCCCTCCTCCCTTCCAGCCTTGACTATTAGGCCTTGAATCGGATTCTGAGACACTCTCCACAGCGCTGCCTCCAAAACGGACACTGAGATTCCCGTTTACACATGCTGCAAACCCCAGGCCAGCGGAATTGGTTTTGCCGTAACATCCTGCCCAGCCAGCCCAATACATGCCTGTCTGTGAGAAACGGGGCGAGAGGAAAATACGCCAACAGCCCTGACACTCTGAGTTTCAAAGGAAACTACCCTGACAGCGAGCTCTGCAGAGGCTGCAGAGAAGGGGTGTGCTGCGGCCCAACAGGTCTTCCGAGGGTGTGCATGACACCTGGGGTGTGTATTCTCTTTCCAGACAAAAGGTTTGGGGAAGCCAATTAGGGAGGGTGTGGTGTAGGTGGGACACCAGCTCAGCGCACCTGCTTCTAAGGCAGGTTCTCTGTCTCCTCCCCCAGGCTCCTCCTGTCCCTCTTTGGGATGCAGCCCCTGTCCCCACTGGCCTCCCCTGAGTTAACGGGCAAGAACCACAGACTGTCATCTTAGAGGCTTGTGGGGCTTCACCACCCTGCCTGGTGAAGTCTGTGTTGTCGAAAACAGACTTCTGTGTTGACACTTCAATAGCCAGATTTGGAGTGTTCTGAAGTCAGGGGGCCATCACACACACAGCAGGTGCTCCCCACCCCGTTACCCCCAGAGGCTCCTCTCCTCACCCCTCCATGCTCCCTGCCACAGCCCAGAAGAACCCAGAAAAGAGCATCAGACTGGCAAGTCCCCAGAGAGAAGCAGCAGCAGCAGGCAATCAGGAGGAAGCCAGAGGGTGGTGGAAAGTGGGATGTGGGCAGGCGAGTTCTGGGCCTACCAGCTTCTGCCCAAGGGTCAGATGGGCACTACCATATCCACCTGCCTCCCTTCACAGAGGCCCCAGGGGCACAGGCACTGGGTAGAGGAGCTGGCGAGGGCAGGAACTCCGGCTGGGCTGCTGATGCTACCCAGCCATAACAATTGATCAATCCAATCAAGCCTGTCTGAGCTGTGGTCCCTTCTCTGCATCCCATTCCCTCAATCTGGATTTTTTGTTGGGGGAGTGCCCACACTTGAGCCAAGTGAGAGTGTCACCTCCCTGCCCCCACTTCCTGAGTGGGGTGGAACAGGGAAGGTCTCCAGCCCCCCAAAGAAGGAATCAACCACTATGCATCACCAAGCTGGGGGAAGAGAAAACAAAAGGAGAGGGGAATGGGGGTAAATTGTTCCCTCCTCTAACCTTCCTGCCCTTTAACTCCTAGTGTGCCAGATCAACTAGAGCCCCCAAGAAAGCTCTCTTCTTGCTGGGTTTTGGCCCTGGACACTGTGCAGTTCAAGAGTTCCAGAAGCCCAAACCCCAACAGTCAGACAAGTCCTAGAGCCTGAGCTTCTGCTATCTCCTGCCAGCTGCCCAGGGGGTCCAGCGGGAGAGGAAGACCTCGCACTCTCACCACGACCACCCTCCGAGGGAGGAACTCTGTCAGGCCCCTTTGAAACAGGCAGTGCCACCCCTGTGTCCTGCAATTTGTCTCTGCACACACCTAGCAGGGCAGTACCCTCAGGCTGCAGGGGTGGGGGCACCGTGGTGGCTGGGCTCCTACAAACTGCTTTGGATGCCATCGGCCACTCAGCGAGATGTGCAGAGTCCTGGCAGTGAGCTGGACCAAAAGGGGTATAGAAGCCAATGAAGCCAGGTTCCTGCCTCCCAGGAGTGCACTACAGCCTAACTCGGCAGCCAGGCTGGTCCCTTGATCACAAACTGCCCCGTGAGTCTGCAGCATCGAAGGTACCTCCTTCAGGTCGCTGCCAGCGGCGGCTGCGATCTAATAGATATTCTTGCCCCGCGCAGAGCTGGTCTTGCTGTACTCCGACCTCTTATTCTGCCATCCTAAAGCCAGGACCACGTGTTCCAACCAAACCCCTACCGTCCCCCCAAAACCCCAATCTAGCTTGAGCAGGAGGTCGTCTCAGGTTTCTTCCCAGTGGGCTGGAGGCACCCCACCCCCACCCGGACCCGCGCTGGCGTGGCCAGCCACCGTGCCCGGCAGCTTCCCCAGGGACACAAAGGGTTAAATCCAGGCGAGGGGACTCGGCCGGATTTGCCTCCTAAACGCATTTTCCAGTTCATTCCCCTGCACAATACGCCCGGGCCGGTCCCAGCCTCCGCCCCCACCCCACCCGTCAGAGGGGCCACCGTGGGCCACCCCAGGGTCGGCGTCGGGTTAACCCCTCGACCGCCGGCACCTCGAGGAAGGACACGAGGGGCACTCTCGGGAAAGTGGGTCATGCAGCCACCTGGCTGGCGCGAAGCCCGAGGAGCCTCCTCCGGGGACAGCCGCCCTAACTGGGAACGGAGTTCCGAGGCGAAGCCCAGCCCCGCGCCAGGCCGGGAAGCTGCGATCCCGGGAAAGGAACCGCAGGTGAGCGGAGCGCCGCCTGTGCCGCAGAAGCCGGCTCTCCGCGCCCGCTGTGGGGCGACGTGGGACGGGAGCGGACCCGAGCGCCCGAGACCGTCTGGCAAAGGGGCCGGCGAAGGAAACGCAGCCCCCATGCCATCCTCCAAACCCACAGCCCACCAGCTCCGAGACTGACGCCCTCCCCCTGGGGCTGTTGTCTCATACCCCGAGATGGTGATTACCGTGATTATTTTGCATTTATGTAACATGCAGTGTTTCCAAACTGCTTCCCAAGCTGAGAGCTGGTTATTAAATAAATAGAACGCTATTACATATTATTATTTTTGTGAAAAACTGAGGGGAGAAAGTGCTTTCTTGCTACATAGAGACGTGCATCCGACTGCTTCCCTGCAGGGCAGGCTGTTCGGCTTCTCAACCTCTTTTTCTGCGCCGTGCCCCTCGCCTCCCCCTTACCTAAGCCGTGACCTAACTTTTCTGGCTCCTTTCACTCCCTACAACCCAGACGTGCCCGCCATCCAGCTCCCAGCCCCAGGAAGGCATTGGATGAAAAAAAGAAAAAAAAAAAAAAAAAGGCAGAGGCGGAACGCGCTTACCTGGAAGGAAGAATGCAGTTAAGCCGAGAGCGAGTCCCCACCAGCGTCCAGCGGCGCCCGCAAGCCCCATCCGAGCCATCGGGGGCCGGGGGTCCGGCGAGAGGGGCCGCGAGGAGAGCGCTCCTCGCGCTCCAGAAACCAGCCCGGAAGACGAAGGCGGATCACTGCCGGCCGGCGGGCGCTCCGAGGATCCAGGTCAGCCGCAGCCGTCGGCCGGGGCGGGGTGGGCTGGGTGGGATCGGCGCGGCCGCAATCCGGGCCCCGGGCCGCCGCCGGCTCAGAGGCTCGGCAGATGCCCGCCGCAAGTTGCACGAGTCATGCCCCCTTCTCCTCCTCCGCTCTCCTCCCCGCGCCGGTCCCCGCCCTCTTCTTCCACGCAGAGCCGGGCTGGGGAGAGGGACCCACCCCCGGCGCGCCCGGCTGCCCGGCTGCGCGGCGCGGGCTCCCGGCCCCTGGCGCGCTCACACCCTCCCGCTCGGCTCCAACTTGCAGGCGTCCATGGCCGGCCGTCCTCCGAGGGTGGCGGGACGAGCCCAGGCGGCGGGCGGGCGGCGCGGTGGGCTCGGGGCCCAGGCGGCGGGCGCGCGGCTTGGCGGCCAGCTGCCCGGGCGGCTCCGGCGGTGCGGCTCCGCGCGAGGAGAGCGAGCCGGCTGCGCCGCGCGTCCCCGCCGCTCACTGTGCCCGGTCCCGGCGATTCGCAACAATGTGGAGCTGCCTGGGCGCCGAGTCGAGCCGCGCTCGCTCCTCTCCCTCTCTCTCTCACTCGCCCAGCTCCAGCCTCTCGCCCGCTCTCCCCGTGATGTCAGACAGGGGGAGGGGTTAGCGTTAACCCCCTCGTGGCTCCGACGCGCGGCCCGCGCCCGGCCCCGGCCTCCGCCCGACCGCTCACACCTTCCGGCCCGAGGCAGAGGCGGAGCCCAAGCGAGGGCCGTGGGGTCCGGCTCAGGCCCGCTGGCTCGGGAGATGTCCCTTCGGTCGCCTTTCAGCCCGGGAGAGGGCGGGAGGGCCAGCCAACCTCCTCTGTCGCTGACAAAGGGAGGCAGTGACCCCTAGCGGCCGGCGTCGGGGGAGAAGCCGCTGGGTGGGGGTGGAGTTAAGATGGGGAGGGTGGTGGAGGAGCGAGCGTGCAGTATGGAGAATACTGGATCAAGCAGTGTCCGAGCTGAAAGGGCTTCTACAGGCCCTCTACTCCAATCCTGGCCCCATTTTACAGATGAGGAAACAAAGGCCCAAAGAAGGGGAAGGCGACTCGCCTAGGAGCACAAGGGCAGAAAGTAGCAGAGCTCGGACTAGAATCCAGTGGCCGGAGCTCCCTCTCCTCTGCATCAGCTGAACGCTAAATGGAGAGACTGCTATGCGGGGACCGACCGGAAGCTGCCAGAGAAGTGGGCGGTGGGCATTCGTGGGTGAGAGGCGGCCACAGGGGTTTCTGGTCTTTTCAAATCCACGTTCCCTTCAGGGGTTCCTTTTCCGAAAACTGAAGCCCGTGCCGTCCCCAAACAGAGCGTGAACCCGAGCTCCGCTCCCTCTTCCCGCACTTTTGTTGTGAGTGATTTGCGGGATTCCCGCGAAAGTGACCCATCCAGTCAGTGCCCGCGGCGGAGCAGGCACTCTCCAAGCCATCCCGTTCACATCCGGGTGTGGTCGGCTTCCTGCCAAGGCGGCTGGGCCCCTGGGTCCTTGGCAGCCTGAAGGCTGTCATCTGCTCCTTCCCTCTGGACCTCCTGCCCCCATCCTCTCCCCCAGAAGGAGGCAGACAGACAGACGGGGTTCCCCATAAGGAGAACCGAGTTCTGCCCGGACACCTGACCAGACAATGCTCCCTTTGCCCATTGCCGCCCTTTGCCCAGCTGGCAGGTGCAGACGGGAAGTGGCCGTTCCTGATAAAATGTAAATTCTAGTTCCTGGGAGGAGGAGGATGGGCAAGGAGGGCACCACTTTCCACTCTTTGTGATCTGGCGGTGGCCAGTCTCTCGGTTTTTCGCTGAAGTAGTCTAATTCGACATTCGCGCGAACACTTACACACTCATGTACACATCTTTTACATTTAACAAATGTAACCCGGCTTTCTTTGTACCAAACACTGTGCCAGGCTTGGAGATACAGAGACATCGTCATTGTCCTAAAGGCACTCTGTCTAGTTGGGGGGCAAGGAGGAAGACAAACACAGAAACAGATGTTAGAACAAGCATTTAATATGCGGAGGGTCCCAGAGATGTGCACACAGGATTTGGTGGGTGTGGGAGAAAGTGCCCAGTTCAGCCTGGGGGGAGCGGAGAAGGGGACACAGGGGCTGAGTGAGTCATCTATCAGACAGAGGCCTGCGCTGGAGGGAGAGGCATTAAGGAGACTGGATTTAAGGTAGTGGGGTCAGCGTGAGGAAAGGCACAAAGGCCAGCAACAGCTGGGTGAGGAGAGCCCACAAAGGGTGGACTGTAGCCTGAGCCTAAGGGTTGGAGAAAGGAGAGGCCTGCAGATCCGTGAATGCCATGAATACTGGGTAGCCACTAGAAGGGCTTTATGCTGAGGAATACCTTATCATGATTTGTGGTAGCCCAATCCAGCAGCCAGGCACATCCCTTCTGGACCCTAGTGCTTTAAGGATTCATTGAATTGGGTTCTTTGCTCTAGTCTCAGACTCTGCCTGGCACATTTTGGCAGCTGAATGGATAGGTTTGAGGGGGCAATTCCAGATATACCAGTGCCCCCTAGTTCCCTGCTTATGTTCTCCCACTTCTCCATCCTTGGATAAGGCTTCTTTGATCTTCTGCTCTTAAATGGGCTTCCAGAGAGGGTGTGTCTGGGGTCAGCATGGCTGCCTGGGGATGGGTTAGTGGAGAAGATGGAGCGAAGTATGGTCATCCACTCATGATCTTTAAAAAAGCCCCTAAAACATGCAAACCACCAACATGGGTGCCAGGTGGGGTGTGTGTGTCTGTGTGTGTGTGTGTGTGTGTATGTGTGTATGTAGTGGGTTGCAGGGGACAGGAAAAGGAGCCAGGGAGGGGGCAAAGGAAAATAAGATAGAGCTTGTTTACTCAGAGAGACGATTCACTCAACAAATCTCTTTTTGAGTACCCACTGTGCTAGGTACTGAGCATACAAAAGTGAGCAAAGCCAAGATCCTGCTCAAATAACTATATTATAGGATGGATATTGTTCACTGCCAAAGAGAGCTAAAAAATGCTGGCATCTTTTGAGTGAGTGCTTCTCATTGTGGAGAGCAGGAAAGCCCTCTGGAAGACATTTGACTAGGCACTGAAGGGTGGATCAGATTTGGACCAAGGGAGACCAAGGAGAGAATTTCGGCAGAGGGAACAGCTTGCACAAGGACACGGAGGTGGGAGAGATCGGGGCCTGTGTGGGAACAGCAGGCAGTCCAATTTGTTCTGCATTCTGGGGATGTTAAGAGAAAGGGACAGTAGGTGCGTCCAGTTTGCAAAAGGTCTAAAAGTTTTCCCTCAGTGGCAGGAGGAAGCACGGGACCAAGCATCAGGAGACTGGGCTCTGCTCCCTGCTCTTAAGCTGGAAGCCCAGGAGCCATTCTTGCTTCTTCCCTGTTCTTCAACCACCATATTCCAATCAAAAGCAAACACTGTTGATTCTGCCTCCAGTATATATATCTTAAGTCTAGTCATGTTGCTCCATTTCTACTGTTATCACCCTCGCCCATGAGCTCATGGTTTCTGCCTGATCCTCGCAATATCCTCTGACAGTACGGCCAGCACACACTGAGGGGAGGGAGTAAAATGTAATGGTGAAGCACACGGGACTCTGGAGCTAGACTGCCTGCATTGGAATCCTTAAACCCCAGCGCTGCCACTCAGTAGCTGCGTGTCCTTGGGCAAGTGACTTAACCTCTCTGTGCTCAGGTTCCTCATTTGTAAAATGAGGGGAAATAATAGCATGGAGTTGTTGTGAGGATTAAGTGAATTAAACACATTAAGTGCTTGGAAAGATGCCTGGTGCACAGGAAGCACCGTTTAAGTGTTAGTCATCGTTATTACTATAATCTCTCTCCCTGCATCCAGTTTTGCTCCTCACTGCTGTGATGCCAGAGGGATACATGTACTTTCAAAACTTTTTATTCTGAAACAGTTTCAGATTTACAGAAGAGTTGCAAAGATGGTACAGAGTTTCCGTACATCCTTCATCCAGCTTCCCCTAATGTTAACATCTTATATAACCATGGTGCATTCGTCAACATCAAGAAATCAGCATTGGTATAACACTATTAACTGAACTACAGAATTTATTCAGATTTCTCGTTTTTCCGCTAATGCCTATTTTGTCTTCCAGGATCCACTCCACGATTCCACATTGCATTTAGCAGTGGGCTGTCTTCTAATGCAAATGATCAGGTCCCAACACCTAAGAACCCTTCCTTGGCCTGCCAGCCTCTGAGGCCTATGTCAAGTCCTCAGCATGGCCTGTGTGGCTGCTGCTTCTGCAGCCTTGTCTCGCCCAGCTCCGGGGCTTTCCTGAGGTTCCAGCCACAAACTCACCTCCTCGGCCTTCACCCAAGCTGTTCCATCTGCACCAGTGCTCTTCCCCTTCTTTGTGGCCAGCTACTTGTCTATCCTGTAGGGCTCAGTTTGCACGTGTCACTTCCCCAGGGTGGCCCACTGTGCCCTTCAGATCAGGCACGTCCCCTCCTATGTGCTCTCACAGCTCCCCTTGCATGTGTGTAACCACGTCAGTAATAGTTTATTCGTTCCCCACTCGGCTGTCATCCCCTCCAAGGCAGGACCGTGTCACTCTTGTTCCCTGCTTTATCCCTCGCACCTAGAACATGCCTGGCACTCTGTAGGCACTGAATGAAAACTGTGTTGATTGACTAATACACATCCTGTGCTACTGTCTACCAATCACTTCTCCTCTCTGGGCCTGTTTTCTCATCTGCAGATTGAGAAATTTAATTTGTTCACTGGTTTTCCAATTGTGCTGTGAAAGCCTTAGAATTTCCTGGGTTCCCCACTCCCTTCTTCAATAGGAGCTGTGTTTAAAGGGCATGTTGTTTTCATCCTTTTTACACATTGGGCTCCTAGAAATATTCTTCTTAATGGATTCTGCTTCTTAAAAAAGTTTGAACCCCCTGACATATTATTGCGTTAGATATTATGTATTGCATATAGTTGCATTATTTTACAACTCCATGATGTTTTTTCTGCAGGCAGTGGTGAGCCATTGATGGTTTCTGAACCGAGAGGCACTTATTGGGAGCTGTCGGAGCTGTGCTTTCGGGAGATGAATCTGGCAATAACATGGGTAGGATGGACAGATGAGGACTGGTCAGCGAGGGAGGATGGGAGTGAGGAGAGAGGGCTGTCATGGAAGCCAAGTGAGGAGAGGATTTAATGGAGGAGGAGGTTGCCAACAGTGTCTGATGCTGCAGAAAGCAGGTGGGGATCAGAAAGTGTCTTTGGAAACAGTGGCCAGAACACCAGTGACCTTTGAGAGAGGTGTTGGTGGCAGAGCAGGGGCAGAACCCAGATCAAAGGGGGAGGAGAAGCAAATGGAAGGAGAAACAGCAGGGGAGCAGGTGTCCCCCCTACTTTTGAGAAGTTTGGTGGTGGATGGAATGAGCAAAATGGATCAGAAGCTTAGAGAGGGTTAGTGCGACAAAGACCAAGGGGCTTATTTCCCCCTTTTCAGGGGGACTCAGAAGCAATGGAGCATCTTGTAGGCAGAGGGAGAAGAGCTAGTGGACAACGAGAACTGGAGGAACCAGTATAAGAAGCGAAAAGGAGGGGCCGGTCCCATTGCCTAGTGGTTAAGCTTGGCGTGCCCTGCTACGGCAGCCTGGGTTCGGTTCTCAGGTGCGGGCCTACACCACTCATCGGTGGCCGTGCTATGGTGGCGTCCCACGTACAAAATAAAGGAAGATGGGCACAGATATTAGCTCAAGGCGAATCTTCCTTAAGCAAAAAGAGGAAGATTGGCAACAGAGGTTAGCTCAGGGCGAATCTTCCTCAGCAAAAAAAAAAGTGAAAGAGGGTGCAGTTCATGGAGCAGGCCCTGGAGGAGGCGCGGGTGGTGGGACTAGGGCAGAGGAGGGATCAGCCTTGGAAAGGAGAGGACTCCTCTTTCTCTGAGCCTGGAGGGAAGGTGAAGAGAGCAGTGAAGATGGAAGTTTTGGGGTGGAAAGCAGGTAAGTTAATAATAAGGTCATTGCAATAATGAGTTACTTGCAGTTACCTGCAGAGAAAAGATAGAAGGTGGCTTCTGATTTCATAAAGGAGAAGGCCAAAGGAGGTGGAAGGGCGGTGTGCTTAGCGATCTTCCAAAACCTGAGGGGAAAAGGATCAAGCATAGTCTGTGTGCCTTCATAGAGAATTAGGACCAACGGGCATACGTGTTGGGGAAGTAGGTTTCAGTTCAGTCTGGGGAAGACTGTTCAGGGAACTGACAATGGAATGAACTCCCCGTCCCTTTCAGACTGAGACCCCATTTGTCAGGGATGCTGTAGATGGCATTCCTGCCCTGGCGTGGAGAGCAGACCAGATGCATTCCATGTTCCCTCCTGGCTCTGAGACTTCGTGACTGTGGAATGACCGCCCACACAAAGGACAGGCACTTGGACTGACCTTGCTTACCCACCCCACGGCTGGGGGCAGTAACCAGACAGAGTTCAGCCCTGAGGAAGGTGCCATCCCCAGGAAACTGTCCCCAAAGCCCTCCCTCGGCTTCCCCAGGCTCTTTTAGAGAGGCAGCTGTTGGGCCTGGAATAAGTCCAGAGTCAATACAATAAGGACTTCCCCTTTGGCTGTATCCCAGGCCCCTCTGTGTCATTCAGTAATGGGCTAATAAAGCTCACTTTGATGTGAGGGCAACCCTATTAAGAAGTCACCAAGATTCCCCAATCCCCTGAAATCTGTGGAGAGGAGAAGATGAACTTGAACATAGAGTAGAATGCTGAATGGGGTCACCCTCTCCTGGGTCCCCAGTCCCCAATCTGGAGTCAGTTCAGGCTGAGGGCAAGGCGAAAGGAGAGGGGGAGGAGGAGGAATCCCACAAAGGAGCCCTACTCAGCCCCACAGAGGACCCACTGGCATGGGTGCCCCCTTCCCTAACCTGCCAGGCCAACCTCACCCTGGGCAATGCTCCCGGGGGTAGTTGAGAAACCACAGCGTCTAATTACTGTTATCATCACCCTGGTAGCTGTGGCGATTATGATCGTGCCTCTGTATCCCACAGTGCCGAGCAACATTTAATTATTGTTATTCTTACAGAGATCACTGCAGAACCTTCCCATTGCCACCGCCATTGCTCTTGGGGACGATGGATCAGCTGAACTCAGCTGCCCCCCGGGTCCAATGATCTACCATGTCAAAGTGATACCAACAAGGCTAACAGGCAGCCAGCCTCTCCCCTGGAGGAGTGTCCCAAGAATCTCCATGGCTTTGCGGGCTGGAGCTCTGAGCAATGATAGAAAGGCCCCAGTTCCATCTTGAACCACCTAATTCTCCAGAAGGAAGGGATTCCGGAAGGTAAATTGGTCTACGCCCTGCTCTGGTCAGAAAGCCCTT
The DNA here is from genome assembly GCF_057802395.1 of Ceratotherium simum simum. Classification (NCBI taxonomy): domain Eukaryota; kingdom Metazoa; phylum Chordata; class Mammalia; order Perissodactyla; family Rhinocerotidae; genus Ceratotherium; species Ceratotherium simum. The sequence goes on from NC_141906.1 coordinate 70,052,921, forward strand.
AATATGTTCCTGTGAATCACCACATCCAAAATCCTAAGGAATTCTAGATGTGATTGGAGGCAGCATTCCTGAGTTGGGGTGGGAATACTTAAAACTCAACAATGGTAATGACAAGAGGGTTTCAGTGAGGATCTGCATGGACCAGAGGGCTTAGACCAAGAGGTGGGAAGGGGCAGAGTAGAGCTTCAGCCTGGAGCATACCTCATGGAGAGGGAGGTGAGAGGGAAAAGGACTCAGAGAGAGGAAAAAGACACTCAGCCTTCCTCCCACGCTCTCTTCCCTTCAATGGTGCCTGTAGATCCAGGAGGGTGGGTGTTATGGTCATGATAATGACCAGAGGAACCACACTTTTTTTTGAGAGCCGTATGGAAGGCAAGAGCTGGAACTTATTGTAAGGGAGGAACAAAGTTCTTGGGTCAGCCCAGGCCCTACAGAGGAAGTGCGGGTGGCCGCTGGCCCTGGGATCGTGGAGATGAGGCTGCACCTCCTTCTCTAGGAGGCTGCAGAGCTGTGGGTCTTTTTTTTTTTTTTTTTTTGTGAGGAAGATCAGCCCTGAGCTAACATCCATGCTAATCCTCCTCTTTTTGCTGAGGAAGACCGGCTCTGAGCTAACATCTATTGCCAATCCTCCTCCTTTTTTCTCCCCAAAGCCCCAGCAGATAGTTGTATGTCATAGTTGCACATCCTTGTAGTCACTGTATGTGGGACGCAGCCTCAGCATGGCCAGACAAGCGGTGCGTCGGTGTGCGATCGGGATCCGAATCCAGGCCGCCAGTAGCGGAGCGCGTGCACTTAACCGCTAAGCCACGGGGTGGGCCCAGAGCTGTGGGTCTTAACCTATTTGGGCCTCGACCTTTTCAGGATCTGATGAAAGCCATGTCCCTGTGCCCTGCAAATGGCACACATGCACAGGACAGTGTTTCCCTGGCAATCCGCAGAAGCCCAGCTGGGGCCTTGAGTTGGGAAGCCCTTCTGAGGAGGGGTCCTTCGGAAGGGAGGCAGCCCTGAGCCCAGACTCCCTGCGATCTGGGCTAATGAGGGATGTTAGTGACATGGAGGATCCAGAATGAGGAAAATCTAAACCGGATTTCTATGATCTGAAGTAAAAAGAAGAACAAGCACAATACATACACTGCATTGCAATTCTGTAAAAAAAAATATGCACCTAGAAAGAGAAAAATGTGAAAGCAGCCTAGAGAAATGAAAACAATTTGTGGGTGTAGGTTTTTTATTTTAAAATTTACTTTAATATCATTAGAAAGTTACTTTAATAATAGTTTAATCTTTTTCCTGTATTATAGAGAGTGCTTTTCCTCCAGAATTGAGCTTTGAATTATATTTGATTTAGGTTGATATTAATGCTCTGCACTCCTTGAGCACATGCTCCAGGTGGATGCCAAGTGGCCTGGAGGTGACGTCCAAAGGGTAGATACTGGCCAGGTGGGTCATTGAACTTTGAGGAACCACAGGAGGCAGCCGAGCAGGGAGAGGGCATGTGCTTTAGGGTCAGGAGTCCTAGGTTTGTGTCCCGGATCTGTGGGCAATAAGGGTGACCAACGGTCCCAGTCTGCCTGGGACTGAGGGGGGTTCCGAGGACAGGAGACTTTCAGTGCTAAAACTGGGAAAGTTCTGGGCAAACCAAGGTGAGTGGGTCATTCTATTAATGAGCCACCTTGTCTCTCTGTGCCTCAGTTTCCTCATTTATAAAATGATGCTGATGACTTCCAGGAGCTTTGTAAAAGCACTCTGTAAACTCGACCATCTTCACACCTGTTGGGGATGATGATTATTATTGCGGGGTGGCAGAGGAGGGGAAGTGGGGGAAGGGGTGGTCCTCCCCACTTTGAGCTCTGAGAGACCAAGAGCCTGTCCAGATGCACACCATGATTTTTATAAGGAGCGTTGAAGGCAACTGCTCTCTCACAACAGGCTTTTAACAATAATTCACTCAGCAAATATTTATGGACCACCTGTGACCAGGTATCATGCTAGGCATTGGAATTAAGCCATGAACTACTGAGACATGCTCCCTTCCTTCCTGGGGCTGAAGTCTAATGGGGAAGAAAGGATCTATAGGGAAGTGGGAGGACAGGGAAATCTAGGGCGTAGAGGAATGTCGGGTGTTGGGGATGCGTTCCTGTGGAGGTGAGCTGAGCCCCAAGGGTGAGGACTGGCTAGCCAGGGATGTCTTATGGAGAAATCAGGCAGAAGGAAAGGCAGCAAGAAGGCCCAGGGGGCTGGGTGCATTGAAGGACTGAGGGTGGTTCAGTCTGCCTGGTGCAAGAGGAAAGGGAGGGAGAGGGGCTGGGAAGTGCGTGCCCAGGGTGCGTGGGCCTTGTACACTGCCTGAGAGAGTTTGGACTTATCCTGAGGGCAGCGAGGAGCTGTGGTGGGGGTGTAGCAGAGCAAAGATGTTTCACGCCTGGCCATTCGGTAGCCCCAACCCCTGTTTTGCTAAGATGGTGTTCCTGGGCCAGGCTGTTTACCCTGTTACCGCCAGATCCTCTGGACCTGAAGGTGCCAGCTCCCTCTGTCCCACTCCCAAGGCGCCCAAGCCTGGCCCATCTGCTGAGCGCTCCTGCAACTCCAAGCCTGATGTAGTCATTCTGTACCTTCCCCGGCAGGGGCCCTGCTGCCTGGCACAGAGTGTGGCTCCAGGGAGCAGAGTGGCGCCCCTCCTAAGCATGCTGCTGTCACCACAACGTGTGTGTGGGCTTGATGGCGGTGTGGCAGTGAGCTCAGGGCATGCTGGGGGCTCATGTAGTCCAGGAAGCTGATAAATAACAAACAATTACACCAATGGGCCCGGGAACAGGGACGGGGGTGTGCACCCTTATGCATGTGCACGCACACACATGCATGTGCAGACACACTCAGATTCCTGACATTCGTGCCCACACTTTCACTGAAACTGAGGCAAGCACACGGAGAGATTCCCTGCTACCTGCAGGAGATGAACAGGCACACATTACGTTACATTCACCCAACACAGACACGCATATGTCGCAAATGCTCTATATACAGCCGCATGTAGATGCCTGCACACCCACGCTGGCCATACCCCTGTGTCAAGTGTTTAGCAAAATGCCTGGCACATAGGATTATTATATTATTACATTTTAATATAATATTATATTAAGACCCGAACGTGTACTCAAGTACCAATACACTCATAGACAGACATTGCCCTGTACGCTCCTTTAAAGGCAGGTGCAAACACAAGAACTCCATTCTTCCACGAAGCTGGGGCACAGACCCCGTGTACATGAACAAGCTCACTCTCATAGACATACAAGTGGCCATAATTTGCTCTCCCAGTTGCACCTACACACAGTCACAACAGCAATCATAATAACAGCAAAACCAGGTTGGGTGATTGCTTTATATTTTTCAAAGGGCCTTCAGGCCTATAATCTCATTTGATCCTCACGGCAGCCAGGTGAGGTTGTAGGTGGAGCAGGCGTTATTACCCCAGGTTTACAGTTGAAGAAGCAGAAGCCAGAGAGGTGAACTATGCCATCTGGGAGGCGGCCTGAAACCCAGATCTGACTTCTTGGTAGTGAGCTTCCGGGGCCCAGTGCCAGTTTGACAGCCTCCAGCTCTTACTATGGACGGCAGCACGCAGGGCAGGGGCCTGCTGCTGGATTCTGGATTCCTGGTCAAAACATCTCCCAGAGTTGACCCCAGTTGAGAAATGGGAATTGGAGGCTGATAAAGGGAAACCACCATCATTAGAAATCCCATAAAGTCTCATTTACAACTCCTGTCAGATGAAAGGAGCAACTGACTGTGTTGGAGGGAAAAGCAAATACCGATTTCCTTTAGGACTGCCCAGCCTCAGACAGTTGGTCCTGGGAGGGCCTGCAGGTCCTGGGGTGGGGGGTCCTGTCCCATGTGGGCTCTCCCCAACTCTATGCACTTCCTCTCCCCTCTGTCTGGGCCAGCCTCTGGGTCCTTAGGCTCTGGTTCTAGAAGAGGGGAGAAAAGGACCAAGAATGGGCCTCCCCCTCCCTCAGAGCCCCACTCTCCTCCCACCGTGCAGCAAAGCCTTCCTCTGTTGCTCAGTCTTGAGCCTTTGGGACACAATCAGCCCTGTCTCCTACCTGCTGGGGCCCAGATGGGGAACAGCTGCCAGCCCCTGACACCTGGCCTGCCACGTCCACGTCCACGGAGGCGGAGGCGAGGCCTTTAGGATGCGCATCCCTCAGATCCAACGGCTTTGCAAGGTGATGAAACAGCTTTCTTCAAAGGCCTGTGCTCAGCCGGGGAGGTGGCCTCATGGTGAAAGACAGGCAGACAGATTAGCCCTCTTCTGCCTCTGATGCTGCTGCGGCTTCACTCTGCTTTCATCATCACTGTGTGCCTTAGTTTCTGCATCTGCGAAATGGGGATGCTAAGACCAACCTTCATGCTGCTGTGAGGATCAGATGAGATGAGAGTGTAAAGGCCCCCCCCACCCCCGCACAGTGCCTGGCACACAGCCAAGTTCCACGTGGCAGCCTCCTGAGGAGCCCTCCACTGCCACAGCCGGCCGGAGGGGTGACGAGAGGCCCTTCCCAGCCTCCTGGGTGTGCCGGCTTTGGCTGGGAGGTTGGGAGGGAGGGAGGGGACATCTGTTTGACACTCTTGTCAGCATCCATTACCTGGTGTGTATTTTCCCAGGAGCTGATTACATTACAGCATGTGTTGATAAACATTTGGAGTCGGAGCGGAGTGGAAACTGAGCAGAATGTTAAGCGGATGGTGGTTTGGTCAGGAGATGCTGAGAAAGGGCTGGCTGTGACAACAGGAGGTGGTGATGGGGCCCCAATCTGGTGGCTTCTTAGCCTGCCAGGCCTCTTTCTCTGTCTCTTTCCTCCCTATGCGTCCTGATTTGGCCCCCAGCAGGGCATCCAGACATGGCCCCAGAAGCAGCGAGTGACAGCAGAAGAAATGTGGGATTCAGACTCAGGCAGTTATGGGTTCCAACCCTAGCTCTGCTACAGACTGGCTCTTGGCACCTTGGGCCAGTCTCTTAACCTCCCTGAGCCTCAGTCTCCTCTTCTGTAAAGTGGGCTTCACCTCCACTCTGCAGAGTGAAGTGGAGATTAAAGGAGAAGACACAGCCACGCCTGCACACAGAACCCAGCACTTAGTAAATGGGGCTTCTTTCCCCAGCTTACCTGGAGGAAAAATGCCACCCCAGCCTTGACTGTGTTTTGGCTGTTAGGCAACTGTTTCTTATGTCTACTTTGGACTAAGAGGAAGGGGGTTCGTGTTCTTCATAATGCAAACTTCCCCACTTCCAACCCTACTTAGGATGGGAGCAGGCGACCCAGGGTGGGTGTGGGGTCTTGATCTTCCTTCAGACATCTTTAAATACCACTTCTGACAGCTGTAGTTAGCTAATTATGTGTGTAGTTATCTGCCTGAGGTCTTTCTCCCTCACTAGTCCACAAACTCTCTGAGGACAGGGACGGTGTGACCTGGTCACAGTTGGATGCTCAGGGCTGAGCCCAGTGCCTGGCACTGGGAAGGAATGGTCTCACCCATCAGATTGGTCCAGAGCAGAACGGTCCAGATAGCCCCCTCAGAGCTCTGTGGTGTCTTATTCCACGGTTGTTTCTGAACTCAGGGCACTGGCTGTACCTCTCCCTTGGCCTTTGGCATAGGTTACCTCGGATCAACTTTTCCTGCGGCTGTCTCTTGTCTCTCTAGGGCTGTGGGCTTCTGGAGGACTGGGGGCATTTAGATCTTCAAGAGAAGGAGCGACAACTGAGAGATGAGGCCTTAGAAATTCAAAGGACATGAATAAAGCAAGGAGGAAGGCTGTTCCTCTCTCCCTCCCTCACCTCTGTGGGTCCCTGACAAGGCACTTGCCCGATGCCCTGGGCGCCTCCGACGCTGCTGGGGCCGCCCGCAGGTGGGAGGAGCGCTACTGCCCAGCGCCACCTAGCGGGCGTGGCGCCGGGGCAGAGCGCGTCTTCCCTGGGCTGTGGGACAGGCGACCGCCCCACCGCGCAGTCAGGGAGGCTACAGCCACTGCCCCTGGCGGCCCATCCTCTACGTTCAGAGAGTGTGGAGACCCTCTGGGGAGAGTACTCCTCCCGCGTTCCGGGGAGCCCTGGCCCCGACGGCGGCAGGTCAGCGTTGTGCGCGCCCGGGCGCCCATGAGGTGGCTCCCACCCCTCCCCCCGCACTTCGTGTCCCGGTTCCCGTCCCTCCTCAGCCACAAAGAGGCCATTGACTGGGAAGAGTAGCCGGGTTGTGGTAGGGAAGCTGGAGGGGACGTGCGTGGACACACACACACACACACACACACACACACACACACACGGGCCCCGCCTCCTGCAGCGCCCAGCACTCTGGAGGGGACGGGGTGGGTGGGAAGGGGGGTGCGCGGGACGGCTTGGGGTTGGGCGTACTGGTCCCAGAGGGAAAGCTCTGCCTCTGGGATGCCAACTCCTCGCTCCCTCCTCCTTCTCCGCCTGTCCCCGCCCCCTCCCCTCCTCCCCCTCCCCTCCTCCCCTCCTCCCCCTCCCCCTGCCTAATTTTTGCATCCACCTTTGGATGAATCCGCAGCAAACGGTTCATCCAAGCTGGCCGGCCTCCCCCTCCCCCCAGTGCGTGGTCTCCTCTCCCAGCAAAGATGTTGGTGGCACTTAGGGTCCCTTTTTAATACCAGGCGAAGCCAATATCGTTAGGAAGGAAGAAGTGCTGTCGCAGCTGCTGCAGAGACTATGTGCAGTAATGCATCCCGGCTGATAGGACGGTCCGAATATGCTGCCGCTCCGGTTTATCAGCACCCGTGCTCCCCGTGGAATGGCTGAGAGATGGCACGCCGCGCTCGGAGGAAGTGTGGGAGGGCTGTGTGAGGTGGGGCGCCAGAAGGGAGAAGGCAGGGGCAGGAATCATTTTGGCTAGAGGTGAGGCTTCTGACCCTTCCACAAACTCCTACTTCATTCCTTCTGTGATAGTGAAGTCCTTACCTCTCACAGCATCCGACTTCTGGGCCCCCTGACTCTCTAGAGGCGGGGCTGCCAGGACTGCCCGGGGTTCCCTTTCAGTCCACCTGCATCAGAGGTAGAGCAGACCCCCTACTACCCTGCCCCATTGCTGATCACGTGCTCTACCTGTCTTAGAGCTGGCCTGCAGTGGGGGTGTGGGGCTGGCAGTTGGTGCCCGTCAAAAGAGAACTGGGAGTGGTAGGCAGCAGGCTCCTTGAAACCCCACTTGGTGCCTCCCTCAAAGCTCCTGCTTGCCACCTGGGTGCCTGTGTACACAGGAACCGGCTGGGTGCTGGGGGAAGGGCTGGGTGGGGATGCTGGCTTGCCTGGTTTAAAACACTTCTTCCTGGTCCCCAAAGCCAGTGTGGAGAGTGTGCCCTTGTATGTGTGTCCCCATTTGTGGGCAAGGCTGTGCCCACGTGGGTGCCAGGACATGTGGGTTTATTCACACATTCATAGTCTCTCGGGGTTGGAAATGTCTTTGGAAGAGATCCCCTTCCCCCCTTCTGCCATATCCATGCCAAATACTCATCTGGATTCTGCTTGATTGCTCCCCATCACAGGGAGCTCACTACCTATCAAGGCAGTCCATCTCTGCTCTGACAGTTTGAATACTGAGTTGGAAACTGCCGGGAAGCCTGGACAATGCCCCCCTCCCCCCATCCCCAACCGCAGGAAAACAGGGTCAGGACAAGGTGTCAAGAAACAGCATCCCAATATAGTTACGGCCAACGTAAGTGATGCACACCTATTCATTCTCATAATCTTCATAACACTCTCTGAGGTCATGTTTGCTGTTATCCCGTTGTCTTGAAGAGGAAACTGAGACACAGAGAAGTTAAGGCACTTGCCTGAAACTTCACAGCCAAGAAGAGGCGAAACCAGGATTCAAAACCAGGAGGTCTGGCTCTGCCTGAGCTTAACCATACATTATATTGCAGGCTCTACCCAGAGAGAGAGAGTGTGAGTGTGTGTGGCTCTTCACCACCACTTCTGAGAAGCAGAGCTCAGTGGTGTTATAGGCAACTGGGAACCCTGGACAGGAAATTAAGGCATCAGGAATTGCCCTTCTTCTTCTCCCCCTCCTCCACTCGTCTCCCCTTCCTTCTTTATCCTCGTTGCCCTCACCTTCATCTAAGTTAAAAGGCATCTGGTGAGCACTTGTGTGTTCAGGGGTTCTCCTGAAGCCAGCAGCTCCGTTTGGGAGTTTCCAGGCCAGGACAAGCATACTGGCCAGACAGACAGTAGGGGACATACTCACAGTGAAGTGGCACGGGATAAATGTGGTTGGTAGACAGAAAATAAATGGGGAAGATCGGTGTTTATGTTCCACACCAGCCCAGAGTAAGGTGGTCCACGGTTCAGAGAGTTTTATGTGCAATTTTATGTCTAGACAGAGTTGGGGATGAGGTTATCACTTCTCTTCTAATTAGTGCAAGAAGGCTTCCCTGGGTGCTGCTTTCAGGAGCAATCCTACTGTCTGGGCTTTGCCATCTGTCCCAAGAGTGAGAGTTGGGGACAGTAGGGCGAGGGAATGAGCACTAGATTGGGAGTCAGGACACCTGGATCTTTCTGCCACCAGCTTGATGTATGACCTTGGATAAATCACGCTGCCGTTCTGGGTCTCCACTTCCTCACTTGTAAAATGACAAGTTAAGACTTGTTGGTCTATCAGGCCTCTTCAGTGGGTATACTCCCTGAAGTCTGTCAAACAGGGCTGTTGTGTGCAGGTGGGCAGGTTGTGCACTGTGCAAGGACATTTGATGGGGAGGTGGACGGGGGCTGAAATCCAGGCTATGCCCTTCTCGCCAGGCCATGTACCGTGGTGGGGCCTGCGTTCCCTGGAGAAAGAGGTACTCTTTTCTAGTTTGCACAGAAGCACCACATGGACCAGCAGTGGCCGTGCAAGTTCCCCATGCAGATTGGCTCCCCATGGTTGGAGCTGGAGTTGGGGGGTGGTGGGAAGGAGAGTTTCTTTATTGGAAAGTGAGATTGTGGGTTGGGAGATAACGGCTATGGAGGGAGGAACAAGGAGAAGCTCCACGGCGATGAGCTGCCAGAGACCGCTGGTTGAGCAGGGAGCAGTGGGGAAACGCCAGCTCGGAGCTAAACTTTGGAGAGAAAGGGAGGTTACGCGGGGACGTGGGATGTAGGGAGGCAGGTCTGAGCTGACAGAGGGTGACCCACATGGGGTGGGCCCTTGGCCTGAGGTCGGGGTGTCCTTGGGAGCAGTGGCTCTTCCTGTCCCCCCAGCCTAGCTCACTCCCACCTCTAGTCACCCCAAAGCAGCCGGTCTCTTTGGAGCAGCTCTTTCTGCCTAGCTCCCTTTCAGAGGGAGAAGGGAAGGACTTGGGTTTCTGCAGGGCCCTTGGAGAGTGCTGGGGACTTTTAGAGGGTGTTCCCTTGTCCAACAAATGGTGTTGGAGGCCCGCTCTGGGCCAGGCCCTGTGTGAACAGATGTGCGTGAACCCTGCCCTCAGGAAACTGACAGTCTGATAGTGCTTTTGTCCATGGGTCTCAAGGGAAAGGGCCCTTATCCCTGAGATGGGGAGGACTGTGGACACTGTTGCACAGTCTGGTGCCCACACTCGGCTCCATCTGGTCTGAGGCAAAGGGTCTTTCCCTAGAACCGAAGACTGTGAGTGGCTACCAGTTGGGCTCTTTGGCTCTCGAGAAGTAGAAGATCCAGTGGGGACAGATTTCTGCGCCCCCCTCCCCCCAGTATCCAGGGAAGATGTGGGGGTCACTGAGGAGGAAAATGGGAGAGGAAGGGCTTCTGAAAGGAAAGAAGGGGAGATGGGCAGGCTGGGGGGTTCTTCTGGAGGCAAAGCCTCACTTTCACTTGGTTGGGGGAGTGACTGAGAATGAGGAGACGTGTGAGTGGGCACTGAGAGGGGCTTGTTCTGGGAGGGTGACCCTGGGCTGATCACAGACGGGCCCTCTGGAGACCATTTCATCTCCCTCCCCTGCCCCCGCCTCCAGCACACGGCTGTTCAGAGGAGATGTAGCCCTTCCCATTCTGTGAGCTCTTCCCGGAACATCCCACCTGGTCTGCTATTTGATGCTCCTTCACAAGAGAAAGTCCCCCCTTCTGTCTAACTAGAGGTCCTTCCCAAGGTGGGCAGGTCCTGCTCCTTCCCACACAGCACAGCAGGTACAAGTTTTGGGTGCCAAATCATCAGAAGTGCCAAGCCTTTCCCAGCCTTTCTGTATCCTTAGCAATCCCAGTTGTATGGGGATGGAGCTCAGTGAAGCCCCGGAGCTGTCATCTCTTCAGTGACAACTACAGGCCTGCCCTCATTCCTGGGCCAGGCAGGCCCGCCCCCTCTCCTAGGCTGCCCACCACTCCTGTTCTGTAAAAGAAAGGGACCGCAGGGAAGCTGATCATCTGTCTCACGCTCACAGGGTGGCTGTGCCAAGTGACATTTTGTTTCGAGGATGTTCTCTACCCCCTGGCTGCCTTACATTCAGCCTCCAACACCCAGCAAAGTGAGATGTGGGCTCTGAGCAGCTCACACTGGAGAGGCTGCTGCCCTGGGACGGAAGCAACAGTGTGTCCTCCACCCTGTCTTATAACAATGATCATGGTGATGATATTAATATTAAAAAGCTGACATGTATTGAACTCTTATTATTTGTCAGACTCTGTTCTAAGTGCTTACAGTTGTATTCGTTTCCTGTGGCTGCTGTAACAAATGACCACAGACTTAGTGGTTTAAAGCAACACAAATTCATTAACTTACAGTTCTGTAAGTTAGGAGTCTGAACCAGGTCTCGCTGGGCTCAAAATCGAGGTGGAGGGAGGGCTGCATTCCTTTCTGGTGATTCCAGGGGTAATTCCTACTCCTTACCTTTTTCTGCTTCCGGAGGCCTGTGTTCCTCGGCTGTGGCCCCTTCCTATGTCTTCAAAGCCAGCGATGTTGCATCTCCTTGATGATCCTTCTGTTGTCACACCTCTCTCTAAGCCAGCCAGGAAAGGTTCTCTGCTTTTAAGGACTCACATGATTAGGCTGGGCCCACCTAGGCAGTCCAGGATAATCTCTTCATCCGCAACGTCCCTCTGCCACGTGGGTAACATGTTCAGAGGCCCCAGGGATTAGAGCATGGACATCTTTGGGGTCCATTGCTCTGCCACCATCACAAACTTAAACTTTTTCATCTAATGGGCCAGTGAGGGAGGTACTGTTATTATACCATTTTAAAGATAAGAAAACGGAGGCACAGAGAAGCTAAATAACTTGCCCAAGATTACCTTGCCTGTAGCATTGTATTCAGAATTCAGATTAAGGCAATCTGACTCCCGAGTTGGACCTGAGTCATTGTGACAAAAGTAGAACCAGGGAGCAGGAGGCAGAGGTGGCCAAGTTTCCTGTGGTGTGAGTCCCCCTAGATCAGCTGGGCGGTGCAGTGACATGGGCCTACTGAGCACCTACTGTGTGTCAGGCCCAGGAGGGCTCTCTGGAGGATGTGATGGAGCTCCCGTCTGAGCCCCGGTACTGAGCTCATTCTCTTTCCACATCCTGTTGCTGTGTGAGGGGATAGGGCCCTCTTCTGCAGAGGTGAACCGGGGGAGAGGATTGGGCTCTAGTGGGCTCAGGGCTCGGGGGTCTGGGGTGGGCCTGGGTGGAGGCCTGGGTTGCCCTGCATCCGCAGGACCCTGCTGGACCAGCCCGGAGCCCGCGGGCGCTGGCTCACCAAGCTGACTATTCCTGCCCATCCATCACTTTGGGGAATGGGCCCTCAGTGAGCCTGGGACCCGCAAATCATCAAAATTAAGACCAATTAGAGGGGGAAGCAGCAGCCCCTTGGCAGATCTTCCGGCCACAGAGGCAGCTCGGGCACTTTATGGATGTTTCCTCCCATTCTGTGATCCAGCTGGGAGGCAGAAACATGCCAGCTCAGCACAAGGCCTCGTCTAGATGTTTCTGAGCAACTTGGAGGGAGGGCGCCGTCTCAACAGGATCTGCAGCCCCTCCCACCAGCCCCAGCCCTGCCTTCCTGTCCATGGGGACCAGTAAAGTCAGCATCTAGTCTGCGGCGCCTTCTCAGCCTCACACTGCGGGCTCCTTTCTCTTCATACTCTGTGCTCTGTCCTCCACACAGGACTCTGGAGAACCGAGCCGGGAGCGGGAGGAGGGAGAGAAACAATGACGAGCCACCTTGCGGCCCTCGGCGGCTCAGCCTGTCCTGCTGCTGCCACCTCTCCCTCTGTGCCCCCATGTCACCCCTCCCATGGGAAGGGCTTCCCACTCCCCTGCCAGGGGCGACTCCTGAACAAACCCTCTCCTTATTTTTCCCCAGGGAAAAGGAGGCTAAGCTTTCAGAAGGTGTGCACACCGCAGCCTACAGGTGGTGGTGGCAGGATGGTGCCACAGGCGCAAGGGCAAAAGCAAAAATCATTCTCCAGTCTGCCAGGTCCTTTGCTGCCTTTAAATCTTGCCCCTTTCCCCCTCGTCCTTCACCCCATGCCCTTCCTGTGGTTAGAAGGACCAGAGACGGGTCTGTGACGATGAAGAGGGCTGGCACTGAAGGCGCCTGCGAAGGGCAGAGATTTATTTGGAATGGTAGAGGGCAGAGGTATCTGGGACAGAGGAGAGCTGGTGTCTGAACCCTCCTCTGGGTGGAAACTGCGACATTGCAGGGGTGACCTCTTTTCTAGGTGGGACCTTGCAAGGGGCATCTCTTCCCCTGGCTCTGCCCTGGGGTCTGTGTTTTTTTTTTTTTTTTTTGGTGAGGAAGATTGGTCCTGAGCTAACATTTGTTGCCACTCTTCCTCTTTTTGCTGCAGAAGATTGTCCCTGAGCTAACATCTGTGCCCATCTTCCTCTATTTTGTATGTGGTACTCCGCCACAGCATGGCTTGATGAGTGGTGCATAGGTCCACGCCTGGAATCTGAACCCGTGAACCCCAGGCTGCCAAAGCAGAGCACACAAACTTAACCACTATGCCACCGGGCTGGCCCCAAGGGATCTGTTTTTTAGAATAGGCCCACTGTGCTGGATTGAAGTTACCTTCTGGAGAAAGAGACCCCAGTGGAGTGGAGGGGCCACCCTGCCCTGAGGCCTCTGAACCGGCCATCAGCTGACCTTCCTGCTTCACTTCTGTCACTGTGGGTGGAGCAGCCCTGGACTCCCGGCCACGCCTGATTCGGCTGCAGACGGGGCCCTGGGATGGGGGCACCAGTGCCAGGCAGTGTGTCGAGTATTGAAGGGAGACACACACAATAAGAGAGTTGGACAGGTGGTGCCTGTGCCCTGGCTAGCGTGGGTGACCTGGGTGGGAGGGGGAGGGCGAAGTCCCAGGGGAAGAGAGACCCCTGGATACTTGGGGACAGATGGATGAGCGAGGCAGCAGGGGGGGTGGCACAGCTCCACCGAAGCCTCCGTCCGTCCCTCCTCCCTCTGGGCCTTCAGCTGAGGGCCTCTAAGTCATTCGCAGTTCCACCATTCTATGGCTCTCCTCCTGGCCACTCTACCGTGTGACTCATCTAACTGGCCTGAGGCAGGTGGCTTAACCTCTCTGTGCCTCAGTTTCCTCACCCGTAAGATGAGAATAACAATAGCAGCTACCTCATAGGGTTATTATGAGATTAAATGACTTACATATGTAAAGGTATAACATGGTACCTTCCACATAGAAAGTTTACATAAGTGTTAGCTATCATTATAATTATTATTACTCATGTCATTAAAAAGACCGTATTAAGTTGTTTTAAGACTGCAGGGTCTGGAGTCAAGCAGACCCGGGTTGGAATCCTAGCAGTTCCACTAACAAGCTGTGTGACCTTGGGAAAGTAGCTTAACCTTTCAGAGCCTCAGTTTCTTTATCTGTAAGATAGGTATAATAATAATAATGCCAACTTCACAGATGTTGTGATGATTAAATGAGACAACTGAATAAATTTGCTAAACACCCTGTAGAGGACCTAGCCCCGGACGCCACCTCGTCTTCCTGGCTGGAGGGCAGATTTGGGACAGTCTCTGAGGGAGCCGGTACGACTCCTGACCAGCAGCCGTGACCTTCCAAGGGCCAGATTGTTCCGGGAAATACCACAGGAAGAGTGTCTGCTCTTGATCAGACAACGGGAAGACCCCAGGTTCTGTTCCCAGGCCCCCCAGGACCAGAAGTGGGTGGGGGTGGGGGCAGACACAGTGATGGAGAGCCGGCTCTGTCGGCTTCTCACACTGAGAGTGACAGACGCAGTGCTGTGGGCAGACCCGTGGAGGGCACTGGTGGGCTTGTCCTTGGTGGGCACGTGCTGCCAGTGGTGGCACCTCCTGTGTGGCTGGGCAGAGTGGGGAAGAGCAAGGTGAACATCACACCCAAAGAGCCTCCCCAACCTGCGGTCTGTTAGGTCACCGGTCAGACATGCTCAGAGCACCATCCTCTGTCTTTACAGCTCTTATCACAGTTTGTAAATATGTCATTTCTTTAGTGATTACTGAATGTCTGTCTCCCTGCTAAAATGTAAGCTCCTTGAGAGCAGAGACCATGTTTGGATGGCTCACATGGGATCCTAGGGCTTGCAATAGCACCTGGCGCATAGTCAGTGCTCAGTAACTTTAGATGACTGAATCAATAATGATAGCAGTGAGTACTTATTTAGCTGTTATTATGTCAGCCATGATTCTAAGCACTTGACATATATTAACCCATTTAAACCTCACAATACTCCTGTGAGGTAGTGATTAATATTATCCCTATTTTACAGATAAGGAAACAGAGGTACAGAGAGGTTAAGTAACTTGCCCAAGGTCACACAGCCATCAACTATGGAGCTGGGATTCAAGCCAGGCATTTTGGCTCCAGAGTCCATACTTTTAGCTGCAATGCTATACTGCCTCTCTAGAGGAATGAATGCATGGACCACATTAGACATTTAAAATGTACATTGCATTAGGACAAATGAGTTTTGGGGGAGGAAGTGAATGGCGTGACTCCTGCAGATTAGGCTGTGTGGTTCTGGTGAGCAGGACACAGCTGGCCCCTGCTTGTCTGGAGAGGGACAGGGAACCCAGGAAGGGCCTTTTGGAGGAAGTCTCCTTCCCGTTGCCACCCTCCCCATCAGGTGCTGAAGGGTAGGGGTAACTGTAGGCTCAGGGGTCTCTAAATTGCCGTGGTTCCTGGTTCCCACTCTGTAGGATTAAGGAAGCTTGAGGAGACTGGGCATGGGCACGTGAGCCCCTGAGTTCCCTGTCCTGGTCTCTGCCTTTCTGTCCCTAGAAGCACCTGCTGATGGGATGGGGGTGGGGGGCTGCTCCGTCACTGCAGGAGGGTCAAGGAAGGTGAGTCTGGAAATGCTTCTACTCACCTGGTCCCCAGTTCCTGCCACCTCGGTCCCCAGCTGGGCCCCCTTCCTGCACCCCTTCAGCATTTCCCTTCCCAACTGCATGGTTCCTGGCCTGTCCTGCTCTCCCTTCCTGCCAGACCTCCCCCTGCCACAGTCATCTCCTGCCCATGTACTTGCCTCCCTCCCGGGGGCCTTCCCATCGTGTATGATGCGCAGACACAGGAGTATCCCCTCTGCTGTCATCTTAGCAGCTGGTCTTAGCCCCTCCCCCAGGATCCCTGTCCAGGGAGGGTGCAGGTTTCAGCACAGTCCTGCCATCCTTAGCGCTGCTGATCCCATTGGCCATGACTGAGGGGTGGGAAGGACACAGAGCCAGGACAAAGGGACAGACTTATAGGCTACCTGGCACCGTCTGTGCTACAGAAATATCGTGAGGGGGAGAAGCCGGTAATGACTCGAGGTCCTTCCTTTCAGGGAGAGCACAGCGTGTGGTTGGAAGCAATCCTTTGGTCTCTTACTATAGGTGGGGGTTAAACACCCAAGGGACATGGGAGAGGGACCACAGAAGGGCACTAGAGTGCTTCTAAGTGGCAGTGGGGGAGTGAGGAGGGGAGCTGTTCTCTGCAGGGTGGGAATGCAAGTTGGGGGCCAGAGCTGAATTGCTCAGGACTCTGGAAGGGGGCAAGGCTCTGTCCCGCAGGGTCTTCCTTCTCTGCCCTCTGCCCCAGCCCACCTCAGGGCTCAGTCTCACCTCCAGACCAGTGGGGAACAAACCTCCCAGGAGTATCCCTGTGAACATCCTCTGGCTTTGGCTGCAGGCTGATGGTAATGAAACAGGAGGTTTGTATTCTGGCCTCAGCTCCATTGTTAATACAACTTACGCCTCTGTCTTCACTTACCGATAACATGGAGGTGGGGCTGGGACCACACAACTTTTAAGGTGACTTCAGCTTTAGGATTTCAAGAACATGATGCCACTTGGGAAGCCCCTGGGACTTTGAAACAAAGACGTACCACTTGGGAGCATGGATTAAAAGGACCAGAAAGGGAAGTACCTACTTTGTGGTTGGCACAGTGCCAGGGGCTTCACATATGTTATCTCATTTAATCCTCACAAAAACTCCATTCTTTTTTTTTTTAACAGAAGAAACTAGGGCTTAGAAAGGGCTGAGTAGCTTGTCCAAGGTCACACAGTGTAAGAGGTAGACAAAATCTGAAGTTGGGATTGTGTAACCCAATGTCTGTGCTTGGTGCTCTGCTTGGAGACAGAAGTGGGTGCGGCAAGGAGGGTGAAGGCAGGAGAGGGCCTGCACGCAGCAAGGGAGGCTGTCAGCAGGGGCCCCAGGGGAGGGGACACTGGGGGGCTGCCTGGTCCCCAGAGGTGTGAGACACGTCTGTGAGGGGTGTCCAGGCCTGTGGGCTGCTGACTACAGGAATGCCCAAGGCCAGCCTGCCCTCCACGTTCTCTCTCCAGGTCCCTGGGGCGTGCCCCACCCTGCACACATGCACAGACCTGCTCTGTCCTCCTCTGTCACCCAGCCCATCACAGACACAAACAGGCCTGCACCCTGGCCCACTCCAACGGCGCTGCACCTCCTGGCGTGCACCTTGGTTCTCCCGTTCCCAGCCCCACCCACATCCAGGCTGTGTGTGTGTCTCCCTCCACAGCCTGCACAGTGCTCTGCTGTCTGTTGGCCTCTCTTGGGTTTGCACAAACACATATGCACAATCTGATATCTCTCTGTTGTGTGTCTCCTTTACGCACACACTCCCCTCCATCTATCGCCCTGCTTCCCAGCTGCTTGTCTGCTGGTTGGTCTTTCTCTCCCATCCATGCACAACTCTGGGCGGCAGAGGACCTCATTAATCTTAAAGGGTCCGGGCTATGTCTTCTCTTTTTTCTCTCCTCACTGCTTTTGTTGCAGGCTCTCCCAGCCCGGCTGGAGGGCTGGGCAGGCCCCCTCTTGGAGGTGGCATCCCCAGGAGCAGCTGGCCAGGGAGTGGCTGTGTGGGCGGGGCAGGCAGGGCTGAGAAGGGATTCGTTTGCCTTGGCTTCTTTTCTGTGAACAATTTTGTCCATTTGCCATGCTGTTTTATTGATTTCAGTTGATGTCATTCTGGTGCGTGAGAGGCTTTGCCATCCATGGAGAGCAGGGCAAGGGGCAGAGCATTGACCCAGGAGTCGGGAACCCTGGTTCTAGCTCCAGAGGGACCTCGGTTTCCTCATCAGATATATGAGGGGTTTGGAAGTGATGATGTCTAGTTGAGTTCTAAAATGTGGAGATTCAAAGAGACTTTTACTTTATTTAGAATCTGTCTACACCCTGATCATTCCAATTAAAATCTCTCTTTCTGTAACTCATTTGTATGCACAGACATCATACATGCAAACATGCAGACACACACACGTGCACCGGCCCCTGCCCCATCCAAATGCAGCTTAGCTATTCTATGTTTTCCAGAAATTTCCTCAACTCAGCTGGGCTCCGGGCTCCTTTACAGGGTGGGGGCTGCGAGCAGAAGGGTGTGTGTGTGTGTGCACACACATGCACACACACACACACACACACTCTACACCACTTTGAGGTGCATCTCTGGGTTGAAATGTGCATCCCGATGACAATGACCCAGGAACCCACCAGCTTCCCCACCCATTTCCACACCCCTTCCCCTAAGAGTAAAGACCCGAAATCAGATCTGTTCTGGCTGCCCCCACCTCCCCTTGACTGTAAAGAAGAGAAGGGAGGTAGGAGAAGCCCAAGAGGGGGTGTGAAATGAGCAGGGGATCCTAGAATGTCAGAGCTGGAAGAGATCACCCTGACCACTAGTCTAGTCAACAGGTTTCCAAACATTTCACTGGAAGCATGGAATCTCAGCTCTGACCAACTCTTACTTGGACATGCAAACAAACAGAACAATGGAAGCTGAACTGCTGGGGGAAAGGTGGGTGGGGGCTGGGGGCCAGTCTCCTCAGCATCCCCCCACATCGCCACTCCTACATGCCCGTGAGTGAGCCAGCTTCCCGCAACCCTTTGGAGCTTTGACAAATACAGCTTAAAATCCACCAGTCTATTCCATTGGCTCTCCAGCGTGGTCCCTGGACCAGAAGCAGCAGCAGCAGCAGCAGCGCCTGGAGACTTATTAGCAATGCAAATTCTCAGGCCCCACCCCAGTCCTGCTGGCTGAGAAATCTGGGGGTGGCCCAGTGATCCGTGCTGAAGTCCTCCAGGCTACTCTGATGCTCGCTGCAGTTTGAGAAGCACTGGGCTGGTACAACCTCCTTGCTTTACAGATGAGAAACTGAGGCCCACAGAAGGGCCTGTCTTCCCCAAGGTCTCAGAGAGTGGCATTATGGTCAGGCTATGACTTTAGGCCAGATGGCCTGTCTGGAAACGTCTATATGGGGAAGCCCTGGAGTATTCCTGCCTTGGTGCTCCTCCTTCCCCTGGGCTGGCATGAACACTCAAGGACAGGCTAGGTTGGAGCCCTTTTCCTTCAGGGAGGCTGCACGGAGTGGTGGGCAGTGAGGGCAGCCCCTGGGCCTGCATGCATGAGGAGGGGTGTGTATAAGACCCCCGATGGGGGCGAAGGCTCAGGGTGCAGCTAGTACCTCTAGGGAGTCTTCCTGGATGAGGCAGATTCCAGAAGATAAGACTTGGGAACAGAGTTGCGTTGGCGCACAGGCCAGTGTGAGGCAGTGGGGAGGGCAAGCTTGGCATGGAGGAGGAGACCCAAGAGGGCCCAGGCTGGGAGCAGGTGGGCAGGGAGGGGGTGGCACGGGGTGGAGGGCTAGGAGGAGTGGAAGTACTCAGCTCTCCAGCCCTGCTGCCAGTTCCCCAGAAGCCTGGGGACTTCTCCGAGGAATTAGGGAACGTTTAACATCTCTGGATAATTAGCTGCTCGCTGCCTGCTACCGACAAAGGAGGAGAGGGGAGTTTGGAGCCGGGCAGCTTTGAAAGGCAATGCTGCTTCTTGACAAAGCCGGCCTGGGGAGGTTTCAAAGACAACTTCTGAGCTGCCCGCATGTTTCATGTTCATTAGATCCTTGCTTCCCAGGCTCCAAAGACAAACAGTGGGATTTAAGGGTTTTCTTCCCTTTTTGGAGACATTTCATTCTGAGCTGTGAGCTTTCAGCTGGGGAGGAGGCAGAGCCGACTGAACTCCTTGCTCCTCCAAATCTACAGCCTCAGCAGAGCCTGGCTCCATCCTCTCTGCACACTCGATGCTTCCCAGGGGCCCCCAGAAGCTTAGCACCAACCCCCCTCCCCCAAGGCCAGTTGAGCAGATGCCCACAGCTGGCTGGTGGTGGGCAATGAGGGGTACAGTCCAGGTACTGCTGAACTTTAAGCTCGGTGAAGATAGGATCCAGAATTCTTGCTTGTCATGATCTCCCCAGCACTTAGGTGCTCAATAAATGTTTACTGAATGAGTGAGTGAGTGAAAGAATGAATGAGTGTGCTGGTCATTTGCCTGTTATGCCCAGATCCATTTCCTGCCCTGTTTTGTGGCACAGAGAACTACATTTCCTAGGCTCCCTCACCTACTGGCCTCTGGATAGGTTCAGCCAATGGGAGGCACTGGAAGAAGGTGGAGACAGGGAGGAGGAGAAAAGCCAGGATATTTCTTCCCTCTCTCTGTTTCGGGCCAGGTCTCTGTAGCATCCGAGTCTCTTCTTTGGCTCCTGCTGAGCAGCCCCTTCCTGCATGGCCAGCTCCTTCTGGCAGGACTGCAGTGGTTCCAGCTTCCATCTGGTGGACTCAGCTCCTAGAACTCCTCAGCTCCTGCCTCCAGCCCCAGGAAGGTGGCAGCTTCCTGCTGTTGCTAATCTCTGGGTTGTCCTACCTCTTCTGTCATCTGTACAGCCAAATCCCAGATTTAAATCCCTCTGCTTGAAAGGCCTGGAGTGGTTTCTGTTCCCTCAGTGAACTCAGTGGAGTGAATGAGTGAATGTGCTACTTGTTCCCTGCAGAAAGAACATGGTGTATGCACAGCAGATCCGAGCAGGTTTGATCTGCCTGGCACCTGGAGTCCTTCCGATGTGGCAACTTTGTTCTGGCCAGGACACCCCATCCCACTGCCAGGGCACGTGCCTCTGGCACGTAGGTGCTGCCAGAGCCCAGGGGACGTCTCCCTCCCACCCCAGGATTGTTTGTTCCCTCTGAGTTTGACTCTGCTGATGATGCAAAAGTATAAGACATGGCACAAAGGAAGAGTGAAGTGCAAAGAGGAAAAAGCTGCCTCCTGCTTGCCAGACCCCATGTGGGCCTTTAGAGTCTGTCTCTGTGAAGGCTCACAGTGACCCTGCTGGGTGGACCTCCTTATCCTCACTTTGAGGAGGAGGGCACTCAGACTCTAGAGCTTAAGTGACCTCTTCCCTCTTTCACAACCAAATGGTCACTCAGTTCTGTCCATTCGGTCTCACTTTATGCCTCTTCTCACCTACTTGACCATCCTCACTGTTTCTGCTCACTGTAAACACCCACAGCCCATCACCAGTCTCCTAACTGGTCTGCTTGCCCCCTGTCACCTTCTTCCAATGCATCCTCCACACCCTGCCAGGGCTATTTTCTAAAACATAAATTGAACTATGTGTCCCATTGCTTAAAACCCTGGCATAACTCCTTATTACTTAAGGAATGAGGTCCAGTCTCCTTGGCGTGGCAGCAAGGTGCTCTGAGATCTGGTCCCAGCCCCCCTGCCCAGCTGTGTCTCTTGTCGCCCTCCCTACTCACATCCCTACCCATAATTCAGCCTCATGAAGCCACTTAGAGTTTCTCTAACAGAGGGTGGGTCATACCTCCGTGCCTTTTCCAGGCTGTGCTCGCAGCTCTGAGGACCCCATCTCCTCCCAAGTCCCTGGGAAGCTCCTACTCTTTCTCAAGACCTGGTTTTGGCATCTGCCTCTCTGGGACACCTTGCCCAGCTCCCCTGCTCCAGGTGGCTCCCTTCTCTCTGCTCCCATGTGACTTTGTCTTCTCGTTGCTGTTGCATCCGTCACACCGTATCCCAACCATCTGTTCACATCTCTATTCCGCTCCTAGACTTCAAGTTCCTTGAGGGCAGGAACGGTGTTGCCTTCATTTACTTACTTAAAAACGCTTCTTGAGCACTGACTTAACATCAGGCACCATGCCAGACGCTGGGATCCGTGGTTCGTGTCACAGATTATATGGTCTAGTGTGGAATAATCAATAACACCAGTAATGCCAGCACTAAAGGGTCACACCAACCCGTATACAATTATAGGTTATGAAGGAAAAGTCAAGGGTGTGATATCCTTGGTGTCTGCTACTATTGGGTGTTCAATAGATGCCGTTTTAGCGCCCCTGTGCCAGCCCTGGCACCGGTACTGATATTTATTGCTGTATTTATAGCACTGCTCCCCCCAACAGGTGTGTTGGTTCCCTCACTGGTCTGTGAGCTCTCTGTGGGAAGGACTCTGTCTCTTCAACTTGTGTCTCCGGAGCCTGGCACATAGTAGGTGTCTGATAAATGCGGGTTGAGTTAAAAATGGAATTGCATCTCTGTGTGGAGTCAGGATGGCCTTGCTATCTGGAGGGGCCCAGGCTACCAGGCAGAGGGGTCAGGGCTCTGGACATGGCTGCCCTCTCTCTCCCTGAACAGGGAAACCAGGAAAAGGGGAGTCCTTTCAACTCTGTTACTTACTAGCTGTGTGACCTGGGGCAAGCCATGTAGCCTCTCTGAGCCTCAATTTCCTCCCCTGTAAAATGGAGATAATAATAGTACCCATGTCGTAAGTTTGCTACGAGGAGACTTAAGTGAATACACAGAACATGTGAGAGCCAGGCCTAGCGTAGGGTAGGTGCTCGGTAAATCTGCACTATTATCATTATTACCGTTTCTAGGGCAGGTTCCCAGTGAATGCCTCACTGTCGTCCACATGTGTCTCCCACCAGACCCCACGCCCGGCCCAGCCCCTTCTGGCCTGGCACACAACTGGAGTCCCATCCTTTTCTCTTGCTAGGAAGCTGTGGGTAACTGGGACTTAATTAAGCACGCTTGACTGGGGTGTGATTAGCGGCTGCTGTGAGTCAGCAGAGGGCCGGGGTGGGGAGAGGACTGAGGGGGATGGAGAGAGGCTGCAGCAGAAGGCTCTGGTGCCCAGGGCGATATTTCCAGGCTCAGTCAGCCACTTTGTTCAACAATGGAGGGGACAGGATGAGCAATCCTTCTGTCTCTCCAGTTCCTCCTGAAGCTCTCACCAGCCAGTCCACCTGAGCACCCGAGCTGTAGCTCTGTAGCTGCTATCCTCATTCATTCATTCGTTCATTCGTTCAGCAAATACAGCTTGCTTACTACTGCCAGGCATCGTCCCAGGTGCTGGGGATGGTGTAGTGAACAACACGGACACAGTAACATGCAGACTGGGAGGGGGGACATGGAGAAGTAGAGATTAAAATACGCTGTGACATCTGCCACCACAGGAGGCGTCATAAAGGAGACCCCAGGAAGATCTGGTTCCCCCCTGCTCTGGGTGACCCACCCTGTATAGCCTTCCATCAAGTGCTGAGGTGACATTATTTCCTTCCCTGTCCATCTTGCCCACCAACTGCAGGCCCCTGAGGGCACGGACCATGTAACATCATCCTCTATGCCTCCAGCCCTTGGCACAATGCGCAGAACATAGCAGGTGCTCAAAGCATTGGCTGGTTCGTTGATGGTGGAATGAACCCCAGCTCAGGAAGCAACTGGATGTATGATCTCCCAGAAAGGGGTTGGCAAACTATAGCCCACTGGCCCAGCCTGAAGCCAGCCTATTTTGTGTAGCTCTCAGACTAAGAACAGTTTCTACATTTTTAAAGGGGTGAATTGTAAAAAAAAAAAAAAAGAAAAAAAATCAAAGAATAAAGTGCTGCAGAGACATATGTGGCTGCAAAGCCTAAAATATTTACTCTCTGGTATTTTACAGAAAATGTTTGCTGACTCCTCGCTTTCCTCATCTATGAAATGTGGAGCTCGAGTTAGACACCACAAAGGTTCCTTCCTGGTGTGAAATGATGTGATTCTGCGTCCCACATTCTTGTCTCTGTCCTCGAGGGTCCGTGTTGCTCTCACCCTCGTGCCATCAGCAGCCCCTATAACACCCGCACCTGGCAGGTGCTCAGGTGACGTGGGCTGGGCTGGTGTTATGGAGGGAGGGATGAGAGGGAGCTATCGTCGCACAGCTGTATGAGCACAGGCAGTGGTGTAACTCTCTGAGCCTCAGTTTCCTCACCAGAAAAATGGGGATAATCATTTAGCACCTACTTCCTAGCGTTGCAGTGAGAATTAAAGGTGGAGGTACTGTGAACTCTACAGCGCTGTGCAAATGCTGGTAACTGTTGTTACTGTTATTACTGACATATTATGACATATTATGAGTACTCAGCTTTGTTACTTAGTTCCACTTGATACAATTTAACTCATAGGGGGTCTCTGTAAGAAGGATGGTTTGGTTCTTGAAGGTCAAGACGGAGGGATTCTAAAGCAGCCCATGGGAAAGGCCCAGGGTGAATGGGGGGAGAGATAGGAGTATCTGTGGTCTTGGGGTACCCCCTGCCTTATCTCTGCCTGCTCCTTCAGTTGTGAAGGCTGAGAAAAACTGTGAGAATGCACAGTTTATTAAGACTTGGGGAGGGTGAACTCCCAGAGTCTTGATCCTTGACCATTCCCTGGGTCAGGGAATGGAGCCAGACCCGCACAGCAGTCTCAACGCTGCCCCCACAGTTGCCTCTGTTCACTGGGAGGGAGAATTTGGCTCACTTGCCTAGCCTGGCTGCCCCCCACTCATACTGCCACAGGATCTAGCTTTATCTCTCCATGACCTTGACTGATCTTTCTTTAGCATTTTCTTTTCAATGAGCTCTCCTAAATATATCCACTTTGTTTTCCACAAGAACCCCATGTGGAAGAGAGAGTATTTCCTCCCTGTCATAGATGAAGATACTGAGGTTCAGGGAGGTTAAGTGATTTGCCCAAGTGAGTGTCCTGGCTGGGATGAGATCTGGGTCCCTTACTTCCAGGGCTCTTTCTATCACCTGTCTCACTTGTACCAACGAATCGGTCTTTTCCTGGCCCCTCTCCCACTCCTATGCTGCCCTTCCCTTCATCCCAGCTGACTCACAGGCCTGGGAGAATCCCCTTCTCCTACCCCCTGTGCTTGTGTAGGCGCAGGCCTGCTGCTGCTGCAGTGAAAACCTGCTGTGACAACAGTGGGGCTTGGGGCCCTCCCTTGCCTGGCCCCGACCCCCTGGGTCGGTGGGTAGAGATGGATGGGGAAGGCGCACGCCGGGGGCGCCAGGGAGGAGATGTCAGATTCAGTTGCCGTGATGTGGAGTATTTATGGTGCTGTGGGGGCCTGAGTGTCACACTGCATTAAGCGGGCACTCAGGGCCTACTCCCTCTAGCCAAGAGATCAGCTGCCAGGCCCTCTCTCCCTTCCTCCTGCTGGATGCCATACTTGGTGGCCTTCCTGACCCCTGGGGATACAGTTAGGGTCTCCTGGGTGCCTGGCCTTCAGGAGGTGCCACTACCTAGGAGTGAGTGTTCGACTGGGGGCAGGAGCCTTGACCCCTCCACAGTTCCACCTGGCCTCCCAGGGGGCCAGACCCATATCTCCTGATTTGGTGGGGAGAGTCCAGTCTTCAGGGAACCATCAGTCCCTCTCTGTAGGCTCGGCTCAGAGGTGATGCCCTACAGAATCCTGGATGCAGGGTAGACTGCAGTGGGGAAGACCTCAGATCTTGCCTCCTGAAAAGAGCAGACCCTGTTAGGCCCACGGGAGACCTAGCAGCCCCCTGCCCATCAGCGTGGTCCCTGTTCTGCTTTGCTCATCATCAGCTTAGTCTCTGCAACTCTCCCCCATTTCCTCTGTCCACAGCATTAGGTTGAAGATGGCAGGGGAGCAGCAGAGGGATAGCAGAGAGGGCACATGCCTATAGCCCTGAGGAAGAAAGTGGCTTTGGGGGGCACATGGCTCTGTGGGGTATCCAACATGAGGAGTGAGGGGTGGGGGTAGAAGGCATGAGTTGCGCACAAGCTGAGCTCCAGAGAGCAGGGGCTGGCTGCACCCGTCCGCTCCTCCCAAGGCCTTCCTAACTATCCCCTCGGGGTGTGACTTGAGCCTTCCTCTCCAGCTCCATTACCCTAGACCTCATCATTGCTTACCCAGACTCTAGTCTTCCCAGTGCTCTGCCTGCCTGCAGCCTCACCACCTCCATTGCGTCTACCAGGCTGCCAACACCCTAAATGCTGACTGTGTCTCTTCCCTGCTCTGGATCCTTCAGTAGCTCCCCATGGCTATCAGGACCACATCTAAGTTTGAGCATGGCACCCGTGCCCGTCATGGTTCAGCCCTGCTGTCCTCTGCAGCCTGCTTCTCCCCAGTCCCTATGCTGAGGCTTGCTCTAGCCGTGTGAACCGGTGCAGCCCTGGACACACCCTGCTCATTCTCATCTTGAGACCTTGGTGCGTGCTCACGCCCTGCCGGGATTGACTGTTACCTGCCCCCCCTCGCCACCTAGAAGGATTCTACTCCTCCTTTGCATCTCCTCTCAAGATCTGCCTCCGCTGTGATGCCTCCCTGGCCTCTGCTCCCACTGAAGTGCCACCCAGCTGGGCACACATCTCCACTGTAAATGTTCTCTGCTTTTCTTTGGGTTGGGTGTTGATGCTCCTCCCTGACTCTTGCCAGTGAGCCTCGGAGGGTTGAGACAACGTCTTCATCACCTCAGGACCTTCAGCAACAGCTCTGTGCTTGGCCTACATTGCTGCTGTTTAATAAGTGTTTGCAAAATGCTTGAATTAATAAACTAATCAATGACTAGGGCCATGGGAGAGGTGCTGAAGGAGTCCTTCCCATCCCCCATTCCTTCTCAATGTCCCCCACCCCTCCCCGTGGGACAGGGTAAGACAGGGCTGAGAGCCCCCATCCAGATGCCCATAAAGGGGCTTGGAAACCAGAAACTGGGCTCCCAGGAAAAAAGTAACATCTCTATTTCTACCCCCTGTCCCAGCCCCGTAATTCTCAGACATCCCCCTAGATAGCTCTCTACCCAAATTCCTGGCATTCAAAGCTGAATTTAGCCTTGGATCCCAGCACGCTAAGCCTGTCCGAGGAGCTGCATTTGCTGTGGCATCATCAAACTTGGCCAGCTCCAAACTAGGTCAGGTCGTGCTGCCGGCCTGCAGGAGTCGGCCAGCACTGACTGCCCAGCAGCCGGGCCATGTGGGTGCAGCTTCTGGGCAGCGAGAGCAGGGAAGCTGCTGAAGTCGGGGTGGTGGGGCAGGGGGGGAGTAGCTGGGGGTGGGGTGGGGCAGGGGTGGAGGAGAAGATCTGACACCTTGCTCCACTCTCATGAATTAACTAGCTAGTTAGCCATTCATTCCCTCATTCATTTATTCAACAAACATTTAATATTTGCTTGCCTTGTGCCAGGCACTGTGCCAGGTGCTAGGGTAGGAAGAAGAGCTCTTTGGCCAGAGAGGGTGGCAGACACATAACCAACCATAAGATGAGCCAGGGTGATGCCCAGGTTTTTACTGGATGCAGGGGGTGACTGAGAGGGTCTGTGGAGATCAGAGAGCCACCACGTTCTGAGGGCCAGCAGCTTGCACTTTGGCAGGAGCCTGCCTCGACTTGCCTTTTTCTCCACCCGGACCCCGCCCACTCGTATATGCTCCAGATCCCACCTCCAAATGGAACCCAAAGGCATCCTCCCCACCTGCGTGGCTCCACCCTGGGCCGAGCCCTCTCTCGCCTAGCCCCTACGGTTGCCTGTTGATGGGACTCCTTTTTACAATCTATTCTCCACCTAACAGTGAAAATGATCTTGTTCTAAATTTAGTTTACTTTTTAATAGGTAATACTTGGTACAAAATAGCATTATTTAAAAAAACAAGAGTCAGATCATGTCACTACTTTGTTTAGGATCTATCCCATGAATTCTCGTCTGCTTAGAATAAAACCCAAACTCCCTGCCTGGCCTACAAAGCCCTCCCTGATCTAGGGTCTGCCTGCCTCTCTGATCCCACTTTGCACCACTTTCTCCCTCCCTGACAGTGAGTCAGTCTGCTCCTCAAACAGGCCAGTCTCCTCCTAGTCTCCTAATGCCGTTGCACATGCTGTTCCCTCTGCCTCAGTGCTCTTCCTCATACCTCCGCTTTGCTGCTTCTCATCATTTGGATCTCAGCTTAATGTCACCTCCTCAGAAAGGCCTTCCCTGATTACTAACCTAAAGTAGCCAGAGGCATTCTTTATCCTATCACTGTATCTTTAAAAATAGCTTTGTTGAGATATAATCGACATACAATAAACTGCACATATTTAAAATGCTCAGTTGGGAATACAGGAGCAGCTGCAGCCAAGTCTATATCAAACGCCACGCACCACTGACACCTGTCTGCCTGCCTGCCTGCCGTGCACTCCTGATTCCTTCTGTTCTAAGTCCAATATGGCAACTCTCAAGGATCAGCTGATTCAGAATCTTGTTAAGGAAGAATGCACTCCCCAGAATAAGATTACAGCTGTTGGGGTTGGTGCTACTGGCTCGGCCTGTGCCATCAGTATCTTAATGAAGGACTTGGCCAATGAACTTGCCTTGTTGATGTCACTGAAGACAAACTGAAGGGAGAGATGATGGATATCCAACACGGCAGCCTTTTCCTTACAACACCAAAAATTGTCTGTGGAAAGACTATAGTGTGACTGCACACTCCCAGCTGGTTATTATCACAGCTGGGGCACGTCAGCAGGAGGGAGAAAGTCGTCTTAATTTGGTCCAGCTTAATGGGAGCATCTTTAAATTCATCATTCCTAATGTTGTAAAACACAGCCCAAACTGCAAGTTGCTTGTTGTTTCCGATCCAGTGGATATCTTGACCTATGTGACTTGGAGGATAAGTGGCTTTCCCAAAAGCCGTGTTATTGGAAGTGGTTGCAACCTGGATTCAGCCTGGTCCCGTTACCTAATGGGAGAAAGGCTGGGAGTCTACCCATTAGGGTGTCGTGAGTGGATCCTTGGGGAGCATGGAGATTCTAGTGTGCCTGTATGGAACGGGGTAAATGTTGCTGGTGTCTCTCCGAAGAATCTGCACCCTGATTTAGGCACTGATGCAGATAAGTAGCATTGGAAAGAGGTTCGCAAACTGGTGGCTGACAGTGCTTATGAGGTGATCGAAGTTGAAGGGCTACACATCCTGGGCCATGGGACTGTCCAGGCAGACTTGGCAGAAAGTATAGTAATGAAGAATCGTAGGTGGGTGCATCCAATTTCCACTGTGTTAAGTGTCTCTATGGAATAAAAGATGACATCTTCCTTGGTGTGCCTCACATCTGGGGACAGAATGGAATCTCAGATGTTGTGAAGGTGGCTCTGACTCCTGAGGAAGAGGCCCGTTTGGAGAAGAGTGCAGATACACTTTGGAGGATCCAAAAAGAGCTGCAGTTTTAAAGTCTTCTAATGTATCACTTCACTGTCTAGGCTGCAACAGGATTTTAGCTGGAGATTGTGCATATTGTCCTTTTCATCTGATCTGTGACAAAAGCAGTAATATTAAGGTAGCCTAGGAATAACATCAATTTCCTAAAGTTAAAATAGGAATGGTTCATAAAACCCTGCAGCTGTGTCCTGATGCTGGTTGATACTTACCTTGTAGTCCTAAACTGGTTAGTGTAAAATAGCTCTACCACCTGGCAGGCACCACTGCCAACGTGGCACATGCTGGCACAACGTGGCACATCAGACCAGATGTGTGTTTACTGTGCGCTATATAGCTTCGGGTTCCTTCACTCAACACACCTAGTCCAACTTTTTTTCCTTTGATCAATCACATCCTGGGATGCAATGTATAAATCCAGTACAGCATATCTTGTGCATAACTGTTCTAAAGGACCTTATTTTGTGTACTATATGTATCAGAATACTGTACGTTGCCATGTAATGTAAAAAGAAAAATCTACATATAAATGATGCAACCAACTATCCAAGTGTCGTACCAACTAAAACACCAAGTAAACCTTAAACAGTGAAAAAAAAATAAAATGCTCATTTGGTTAAATTTTCACATATATACACCTGTGAAAGCATCACTGTGATCAAGATAATAAACGTATCCATCATCCTCAAAAGCTTCTTCGTGCACCTTTGTTATCCCTCCCTCCTGTTCCTCCCACTCTTCTCACCTCATCCCCTGGCCACCACTGATCTGCTTTCTGTCACTATAGATAGGTTTGCATTTTTAGAACTTCATATAAATGAAATTATATAGGATGTACTCTTTTTTGGAGAGTCTGGCTTTTTTCACTCAGCACAATTACTTAGAAATTTATCCATGTTGCATGTATCAATAGTTTATTCCTTTATATTGCTGTGTAGTATTCTGTTCTACAGATAGACCATTTGTTTATCTAGTCACCTGTTGATGGGCATTTGGGTTATTTCTAGTGGTGGCTTGTATAAATAAAGTTGCATGGACATTTATGTACAAGTTGTTTCTCTTTGGTAAATACTGGGAGTGGAAGGGCTGGATCAGATTTAACTTTTTAAGAAACTGTCCAAACTCTTTTCCAAAGTGGTTGTACCATTTTACATTCCCACCAGCAGTGTACAAGAGTTCCAGTTCTTTCATAGCCTCGATAAAAATTGGCATGGTCAGTCTTTTGATTTTTAGTGACTCTAATTGCTATGTTGTGGTTTCTCATTGTGGTTTTAATTTGCATTTCCTTAGTGATTAATAATGTTAAGGATCTTTTCATGGGCTACTTTGCCATTTGTAGATCTTCTTTGGTAAACCTTCTGTTTTGTAGAGGAGTACAAATGTTTTGTACCCCTCTTTTAAAATTGTGTTGTTTGTTTTCTTATTATTAAATTGTGGGATGTACTTTTTATATTCTGGATACAAGTCCTTTATCAGATATGTGGGATTTGCAAATATTTTCTCCCAGTCTCTGGTTTGTCTTTTCATTCTCTTAGTGTCTTTCAAAGAACAGAAGTTATAAATTTTGCTGAAGTCAAATCTATCAATTTCTTCTTTTGTGGATCATGCATTATGATGTTATATCTAAGACATCTTTGCCTAACTCATGGTCATGAAGGTTTTCTCCTAGGAGTTGTGTAATCTTAGGTTTTACATTTAGATCTGTGATCCATGTTGAGTTAACTTTTGTATTTTGCATTTATTTTACAAAATAATTTTGCATTTTGAGTATATGGTATGAGTTATGGATAGAAGTTCTTTTTCTTTCTTTCTTTCTTTTTTTTCTTTGTGTATGCTATCCAATTGTTCTATCACCATTTGTTGAAAGACTGTTCTTTCTCCACTGAATTGCCTTTCCACTTTTGTAAAACATCAATTGACCAGACATGAGTGGATCTATTTCTTGTCTTTCTACTATGTTCCATGGGTCTATTTGCCTGTCTTGATGCCAATACCACAGTACCTTAGTTACTCTAGCTTTATAATAAGCCTTGAAGTTAGGTTGTGAGAGCCCCTCGACTTTGTTCTTTTTTCTCAAAGTTGTTTTGGTTCTTCTAGGTCTTTTGTGTTTCCACATAAATTTTGGAATTAGCATGCCAATTTCTATAAAAAAGCCTCCTGCAATTTTTGATTGGCATTGCATTGAATTTATAAATCAGTTTGGATAGAATTTACATCTTAACAATATTGAGTCTTTCAATCTATTAACAGGGTATATCTCTGCCTTATTTAGGTTTTCTTTAATTTCTATCGGCAATACTTTGTAATTTTCAATGCACCAGTTTTACATATCTTTGGTCAGATTTATCCCTAAATATTTCATATTTTATGATGCTATTATAAAAGGCGTTTTTTTTTAAGTTTAATTTCCAATTGATTGATGATGTTCTATAGAAATACAATTTTTTTTATATTGAGCTCGTATCCTGCAACCTTGCTGAACTCATTGATTAGTTCTAACAAATTTTTGTGTAGATTCTGTTGGATTTTCTGAATAGATGATTATGCCTTCTGTGAATAAAGATAATTTTACTTCTTCCTTTCTAATCTGGATGCCTTTTATTTCTTTTTCTGGCCTTATTACACTGGCTAGAACCTTCAGTTCAATGTTGAACAGAAACGATGTGAGTAGACATCTTAGGGGGAAGAGATCTTAGAGGGAAAGCAATCAGTCTTTCAGCATTAAATGTGTTAACTGTATTTTTTTAATAGATTCTCTTTATCAGTTTAAGGAAGTTTCTTTCTATTTTTAGTTTGCTGAGAGTTTTTATCAAGAATGGATGTTGGATTTTCATCAAATGATTTTTATGCATCTATTGAGATGACCTTATGGTTCGTCTTTTGTAGTCTGTTAATATGGTTAGTTTCACTGATTGATTTTTGAATTTTAAACCAACCTTGTATTCCTGAGATACCCTCCACTTGGTTGTGATGTGTTATCCTTTTACTATATTGTTGAATTTGCTGAAATTTTCTGAATTTTTGCATCTATCTTCATGAGGGATATTGGTCTGTAGTTTTCTTATAATGTCTTTGTCTGGTTTTGGTATCAGAGTAATGCTGACCTCATAAAATGAGTTTTGAAGCAGTACCTCTTTTTTAATTTCCTGGAATAATTTGTATAGATTTGATGTTATTTCTTCTGCAAATGTTTGGTAGAATTCACTGGTGAAGCCATCGGGGCCTAAAGTTTTCTTTATGGGAAGATTTTTAACAATTTCAATTTCTTTAATACATATAGGGCAATTCAGTTTATCTATTTCTTCTTGAATGAGGTTTGGTAGTTTTCCATCACTCTATTTTTAATTCTTTGTGCAGCCCTTTACACTACCTGAAAAATTCTTGTTTATTTCCTGATTTTTTTTGTTTATTTTGTTTATGTTTCTTCCCTACAAGACTGAGCTCCAGGAGGACAGAGACTGTCATTTTGTCTTTGTACCTGGCACAGGGTATGCGCTCCATTAATAACTGTGGAATGAATATATGTTACTTTATAAGAACATTGCAACATGGATATTCCCATTTTATACCTGTGAACTGACGCTTGGAGAGATTAAGTAAATTGCCCAGTAAGTACCACATAACTTACTAGGTGGATCAAACATATGACCTTGCTCCTACATGGTTTCCTCTCTAAGTATTTACTTGGTAGCAAAGTATAAGAGTAATGCCTGCAGAGAACTAGACAGTGGGTCTCAAACTTCAGTCTGCGTGAGACTCACCTGGAGAACTTAAGTGGCCAGGGATCTGCGTCTTTAACAAGCTCATCGGGTGGTTATGGTGTGCATCACTGAGAGACCACACTCTGAGAGGCTCTGCCCAGCCTGTGCAAATGCAGGGAAGTGAAAGGTCTGCTCTGTTCAGAGGAGGAGACACTTAGTGTGGCTGGACCTAGAAGCACTAGGGTTGATGGTTATGAATTCTGACTGTTCAGGACCCCAGCCTCGGAGGATGGGGCATTTGTAGATTTGTACAAACAAGCCCCAAGGGCACTAAATCCATCCCAGCAAGTCCTTTCTCAGGGCCAATGGCTTATGAGCCAATTCCTTTCCCCTCAACTCCTGTTGTTTCTCAAGTGTCCAGAGATAGGGCCAGTGCTATTTCTCTGCTTTTAATAAAAGGATAAACCATAGAAGTCTTTCAAGCTCTCCTTGGTTAAGGCCTCAGAAAACTCACTGCCTCATCAAGCCCCATTCCTCACTTTTTGCCTGGCTCCATGGGGATGTGGGGACTAGGATGTGAGGGAAGGAAGACAGGGAAACAGAGAAGTCCTGGGTTACTTACTAGGAAAAGGCTTAATTAGCAGATGCCTCTGCTCAGGGGCTTGGAGACAGCTGCCCTCTGGCATATCCAGAGAGGGGCATGGGATGGATGAAGGGACTCTAGGCCCTAGGACTGCACCATAGGGTTTGCTCATCTCTGGAAATCCTCCCCGCTCACACTCAACCTGTGCAGATCAGGGAAGGAGTGGGGTATATGTAGTGGAGATGAGAGGGGGTTGAGGGTGTGCTTGGACAAGGGGGATAGGGCCTGTGCTCCACCCTCATCCCCTGGGCCTTGGTATGGCATATTCCAAAGCCCCATTTGGGGTCCCTGTGCCCCCGCCCTCTGGTGTCATATTGGATGAGGCTCCCACTGTAGTAAGGCAGAAGTGGCAGGCAGATGCAGTGAGGGCAGGTGCCCCATGGGGCAGGCAGAGATGGGGGCAGCAGAAAGAACACAGAAGGAGGAAGGGCAGAGGGCAGGCGTCTGCACTGGGTGCCAAGGTGCTCTGTTATGGGAGGTGGGAGTGGGCCCCCTCCTGGAGGCAATTTACATAACGCATGGCTTGGCTGTCAATTGGCCTGGAAGCAAATAGAGTCATTTGCATGCCATTATCAGATTGGCTGGGAGAAATAGAAGGGCACTTGTCCCCTGGGGTGGTCTCTACCATCCTGTGTTGGCACTGGGCTGGGCAGATGTCATTGTCTTCATATGGGAGAAGGCAGCACCTCCTTGGGTAGCTGTTTGTCTTTGTGGCCTAGTCTCAGCGACTGGGGTCCAAGGGAGGGGTCTTGGTCACCTCCTAAACAGCAGAGAAGGCAGGCCACTTGTGCTTGGCATCAGAGTGGGATACAGGCAAAATCCTATTAGGTGGTGCTATTGTGTGATGTTTTATTTGGTTAGACATATGTACTCATTTTCTATTGCTGGGTAACAAACGATCACAAACCTACCTGATTAAAACAACACATATTTTATCATCTCACAGTTTCTGTGGGTCAGAATTCCAAGCACAGCGTAGCTAGGCTCTTTGCTCACAGAGCTGTAATCTAGGTGTCGGCTGGTCTGAGTACCTTTCTGGAGCGTAAGATCTTCTTCCAAGCTCACGTGGGTGGCTGTTGGCAGAATTCAGTTCCTTGCCATTGTAGGGTTAAAGTCCCATTCTCTTGCCCGCTGTCATCCAAGGGCCTCTGTTGGCTCTTAGAAGCTGCTCACAGTTTCTTGACATGTAGTGCTCTCATGGGCTCGCTCACAACGTGGCAGCTTACTTCTTTAAGGTCACCAGGAGAAGCTCTCTCTCCTCAGGAAGGGCTAGTCTCTCTTTTAAGGGTTTTCACTGATTAAGTCTGGCCCACCCACAATAATCTTCCTTGTAATTAACTCAAAAGCAACTGATTTAAGACCTTAATTACCTCACCCCATCACCTTCATGAGTCCCACCCACACTGCAGGGAAGAGAGTTATATAGCGTGTATACAGGAGGAGGCAGGAAAGGAATCTTGGGGCCAGCTTAGAATTCTGCCTGTCACAATATTTAACTTCATGCAAGAGAGAGAGACAGAGAGAGAGAGAGGGGTGTTTGGATGTTTAAAGATGAGAGGGCGTGGTGGGTACAGAACAAAGGAGTAGCAAAGAGCCCACCTGCAATTCTGTTCTGCTCTGCTCTCCCTTTCCTTGCTTTTAATGAAAACAGTTGACAATTCAGAATTTTAATTATAAACAGTGACTGTTGCATGGATAGGAACCAAAAAGAGCATTTGCTGTATGTGCTCATCTCTTACAGGGAATTGGTGGGAACCAGCTTAACCAATGACTGTCGCTGTTGGCCATCTGCTGGGCCGTGCAAGTAGCTTATAGAATCAGAGAATCACAGACTGTCAGAGTCAGTGGGGGCTTTGGGGATCTTGTAATCCAACCCAGCCATTGCACAGATGATGGAACCAAGGCCCAGAGAGGGGATGTGAGTTGTGCGAGGTCACACAGCTAGTTGGTAGCGAGGTTTAGTGGGAACAAACCAATGCCCGCTCATTCAGCAAGCAGTTCCTGCGTGAGGGCTAGGAGAGGGCAGATGTGTCCTAGACCATCTCATGCACTTTCCACTACACGAGTTTGCTCATTACACAGTCCCTGGCCCTCTCATGGGACTGGCATCATAGAATTCTTAATGTGTAAAATATCAAATGGCAGCTGCCTTCCTTGTCCTGCCTGGCCATGGGGAGTAGACAGAGGGGGCTGCAGCATGAGCACAGATGGGGTGGCAGCAGGAGGAGGGGGCTCTGCAGCCTGCAGAATGGCAATGTTTTTGTGCGCATGTGTGTGTGTGTATGTGTGTATCCAACTGAGATTAAACCCTGAAAGCAGGACTCAACCCGGCCTCCTCCCCCATGCAATCACATCCTGCCTGTGACTGTGTCACCTCCCTCCCTCCCTCCAGCAGCCTTTATCAGTATCACAGATGCTGATTCACAAGATGCAGGTTGCCAAGGAAGGTGATTAATGATGGCAGCTGTGGTCCCTCTTACTCTCCCAGCTTCCCTGACCTTGTTCTTCCCCCCCTTTCTCCAGTTCCCTTGTCTCCACTATCCTCTAAGAAAAGAGATAAACATTCAAGGTATGAGAAGGGAAGGGAGGGGAACTGGGCCCTTCTGGAGTTGCTGCTATGGGTCAGGCACTGTGCCAGGCTCTTTCATTTGTTCTCATTTAACAATGTACATAGGGAGACACTGCGGGGTGTCCTGGGATGCAGGGGAGGGCTGTGTTCTTTCCATGTCTCCACAGAGGGCAGTGCTAGGCTGATTTCCCGCAGACACATTTGCCATCCTTTGGCACATATGTTGCTCATGTTGGCTCTGATATGCGTGTTGTCAGCGTGCCAGGCTCCAGAGGACAAGCCCACATAACCCTGGAGCCTTCAATGTCAAGGCTGTCAGGGACCTTCACAATCATTCACTTTCCTAGAAAGGGGGAGATGGAGGCCCAGAGGAAAAATGACTTGTTCAAGGTCACACAAAGCTGGCCTCTCCTGACTCCCATTCTAGAGTTTGTCGTCATATCCAGCTTCCATTTCTCCTGCTGCACTTTTAGTTCTCTGGAAGCAGGGAGGGAGGAAGTTCAAGGTCCCTGAGAGGTTTAGAGCTTCAGGGTAAAGGGTAAAGAAGAGTAAAGGTCTTCGATGAAGAGATTTAAGGTAGAAGGATGGCCTCTCCCAACAGCCACCTCTGAGCAGCTTCACCCAGCTCCTC
This sequence comes from Ceratotherium simum simum, assembly GCF_057802395.1. Lineage (NCBI taxonomy): Eukaryota > Metazoa > Chordata > Mammalia > Perissodactyla > Rhinocerotidae > Ceratotherium > Ceratotherium simum. Next base: position 70,089,179 of record NC_141906.1, read on the forward strand.
CTTGAGCGATGGGCTTTGTCATCACAGTGACTAGAATGGCCTACTGACAGGGCCTGGGATGTGACAGAGCCTCTTACACTGGGGCAGCCTCCATACAATGGACTGTTTCCCTCATCCTTTTCATTGTGTCCATATGTGTATGTATGTGGGGGTGGGGGTGGCAGAGGGCTGCAGACTGTGTAAGGCTGTAGTACTAATATGCACGCAGAACACCAGGCCCGATTTCTGATTTGTGGGATATGACGGTGGGTCTTCCCCTCCCCTTAAGTTTCTGGGATACCCAAGGAGTCATGTAAATGGGTGACAGAGTCCAACTCACGAAGGCCAAGGGGCACTTTTCCTGCCTCTGTTGGCTTCCTCTGGGCCAGGCTGGGAGGTTCGAGGACAGGGCTGGCCTCAGCCCCCATCTTCCTGCTCTCTGCAGCTTGGTCCTTCAGGGAACTTGGCTGAGGGAAGGAGAGACAGGACTGGGAGCTCAGGTCTGGCATATCTGAGAATGCGAGCTAAACTCCATGGGCCCCATTTTCTTCAGTGTTTGGTTGGGGAGTAGAGTCAAGCAGTACTTTCCCCCTTTGGAGAAGCCAGGCAGCTCAGTGAATTCAGAACCTTGGACAGGGTTCATGACAGGCCTGTGAAGGCAGGAAGACCCCTCTTTCCCTTTGGTGCCCCACCAGGCCTGCGAGTCTAGTGGTCATGGTGCCAATGCTCAGAGTTTCCAGTAGATCCAGACCTGGGCCCCCAGGCTTCTGGGTTGACTGGGCTTTCATAACTGGACTCTCAGAAGGCTTGACTGCCTAGGACTCATCAGCAAATGCAAGGGAATCCTGGCGTTAGGCTGTTCCTTGGTGGGGTGAGGAGGGGGTGCTGCTCGTGGACATGCCACCAGGGCTGCAGTTGCTGGAACTGGGTTTGAGGAAGTCAGTGAACAAGCATTGTCACATTCTGCCTGTTTGACTACCCAACTGTCAGCTCCTCGAGGACAGGAACCCAGTAGATCTTGTTCACTGCTATGCTCCCTACACCTAACAGAGTGCCTGGCACATGGTAGGCAATCTTCAGTGACTAATTCTTGACTGAATTTTGAGGAAAGAGGCCACAGACAGTGAAGTCTGGATTGGGAGCTTGACGGGGGAACAAAGATAGGACCTTGAAGGGTCTTCTGTTGGGAGGTATCTTCCTGCCCTGGTTCATTTTCCCCTGCCCTCACCAGCAACATCCTTCCCCTACCATGCCAGCCCCCGCAGTGCACCCTGCTTCCCCTCACCACGTGTGCCTCTTCCTCTTGATATTTGCCCACCTCTGACCTATCCCTCAAGGCTTTTCCCAAGGCCACCACCTCAGCCCTCCCTGGCCCTTCCCTCACACTGCTTTCTCCTCCTAAACTCCTGGGTCACTGGCTCTCTCGACCCCTTAACACAACAACTCAAACACTTCACATTTTATGTATGTGTGTCTTACTTCCATGTTGGGATGCCATAGTTTAAACAGTTTTTTTTTAAATTTAATAATATATTTTATGTAACTCAATAGTATCATTTCAACATGTATTCAATATTAAAAAATTATTAAGATATTTTACATTCTTCTTTTCAAAATCTATGGTGTATTTTATACTTTGAGCACATTTCATTTCACAATATTTGCATTTCCAGTGCTCAGCAGAGCCAGGTAGGGTGGACAGCGTGTTTGAACAGCTTTTGGTGCTGAGAACAGGCCATCTGAGTGCATGTGGCATAAAGTGCCATCCCAGGCCTCTTTGCTGGGTGTCAACAGGTTAGAAAGCCCCTGGGAGCCGGAATTTTGGGTTCCTGCTCCATCTCTTCTGTTCTTCACTCTGTAACTATCAGCTGGGACTGGTCCTCTGTGCTTCTGTCACCTGCTCCTGTAAAAGGAGGGGGGATCATTTCTGCTTCCTCTCTATAGCACCAGAAGGCTCTAACTTGCTATCTCAGGTTTCCCACAAATAGAAGGTGCTATATTTCTTTTTGCATTAAAAATTTCAGCCTATATGGCCCTACATTCTGCTTTGTGTCACCTTTCCCTCCTCCCACACTACCCCCCCTAACAAGCTGTCCTAGAATATTGAGAAGCTCTCATTCTAATGGAATTGCCCACCCACTGCTGGAATAGGTGCCTTGAGTGGTACTGAGCTCCCCATTACTGGAGGTGACCAAGGCTAATGCACTCTTGCAGCTGGGCTGACACAAAGGGGGATTCTGCATGAGTGAGAAGCTGAACAGGAGAACTTCAGGTAGTCACTTCCCACTTTGCGATTCTGTGATTCCATCAAGTACCTAGAGTGGAAGGAGACAATGCGAGGGTCTGAAGAGACATAACGCGCAGTCTCTGGCCTCAAAGAGTATATGCAGTTCAACTGGGGAGACAAAACAGATACATAGGAAATCTCTAGAAAAATTAGGAGCTGGCACAAGTGCCCTAGAGGACTTGGACAGTGGGAGAGCATGGGAGCCTGGAGACAGCACAGAGTGGAGACGAGTGAGGACCCTCCCTTCCTTGTACAGAGTTGGGTTCTGCCCCCTTAACATTTCCTGACACCCCAGGCTGCTGTCTCGGGTCACCCAGCACCCATCCCGCATGCTGCCTGCTGCTCTTGAGTCTCCTCCTGTCCTAGGCTAGAGACCCCAGTTCCTTCACAGCTCTTCATAGAGGGAGGCAGGGGAGTGTAGGGGTTAGGGGCATGGACACTGGAGCCAGATCTCCTGGGGCTGAGTCCTGACTGCACAACCTCCCTGGGGGATGACCTTGAGTGAGTTAATTAAGCTCTCTGTGCTTCAGTGTTCTCCTCCCCACAGGCAGGTGGGCTGATAAGAGTGCCCCCTCACAGGACCATCATGAGGATACAAGGAGTTAATAGTTGTGCTAAGGACTTGAAAGTGCTGGGGATACAGCGTTCAAGGAGCACTTGTAAAATTAAATACATGACATAGCTTCACCGCTCCCCACCCCCTGCCCCTGCTCTGATTGTCCTCCTGGAGGCGCCTTGGTTGTCACTGTCCCTTCACCGCAGGAGACCCAGGACTGAGCACAGAACTTCAGGAGCACTAGCTCTTGATCGCCCTCCTCCTGGCCACTGTTCTGTTCATGCAGCTGGCCCAAGATACCTATGTTTAGACATGTCAATGGCCTCGTCATGTTCTTATCTCATCTCAAGCTGGTTTTCGGTTAAACTCGGAGTCTGTTTTCCACGAGCTGCTGAGAAATGCGTTCTACCCCATCCTGTATTTGTGGAGCCAGACTTTGACTCCAAGAACAGAATTTTCTGTTTCCCCTCTATCTGCTACTGTGGGACATCCAGGTCTTTTCAGGGTTGGGGTCCTCATGTTGGCCACATGGATGGTGTCTTGCTGCTCAGCAGCATCTGATCCTACCATGCTCACCGTGGTCTCCGAGAGGGAGAGGCCCTTGGGATGGTGTGATGCTGAGAAACAGACCTGGCTCTTGCACCTTCCCTTTGGCCTCGGTGGTCTGAATCTTTCCTTTGCCAGAAGGCTGTGCATCACTCCTGGATCTTGTTCCAAGGTTGGCTGGCCCTCAGAATGTTCCTGTGAGCATGCCTGCTCCCCTCCAGGTCTTTATGGCAGGTGCCCCTGCCCCCGTCTCCTTGTCTGCCCTTCCTCTTCCCAGCTGCTGGGCCTTGTCTCTGGGCCTGATGCCAGTCTGAGCTTCTTCACTTTCTGGATAGATCTTGTCTTCACCATTGAAAACTGAGCTCCCTGAGGGCAGCAGGCAGGTCCCTTCTCCCTTCTCTCTATCACTGTGTCTGCACAGCACCAGTGACTCGCTTTATCCTCTCTACTGAGCTGATGATTTGTTATTAGCCAGCGTTTCAGAACTGTGGGTGCTCCCTTCTCCAAGTCCATAGAGGGTTACCCTACACAGGACCCTCAGTTGGACAGTCTCTCAATTGGACAGAGGCAGACACAAGCAAGGATATAGAGGGGAAGACTGAGAGAGACTTTGAGAAATATACAGAGAGGGAGGCAGAGTCTCACAGGCAGACCCTGAAAGATGCTCAGATGGAAGGATGGAGCCGGAGACAGAGAAGGCCGGAGGGAGAGGTTGGGGATGGAGTCACTGACTAGTGGTTCTTCCTGTCTAGAATCATAGAGTCAGAGCTGGGAGGGGCCTCAGGGATCTCCTAATCTGGTCCCCTCACTTTGTAGGTGAAGACACTGAGGTTCTCGGGGGAGGAGACTTCAGTCCACACAGCTGGATTTTCCCATTGTGTTGTTCTGAACAAGATGATACATTGATGAAATTTATTTGGGGGCCCCTCCCAGAACTGGCACAGGATCCCCTCCTGCTGTCTTAGACCTATAGACTGTTCAAGATGCCTTCACACTGAGGGCTATGGCCAAAGGGGCTGTCACTCTCCAGGGCATTTCACTGCAGAGAAAGGGCAATTCTTAACCCACAGAAACCACATGAGACTGCCTACCCCGCTGTCTGTGAGCCTGGGCTGTGGGCAGTTGCTGTTCAGGGCTCTTGGGGAATACATGGCGTGAATTCATGGTCTGGTCTATGGGGCATTGATGATTTCAAGCCCAAATTAGGAATGGGGTTTCCTTCTGGGTCTCAGTGCTAGCTGTGTGATGGTGGCCAAGTCACTCAACTTGTCTGAGCCTCAGTTTTCCCATCTATCAAGCAGAGATAGTAATTCGTTCCTCCTAGGAGTGGGGCAATAATGAGACAAAACTAAGAGTGCATGTAGTTGATATGTGGCTGTAGAAAAGAGGGGGGCCAGTGTTACCACCCCCATTTCCCACTCTCTCCTTCCCATTCCTTTGTGTTGCCCTGCCCCTCCTGGGGTCCCCCCTCTTTCAGCTCTGAATGCATCCTTAGCTTGGAGTGTGGAGGTTCCTCCTGCCTCTTGGGAGAAGTCACTGTTCCCTTGGCTGTTTCTGGTGAGACCCAGATCTTCTTGCTCCTCTTCTTCATATAGTTTTCTTCTTTCTACCCTCTACTGAGGCCCAACCAGCCCCTCTCTTGGTCCCCCAGAGACAGTAGCTTTTGGGGGGCTTTGAGCCCTCAGCAGAGAGCTTCCCCAGACTCAGAGAGGGCAGTGGCCAAGCCTGCCACTGCCCAGCAGGCCAGACTCCACTCTTGTCCTGCTGCTTAGAGAGGCGGGCGTCGCTGGATCTCCAGGCTGAGCAGCAGCGGCAGCAGCGAGAGAGCATATCGCCCGCTCCCCCTGACTCCGCCCAGCCATCTGCAGTGCGAGGTGTGCGACTGAGCCTGCAGCAGGCTGTGAGGCCTGAGGCTGTCAGACGGCAGATTCTCATCCCGCCTTCTGAGGTGTTGAGGAAACACGAGATGCTCCGCCAACCCACACCATGGTGACGTACGTGGCTCTGCCATATGCCAGCCTTGGGGTGCTCTAGTCTGCACACCCTGGGTGTGGGTACCCACCTTCCAGGTGGGAGGATGTGATGCCTGCAGGGCATCACAGAGACAGGCGGGGAGAACTGGAGTGTTTCTCCTACCACTGGCTCCAGGAGCACAGGCTCAGCTTGGTCCTGGCAAGGAAGGCAGCAGGATGCTTCCCATGCCTGGTGGGGACTCCTCCAGCTGCTGAACATCTGCAGGGCCAACCAGCTATGGAGCACATCTGTCCAGGGCATGCCATTAAGGAGATGCTGACTTGGCATCGTTGTGGCCAGGGGAGTGAGGCAGGGGGATGGAAGGAATGACCTGTCAAGGTGCCTCCTCAAATGAGGTGCCCAGCCGGTCAGGCCTGACTCTGTCCCGCTTGGGAGTAAAGGGTTCTGGGACAGGCAGCGAAGCATCTTCCTAAGACGGCACGTCTGCCAGCTGAATGCTGTTCTGAGGCAGGTCGACACAGATTTATGCTCCTACACGAATTCAATAAACACTACAGCCCCCGTCCTCCCACATGCAGGGTGGCAGATGGCTGCAAAGCCCCGTCTATGAGGCTGAGGCTCAGCTGGGGTGAATCGGGGTTCTGGAGATCCTATGGCAGGGGCACCTGAAGGACTCGAGATCCAGGCGAAGGCTCCTGCCTTCGGATGTCCCATGCATGCCTCCACGCTGGCACATGTCCACCTGGGTCCCCGGTGCCCACTGCCTTTCCACTCACTTTAGCTCCATTGTTTGTGAAATGAGGGTATGGGACAGCATGGCCTTTGAAGTCCCTTCTACTTTGATAACTCTGGTGTCCTGGGTTCCCTACCCATCTCCTTGTCCTCTCCCCACCCCTACAGAGCCCTCTCAGCTCCTGGTTGGGCAGGATAATGATGCCCAAACCCTCCCAGGTCAGCCCATCCTCTGGGCTCCCGCTCTGGCAGGGAGTGCCGGGAGCAGTGGGGCCACGCTCTGCCTCAGCTAGCAGTCCTCTGCTCTGGATGGAGGCGGGCGTATGACCAGGGCCTCTGAAGCATCCGTCACTCTGCACCCAGCCTGCTGGTGGCTCAGAGAGTCTGGGATGTCTGTGCCCTTCTCCAGCCTTGTCATTTTACAGATAAAGCCATGGAGGTCAGAGAGGGGAGGTCGCTTGCCGGAGGCCCCAAAGCTATCACAGACTGGTAGAAATAGCTCAAAACCCAGGCCGCCTGGGTCTCAGTGTGGTAAATGTGCCCTGTCCCAGCCTGCTTATCCCCACCCTGTAAGGTACACAGCCCTGGCCGGGGGATCTCAGTGCGGCTGTGCTTCCTACCCGAACAGGGAAGTGGGGGCAGCAGAGGAGGCATTTGGTTCCCCATTTCAGCGGGCAGGATAGGCCCTCTGCGCCCTGCCCTGTCCAGCTCCCTTGGTGCTCACCATCCTCCAGCCTCAGGCAGCGCTGTCTATCATCCTTCCCCCTTTCACCCAAGGCTCCCCAGGCACCCAGAGTTGGCCATTACAGAGCAGCCTGCTGGGAAATGGCAGGGTGCCGATGCTAAAGGTGGGGTGTCTGGCACATAAGGAGCAGGTGTGGGCAGTGCTTTGGGGCAGGGGCCAGACTCCTGGATGCTTTGGGGTGTCACGGGTATGGGACATGAGGGTAAAGGACAGCATGACCTCAGAGCCCCAGCATGCTCTGGGAGGCTGCTACCCCTCTCCCTCTGCCAGCTCCCCTCTGCCAGCTTGAGGGCCAGTAGCTTCAGATGCCACAGCTGCTGCCCCGCCGGGTGCCCCTCGCCCGCCACCACTGATTGCAGTGTGTGCTGTTCCATTTTTAACAGCCCTTCTCGGCCCAGGCTGCCTGAGCCGATCCAGAGGCGGGCCCCGCTGTTGATTGCGGCGCTAAAAATACTGACGTGGCTTCTGATGAGAGCAGGGGGCTTGGCTCCCCTTTCGCCCAGCACCTTGGATCTTTGCTGTCTCCCCACAGAGTGCTTTGGGGGGACCAAAGGGGGCAGAGAAGCCCCGTTACTCCCATGCTCTTTGCAAGCATCTAGACAAACAGCAGAATCGCTTTCCAGATATATGGGGCCGGATGGCATCTGGGGGCTTTCTGAATGTTTCAAGTCTTGGGTATTTGGTGCTGTGTAGACATAGTCTTACGGTATTTTGCGATTTTAGGTGTGTGATTTGTTGGATCTGTGCTGGGGAGGAAAGCTGGAACTTTCTCAGGTTTCTGCCCCTTTCCTCCTTCTCCTTGGCTTCCCACTGCAGTGGCCAAGTCCTGTGGGTTGCCCTCCTGCATAATCTCTCCCATCTGCCTGCTCCTGCTCCTTTCCACTCCCACTGTCTCTGCCTGGTTCAGGCTCCTGCCCAAGTGTTCTCCCAGCTGCTATGAGCCCCCTCCTGTCCCCTGACACTGGTCCATGTCACTCATTGCTGTCAGGATATTTTTCTAAGCTCATCTCCCATCAGCCACTCCTCCACTCTGAAATCTAACTCCTTGGCCCAGCATGTAAGATCTTCCATGATCTGACCTCGGCCGATGGCTCTAGTCTTATTTTTCTTGAAGGCACCCTCAGTACCTATCATGCTGGGATATTCTCTGTTCCTAGTATAAGTGACAGGTTCATCCTGTCTCTGTTTCCCTAAGGTGGTCAGTCTCTTTCCCTAAGGAGGCTGAAGTCAAACCATTTCAGGGAAATTGCAGATTAACATAATCACAAAGTTTATTGGCCCCTTTGCTGAGAAGAACACTTTGGAACAGAACAATAAAGCCATCCTGGGAGGCTGATTACCAGGTTGGAACCTGGTAAAGCAGCCTATTGGTGTCTTTTTCTTTCAAACCCATGTGAGCAGGGTAGAAATAAGGATGTCCTCCTTGAGGGCGCCCTGGACGTTGCCAAAGTATTTAAGGTTCTCAGTCACAGGGCAGACTGCAGCTTCACTCCTGGACCCCTGTCTGAGGGCTGGAACCCAGGGTCCTCCCCTTGTTGGACTAACAATGTGCTCACAGAAGGAGGGATGAGGCTGAGTCTTACCAGATCGGGCTCCCCTGGCCTGGTCTCGGGCAGTTGCCCATCTGGCCCAGGCAAGCTGCCTAGGAAACCACTGAACGATAGCAAACTGTGTAAAAACTCCAATCCCCGACCATCCCCTTCCCCAGCACCTGCCCCCGTACACTCTCGAATGCCAAAGCTGCTGAGTCAACCTCCTCCGTGACAGATGGGAAACTGAGGCCCAGAGAGGGGAAGGGGATTTTCTGAGTTAATGACAGAGCTAGAACTACAACCCAGGCTTCCTGGATCATTCTCAAGTGTTTTTTTCCCAGCACAGCCTGCTGCCTCCTCTGTTCTCTTATCTAGAATGTCCTTCTCTCCATGTGAAATCCTGCCCCTTCTTCTAGGCCTGATCATCTTTCCCAGGAGCTACTACAGGCTCTTTCCTGCGTGTCTTTTAGCGAGTGCTCTCCATGTCTCACCACCACCGCTGGCCTGTGAGCTCCCTGAGCTCAGGGATTGGGCTGGTTTCCAGTTTGTACCCAGTGCAGGGCCTGGCATATAGAAAGCACTCAACAAATATTTGTTGAATGAACTGATGAATAATTCAAAAGTCCGTTCTACTGAACTCGCATTTGAAGATGGGTATGGTTACCATTGTAGGAATTCATACGGCTTTAAAACCGAATGATGCAATCTCACAGGGCAAGAGGAGCCCATGGAAGAATGAAATAGCATCGTCATGCTCTCCATCCAGCCCCTCTGCCTCCCCTTTCCTTCACACTGGCTGTAGCATCACCGCTCAGGCCAACGCCGCCCGCCAGCATCCTTGGGGCTGCCCTTTCTTTAAATTCCACTGCTGGGTATTTATCCAAAGAACTTGAAAACACCAATGCGTAAAGATACAGGCACCCCTGTGTTCATTGCAGCGTTATTCACAATAGCCAATACTTGGAAGCAACCTAGGTGCCCATCAAGGGACGAATGGATAAAGAAGATGTGGTATATATATACAATGGAATACCACTCAACCATAAGAAACGATGAAATCCAGCCATTTGTGACAACATGGATGGACATTGAGGGTATTATGCAAAGTGAAATAAGTCAGAGGGAGAAGGTCAAATACCGTATGATTTCCTTCATTAAGTAGTAGATAATAACAACAATAAACAAACACACAGAGACAGAGATTGGATTGGTGGTTACCAGAGGGGAAGGGGGGAGGGAGGAGGGCGAAAGGGATAATTCGGCACATGTGTGTGGTGACGGGTTGTAATTAGTATTTGGGTGGTGAACATGATGTAATCTATGCAGAAATAGAAGTATAATGATGTACACCTGGAATTTATGCAATGTTATAAACCAATGTCACTGCAATAAACAAAAAATTAAAAAAAAAAACAAATGCGTTGTCTCTCCTGCTCGCCTCTGCCTGGGGGGATTGAGAGGGGAATCATCTGCCGTGGCGTCAGACTTTTATTTCTCATCTCTGCTGGGAACCAGTTACAGGGAGATAAGGAGGAACGGAGATGGCGGTGCCAGAAGAAAACGTCAGTGCGAGTTGAGTCCGTGTCACCTTTTGCTCCTCTGGACTCTCTGGGCTTAAGGAGTGTGTGTGTGAGTGTGGCACTTACCCAAAGTCTTTCCTGGCAGTGTTGCAATGAGGCCGTGGTCCCTCCATCTCCTCCACCTCCTTTGGGTCTTAGGCAGGATCATCTGACTGCCTAGAAAGAAACCACTCAAGCTCACTTAAGGAACAGGGGATTTATCATAAGGATGCAAGAGCACCTCATGGGACCAGCGGCCAGAAGATCATCCGGGCCTCGGGAGAGCTGAGAGATGCCCAGGAACCCAGCAAACTGCCCTCCCTGCCTGTTTCCTGCTCTGACGCCATGCGGGTCTCGTCCCTGCTGCTCTCTGTGCTCCGTTTTCCTGTCTTACTCTGCAGGTCAGCTTTCTTCTCTTGCTCATCAGCACATGGTCCTAAAACAGCTGCTGCAGCCTCCCCCCAGCCGGCCCTGACAGCCTGACCTCCAGCTCCAGGCCCAGCCCCACACTGACTCTCAGGCTCCGCCCCTTAGTGCCAAAATCTTAAGAGAGAGTATCTGATTGGCTGTTAGCCAGCCAGTGACTTGTCTCCTGCTGGGTCAGGTGTCCACTTTTGATCCAACTGTATGAGGCCAGCAGCAGGGGTAGGTGGTGCCTGATGCTGCCTTCTTCGGATTGGGAGTGGGCAGGTTTCTTAGAAGGGGAGCTGGGCAAGGCAGCCTTGACCTCTACAACCTGAGTTTTGCCCCTCGACCAGCCAGGACTCAGGGAAAGGCAGTCTCCTTTCCAGACCCATGATGATTGTCAGGGGTGTACCCAGACGTGTTCCTGTAACCCACGCAGCGTGGTGATGAAGCCCTCCTCCCCCTCGGCTGCAGACAGGGTAGCAGGGGGCCAGGAATGTGTAGCACCCTATCTCTTCTTCCCCCATGTGCTCAGGCTTGAGTGAAGGCAGCCTCCACCACACCCTGGCAGCTCTCTCCTTCCTCCATCTCAGCTACTGCCCTGGGGCATCTGGTGCCGTTGATCCAGGGTAGCCCAAGTTATTACAGTGATGAGGGCAGGAGGCAGGACTCTGGCTGGGGAAGGGGCCTCCCTGGTGTTGCTGGGAGGGCCTCCAGTGTGCTGTCCTGACCTGCAGGTCGTCTCTTGGCTCTGCTCAGAGCACACTCTGCCTGTCTGAGGGCTTGTAATCCTTTGTGGTGGTTTCAAATATGTCCACAAATTCTTTGATGCTCCCTTTAAAAAGGTGGAGCCTAATTGTCCTGCCTTAAGTGACTTAGAGATTCGCTTCTGACAAATAGAATAAGGCCGAAGCGATGGTATGTGACTCCAGGGACTAGGTCACAAAAAGTGTTGTGGCTTCCTCCTGGCTCTGGGGAAGCAGCTGCCATGTCATGAAGACACTCAAGCCACCCTATAGGAAGCCCATGTGGTGAGGAACTGAGGCCTCCTGCCCAGAGCCGCGTGGGTGAGCCACCCTGCAAGTGGGTCTTTTGGTACCAGTCAGGCCTTCAGATGCCCGTCCCCCAGCCGACATCTTGGCTGTATTTATGTGAGGGAACTTGAGCCAGAATCATCCCACCAAGCTCTCAAATTCCTGACCCCCACAAACTGATGATAAACATTTTTGCATTTTGCAGGAAGGATTTAATTCACTTTCCAATTTCTGCTATGGGAAGAACCAATGCTCAAGCCCATTCTTGGGTCCTACCCACTAGTCATCTGTTTTATAAGGACCTCCCACCCGGGAGGCTGGGAGGAGAGCCTAGTGTTACTATCTTCTCCTCCAATGGGTGTTATCCTCCTCCTTTCTACTCTTGTGAACCTCCCTTCCAAACTTCTTTGGGCAAAATTCTTTGCCCCAGCCCCAGTGCTGTCTGTAGTCTCATCCACATCTCCCAGGTGTGTGTGTCACCTGAAGACCTTCAGCTGTGTTACCCCCAGACCATTTCCTTCAGCTGAAGAGATGGGCCTCGGCTCCTGAAGCCTCCACAAAGCCTTTGAAGTTCTTTATGCTGCTGGGTCACACACTGAGCCCAGTGGATCCCAGGAGGCAGGGATTTGCATGGCAAAGTGGAAGTCTAGTTGGGAAAAATTCAGACTAGGAGTCAGGAGGTTTTAATTCTGATTTTGCATACTCATGAGGTCCTGTGGCATTTGCAAATTTCTTTTACCCTTTAGGGCCTCTGTTATCTCATCTGTAAAATGGGGCTAGTAGTATGGGTCCAGTGTACTTATAAGATTGTTATAAGGATCAAATGAGATCATCAATGTGAAAGTGTTTCTTAAACAATAAAACACTTTACAAATGTGGGGATTAAAATGTGAGGATTAAAAACAAACTATGATAGAATTTAGTTCATAATATGAGCTACTGTATTTTGGAATACTTAACCTTACTTAATCCTGTTGAGGTGCTACTGAGCTTGGTCTTTCTGTCCCCATTTTGGGATCAGGAAACCAAGGCTCAGCGAGGTGGTGCAACTCACTGAAGTCTGTGCTTTCCCCATCCGCGTAGCCACCATTCTTAACCTGGGCCCTGACGTTAATGACCACACCTTGAAGAATCCAGAGAAATGGAGAGATCCATGAATAGCCCTGGACTCTGGCCCTGGGTCCTCAGCCATTTGCTCAGCAGCTCCTGAAAGGCCCTGGCAGCTCAGAGGGTTGAGATTCTGATCCCTCCCTTTGCGGCATGACCCAGCCTAGCATGCTTGATCTTGGGTGTATACTAGCGGGGTGGGAGCAAGGGCATCTGGTGGCAGACTGACTCAGACCCTCTCAGGAACTATAAACTAAGCCCCATGTGAAGGAGAAAAGGTTATAGAAGCACAGGGGAGATCTGGTCAGCAAGAAGTTAAAAGCCAGACTTGCTACAGAGAAGCTCTGGGTGATGACCCGGAGGGAGGTCCACATCCATTAGCACTTGTGGTTCTGCAGCCTTGGGACCATTTCCCCATTAGGCTCAGAGCCTGCCCCTCCCCTCCAGGTTTCTTGTTTGGGGACAGGGGAATTGCTTCAGTGAGTCAGGTCACACTATCCAGAGCCGCGAGGCCACACTGCCTCAATCAGCCCCTTACAGAGTCTCACCCCCAAGTGGACCCTCCCCTATTTACAATCTGCTCCAGGGTCCACCCTCTCCCCTTTGTGGGCCCGACTTCTACAAGTGTCGAAAAGGATTTCTGAGAATTTCCCCCAGGCATGCTTCGCTGAGGTCCCAGATGCCCCTGCCTCTGGCCTCAGCCTGGCGCTTTGGGCTGGGGGCAGCGAGTCCGTGTCCTCTGACCTGGGCCATCCTGCCCCTTTGCCTTTTGAAAAGGAAGATTCCTTTGCTTTTACATTGTCCATCTCAGAGGAGACCACTCTCTTTCCAGGGCATTCTTCTGTCCCGGCTTCAGAGCTGCACACAGCCGGCGGGGTGGGGACAGCCACTGTTGCGGAGCTTGGGGACGAGGGGGCAGTGGCAGAGGCTGGGGGCGAGGAGGGGTGGACAACATACCTTCTCTCTGTGCCTGAGACACCTCTCTCGTTATTGCTCATGGGCCCAAGCAAACTTTTTCCCCGCCTCTGGAAGTACCTAATCGCCACCCCCTGCTCGCTGGGGCTGGAGCATGTGTCCCCACACAAAGGAAAGGTCGAGAAGCTGCTGACCTGCATTTTCCTCTCCCCTTGCCATGTGTCTCTGAAGATGAGTCATTCTCTTTCCTCTCCTGCCTTCGCCTCCTCCCTCCTCCTTCCCTCCCCACCCAGTCATTGGATCTGGGGTGGAATCGCTGCCCAGCCCGGCCTGGGCCTCTCTGCAAGGGGTGGGCTCCCAGGTTCCTCAGCAGCGCATGCAAGCCCCGTCCTAGGCCTGTGGGCCTTGGGGTTAACCTTCATTTAATCTCCAGAAATATCTATTGAGCTGCTCTGAAGTGTCAAGTGCCGGGCACACAGGAGACGAGGGGCATGATTCCCACACTCGCAGGGCCTGGAGTTGAGTGCAGGGAAGGAATATGAAACACAAATTCATACCACATACACGTAATCACATGTAGTTAACCCTGGGTTGTGTGTCATAAGGAAAAAAGTCCAGGGAGTTTTGAGTAGGCATGAGGAGCACCACACATAGGTGGGGTGGGGTGGGGTACGGTTAGGAAGCCCCCTGAGGAATGAATATTAAGATGAGACTTGAACAGAAGAGTGGGGAAAGCATTCCACGGAGAGGAACCAACACATGCAAAGGTCCTGTGGTCAAAAGAAGCTTGGCACTTTAAAGAAACAGCAAGAAAGAGTGTGGTTGACATGCAGTAAGCAAGGGGAAAGAGAGAAAAGATGGGGCTGAAAAGAAAGGAGGAGCCAGGCCCTTGAAGGTCAGGCTAAAGAACTTCAAAATTTATCCTAAGGGCTAGTTTGGCAGTTGTTAATGTACTTATTATATCCAGCAATTCTACTCCAATTGCTGTATTTACCCAAAAGAAATAGAAATATACATACACAAAAAGACTTGTATGCAATATTCATAGCACCTTTATTCATACAGCCCCTAAACTGGAATCAACCCAGACGTCCATGAACTGGCGGAGGGGTAAACAAACAGTGGTATATCCATATGATGGAATGCTGTAGAGCGATGACAGGAGCCAACTCCTGGGATATGCAGCAACGTGGGTGACTTCCAAAACGCCACACTGAGTGGAAGAAGCCAAAGAGTGCACGCTGCGTGATTCCATTTATGTGAAACTCTAGAAAAGGCAAAACTAACTTACAGTGATAGAAATCAGATCAGCCATTGCTCAGGGTGGGAGATGGGGGGTGTGGGGTGTTGACTGGGAGGGAAATGAGGGAAATTTCTGAGAAGCTGGAAACAGGACCACGTGGTGGTTACGCAGGTCAGACTTCACTATCTATACACTTAAATGGGTGCATTTTGTTTTACGTAAATTATGTCACTAAAGTTGATTTTTGAAAAAAGCACTTTGTTGTCCCTATGTGAGTATAGTTTCTCTCACCCAAAGAAAGAGACATATCATTTGCACAAACAAACAAAACAAGACAAAAATGGGTTATGATTAGATCTGTGTTTTTTGAAGCCCTCTGCCTGCTGGATGGAGACAGAACTGGTGGGAGCAGGCATGGAAATGGGAAATTACTGCACGAGTTCAGGCATGCCAGGACGGTGGGGACAGGAGGAGACTGTGTACCCACCGGGGGTGGGGGGGGGGCACGGCGCTTCCTCCCCAAGGTCGATGGACTCTCCTTGGCCTTCAGCTGGGCGTGGCCCTGGGGTGGAGACTGTGGTCTGTACAGGAGGCCTGGTCTTCTCTGAGGTGCACACCTGTGGGCAGACACGCCCCCGTGGCCCCTGCCTTGCACACACGTAAGCTGGGCCTGCTCACAGTCACATACCATCTTCACACGCTCATGGACACTCTGTTGCCACACTCACGTGAACTCACATTCAGACTCACACTCGTTGACTGTCAAGCCCCACCCACACCTCAGGCCGTGTACCACAGAGCTTCTGCAGCCTGGAGGACTCGGGTCTGAGTCCTGCTTCCTTCACTTGCCAGCTGTGTGACAGCCCCGTGGCAGCCCCGAGCCTTGTTTTCCTCATCTGTAAACCAGCAGCCACAATGCTGCTTGCCTCCCCGGACCGCGGAGGTAAGGATGGAAGGCACATCACACTGTGCCCCCGCGTCCTAAATTCTCGGCCGTGATGATTCGCATTTCACGTTCCCTCTCTCTTTCATTCACACTCCAAAATTAGCAGAAGGTGCAGCAGGAAAGGGTAATTCATTTCTCTGCGGAATCATTCACTCGCCTGGTGCACCCCCTTCCCGTCCCGGAGTCCCTGCATCTGCTCCAGCCCTGCCTCTCCTTCTGACGGCTCTCCTGGATCTGCCTGGGAGCCCAGACTCACCTTGCTCCAGTGGGCACCAGCCAACCCTCCATCCTGAGCCTGTGTAGGCTGGCCGGCCTGGGGGTGCAGAGTGCAGGCTCTACCCTCTCAGGCTGGCTCCCTCTCTCAGCCCATCTTGCAGCCTCACACCTGGTCCCCAAGAGCCAGGCCCGCTCTCAGCCCTCCTGGGAGGCTGAGGTAATTGGCTCAATTAATCAGCTCAATTAGCACCTTCTGGGTGAGCGGATCAGCTCAAAGCCTACCCAGCCTCTGTCGAGTGGGTTCCGCCTGTGCCGGCCCTGTGCTAGGCACAGTGGCAGGAGCAGAGGGGATGGTGAGGGGGGCTCCCTGCCCTGGACATGCCGGCCACAGGGCAAGGAAGTCCAGCTGCCAAGAAGAGGGCACCTGGGCCTCTGTCCTTGGGGAGTGCTCCCATCATGGCCTGTCTCCACCTCCACCCTCTCCTCAGCCACTCCCTGCCCCGCCCCTCCTTCCTGCTCTGGTCCAGGCCCCCTCCTCCCAGCAGTCTTCCATTCTGAGTCCCCAGGATCTTCTTGTGGCTGCTCTGGGTCCCTCGTGCTGCACCGGAGGTCAGCTGTAGGAAAGGTGGTCTGCTCTCCTCTGTTTACAGTTGTCTCCAGACGGATTTACAGAGTGATTTTTACAGTCTTTATCTTATTGGGGTCCCCAAACAATCCTTTGAGGAAAGTGTTGTTTGTATCTTTATTTTACAGATGAGGAAACTGAGGTTCTGGGAGGTGACATGAGCTATCCAAGGTCACACAAACACTCTAGTCTGGACAGGAGAAGCTGTCGGCCCAGCTCTGCATCTGCTGCTCCTGGGGGTGGGGGTTTGTGACCCTCTTCCTTCAGAGAACCCCCAACACCTCACCCAGATATTATCAGAGTCCCCCTTTTCATCCTTCAAGGCTGGGCCTCCCTTGCCCACTGGCTGGAGGCCGAGCTGGGGATGCTGACAGTTTCCAGGCTCCCCATCCTTGTGCCCGCCATTTCTAGCCATGCTTCTGCCACTGCCATGTGGACATCACCCCTCCCCACCTTTCCACAACCCTGCTACCCAAGAGGCAGAAGCAAAGCCAGTGTTTGGAATTCTGGCATCAGAAGAGGAGCGCCCTCAGCTCTGGGGGTGGAGGGGGTGCAGGAGGGCGCTCGTCCTCAGTGCCAACCAACTGAGGAACTGTGTGGTGGCCGGGAAAGGCCTGGAGGCCTCTAGACTGTGGCTGCCAAGCTTGATTCTGGCTCCGTGGGCACTTCTAGGAGCCAAGTGGTGACTGAGGTACCTCCCATGAGGCCCCAGAAGGGGCACGCCCACAGTGGCAGTGGCGGAGGGGACCTGGGTGTCTAGAGCTTCCTCGGAGAGGCCCTGAGATGGGGAAGGAAGAGTGAAGGGGGGAGAGGGGGATAACGGTCCAGCATTCAGCCTCGTTTCAGACTCCATTCCTTAGCACAGTGAACAATGTCGGGGGGTTTTGAATGAGATCAGGGCAGGGGATTTGAATGGGTGGCCTCCCAAAAGATACATCTGTGTCCTTATCACTAGAACCTGTAAATTTGACCTTATTTGGAAACAGGTCTTTGCAGATGTGATTAAGTTAAAGGATTTCAAGGTAAAATCATCCTGGATTATTTGGGAGGGCCCTAAATTCGATGACAAGTGTCCTTACGCTAGACCGGCCAAGCAGAGACCTGGAGAAGGCCGTGTGAAGAGAGAGGCAGACAGTGCAGTCACACAGCACTTTCCCAAACCAGGGAAACCAGGAGCCCCCAGACACGAGCAGAGATCAGGAAGGACTCTCTCCAGGAGCCGAAGGTAGGGGCGGGGGCCTACTGGCACCTTGATTTTGGATTTCTGGCCTCAAGAACTACTAGAGAATAAATTTCTGTTGTTGAAGCCACTTAGTTTGTGGTAATTTGTTAGGGCTAGGAAACGAATACTATCATCTTTGTGAAAAGAAACAAAAAAAGTTTCAATTCTAACAAAAGATTAAAGGTCACCTATTTGGTCCAAACAGACCCAGAGGGGTGACTTGGTCACAGCAGGGAGGCAGTGACAGAGGTGGGACCAGAACCCGCCTCACACCAAGGCTCCCCGAAGCTGTGTGGGGTGGGTCCCAGGCCGGCCCAGTGCTGATGCCCTCAGCGGCCTCCTCCCGGGGGGGTTGGGGGGTCTTTGCTCATTTCCCTCCAGTAGAGGGCAAGTCATCATTTTCTGAGTGTGCCTGACCCAGGAAGAGGTTGGGAGGCCTGCTGGGGATCCTGACTGGACTTGTGCTGCAGTGGTCCCAGGCCCCAGGATGCAGGCCCCCGTTGTGAAGGCCTCCCTGAGGCTGACCCAGACACTCCCATGGGCGCCCCATCCTTTCGGGGCAGTGGAGATGAGCCAGGGCTGAGAGAGCGGAAGCCCAGAGCCTTGGGGAGGGGGTGGTTGGGGGGGTTAAGGGTAGGGGTTGGGGGCACTGGTGTGAGAGGTGCCTGGCCTCTGAGACCCTTTCCATTTCTGGTGCCTTCTCAGAGCATGTCTCGGGTTTGTTTTCTCAGAGTCCCTCACCACCCCTCCTGGTGTAGGCACCTGACCCCAATCCCGTAGGCCCCGAGACTCACTGGGCATCTGCTGTGCTCGGGCACGCCTGCCTCCTTTGCCCCCTGGTAGTAGCTCCTGTGTGGGTGAGTCAGGAAGCCTGGCTGTGTTTCTGAATTGTGGGGTGGTTTGAGGGCTGGGGGAGGGGACCAGGCACCCACCCCCCACTGTGCCTCTAGGGTGGAGATGCCTGTGGCCTCCTATTGTAGTTCCCAGTTCATTCTGTCTTCTCCCAGAGGCCTCTTGTAACAGGTGGTCTTCCGGATTGGAAAACCCCAGGGTTTCCAGGGAAGTGAGTGAGGAGGGAGTCGTCTGCCCTTTGGTGGGATCAGGATGGCAGCCAGCTCTGAATGCTGGGCAGAACACTAGACCAGGAGCCAGGGGCTCTGGTCTCAGCCACTGGGTGACCTTGGACAAGACACTGTTCCCCTCTGGGCCTCAGTTTCCTCCTCCATCAAATGGGAGGGGGACATGGGACTGAGTGGTTTCTGAGGTCCCTCTCAGCCCTCACGTTCTGTGGTTTGGACAAGGAAGATGGAAAGGACTCTTTGGGGCCAGCCCACTTCTCAGACTCTCCCGTATCTGCAGTCCCTGGGCCGGGCAGACTTTCCGTTCTTCCTGTCGGGCCTTGCTGGAGGAAGGTGGTCAGGAGCACAAGGCCCGGAGCTGCCAGGTGTTTACTTGGGGTGGATGAGGCGTCCCGTCCTCTCTGAGGGGCTGCATCCTGCAGCCCTGGCTCTCTGGGTCAGGATGTCTGGTCGGGAACACATTCTGCTTTCTCCTCACAGAGAGTTACAGCAACAACGATAATAATAACCATTCACGGAGTATCTGGGGTGTTCCAGGTTCTCTAATTCTTATAACTCAACAAGGCTGTCATTACATCTCCATTTCATTTACAGAATCTGAGATGTTTAGTGTCTTTCCCAAGGCCACACAGTTAGCAAGTACCATGGAGACCTTGCTCCTTATATTTCAACACATCGCTTCCTGCTCAGCAACCTGTGCAAGATAGGGTGGGGGTCAGGCTGGGGCGCTGGGGGCTGGAATGCCCTGGCCCCGGGGGGAAGCTGCCAGGATCTCTGTGCTGTGCACCAAGGGCTGTCCACCCTCTCCTGGTGGGCTGCTCACCAGGTGGGCTGAAGAGGGACACAGAGAAAGGGGGAGCCAGGGTCCCCACCTAGTGCAACGTGGGAGACAGGGCACACAGGGGAGGGCCCGGAGGTGCAGAGCCAGCTGCTTCAGGGCACCTCGTGCAGGAAGCCTTTGCTGGCTGCAGTGGCCCTGGGGGCCCCTCTACCGCAGTCAAATTTGATGAACCGTGACTGGCCACCACGGCCACTGCTTGGCAAGACCTGCTCTTCCCTCTGAGCCTGGTGCCCTGGACAGGAAGTCAGCAGATGCTGATTCTGGCCACCCCTCTCTCCGGTTTCGGCTTTCCCATCCAAGAGACCCAGATGACCTCTGAGCTCCTTTCCTGCCTGGCTACATTCATCCAAACCTTGGAGTCACGACCCCCTCAGCCCCTAGCTCAGTGCCAGCCACGCCCTTGGGGAGATCAGCTGGGACCCCAATGGTGCGGGCCTTTGTCCCCAACTCTCCCCACTCCTTGGCCCCATCTTCCCTTATCCAGAAGTGGAGCCTGGACCCTGGACTGGCTGAGATGCTGTGCCCCCCTGCCCTGGCTCCTGGGCGGAGGTGGAGCTGGTGGTGGGGAGTTCCAGGAGAGAAGCAGGCAGCGTCCACCGTGAGAGCCAACGTGGGGGCGTGCAATGACATAGGCCCTGGAGACGAGGTCCCCTGGGGGCCCACAGGAGTGGTCCAGATGTGTCCCTCCTCTCCCAGATGTGTCCTCCGCCCTCAAACCCTGACACTTCCCAAACCCCGGAGATCTGCTGGAGCATCAGGATGCGGGAGCCGGGCAGTGAAGGTTGCCCAGCTGCTTCTTTCTGTTTCTTGGGGATGGTTGGTGTTGGGGCTGGCTTGGGGGAGTTATTTTTCGTCTCCCGTGTCCCCAGGACCCTGGCACCCAGGTGCCTGTGGGATGTTTACAGCTCCCTCCGTGGCCGAGGGTGCCAGGCTGAGCTCATGGGCACCGGGGACCAGGGACCAGGGACGGGGAGGAGGCTTGCATTTCCTGACTGACTGACTGACAAACAGGAGTGATAGCATCTCTCCCAGCCCTTCCCAGGGAGCCTGCTTACAGAGGAGTTCAGCCCAAGTCATCTCTGCCGTCAAACACACCTCTCTGTCCTGCGGAGATAAACTCATCACTCTCAAAGGCAGGCAGGGAGGCCAGGCGGCTGTTGAGGCGGGCGTGCCGAGGGGGCACAGCTGCAAACACGTGTGCCCGTTTCTTGGTCCCGCTCCCGGCGGCTGGCGGCTGGCAGGGTGCAGGTCTTGCCAGGGGCGCTTCCTTCCTCTCCTCTATCCTTCTTCACAAAGGCCCTGCCAGGGTGGCTGGTGAGAGGGCTCCACACCCCCCTGGAGGAAGGGGTGTAGGAGTGGGTAGGAAGATGATGGGATGAGGCTGTCACTCCAGGAAGGGAGAGAGAGGCGGAGACCAGCTCAGCCCTGTGTGGGTCCACAGGGCAGGCCCCTCTGGTCCCCCTGCATCCCAGCTGAGGCTCTTGGGCTGTCCCCCAGGGGAGATGACTGAGAGCTGATCTTTTGGGGATTCTACTTTCCTCAACTGCAAAATGAACTCATAATGTAGGATATCAGTTCTTAGCCTTTTTTGGACATAGATCCCTTGAAAATCTGATAAAGGCACGTGTGTGGACAGAGCGTGTGTGCACAAACATACATTTTTGCCTACTCTTTGTGGGTATTCACAGACCCGCTGGAAGGCTCGCCATGGTCTCCAGATTCAGAAATCCTAGACTTGATGGCTTCTAGTCTAGTTACGCATGTGTGCACCGTATGTGTGCAGCAAAGGGGCCCTGGAGCCTGAAACAGTCTGGGCCATCTAGAAGTCTCCCACTGGGGCAGGCATCTCGGGCAGACCCCAGCCCAGCCCTGCTTTTGCTGAGGGTGTCTGTGTGACCACAGGTTGGGATCAGCGTGACTCTGTGTGGCCCTGACATTGGCTGCCAGAGCTGCCCCCTCTTTCCCCTACACCCCCTCCAGACCCCTCATGCTCACTCCTAGTGCCCCATTAAATGTCCTACAGGCCACACAGTGGATGTTTTGAGGGGTGGGGGCAACCAGGGGCCTGCCAGAGCTGTGTGCACTGCACAGGGCATGGAGAGGGGCTCTCTGCAGGAGCTGGAGCAAGCTGATGTGGAGACTGTCACTGTTCTAGGCATGTCCCAGGTCCCAGCAAGATAGAGCCTGCCTGGGCTTCTCCTGTCCTCCCTGAATCAGAGGGCGACATTGTCTGGAGAGACTGGACATTGTGAAAAAAACTCCTGGTTTACTGCACTGGGATCTGCCCTCATTTACATCATCCCCTGAACCCTTTACAAACGGAGAATAATGGAAATAACTGTTACTGAATGCATGCTGTGGGCCAGGAGTGCACTTGATTCTCACAACGCGCTATGAGGTAGCTCCTACCTGGGTCCCGGGCAGATCAGGAGCCTGAGCACAGAGCAGGAGGGACGTGCCTGAAAGTGCACAGCCAGACACTGTCGGGGCGAAAGAGTCAGACCCAGGTCTGTCTGCCCTGCCCCCTGTGCCCTTAATCACACACCATCCCAGGACCCTGCATGGGGACACTAGAGAAGGACTGAGGCCACACTTGGTCACCCCACAAGCTAGTGCCCTCACACAAATGCTGACAGGACAGCAGAATCATGGCATCTGAAGCTGGAACCTAGGGCAGGAGGCAGAGCACTCTCCTTTTGTGAGGGGCTTGTGTGTGTGTGTGCGCTCACAGGCATGCCTTTGTGTCTACATATGTGTGTACTGTGCATGTAAAATTCACTTGAAGAATGAAGAAAGGGTTCCAATTAGATTCCCCACCATATATGGTGCTGCAGCTCTGCCCACTGCAGAGGGGTGGAGAGGACTGGATAGGGGAATCCAGTGAGGCCTCCCGGAGGAGGCGGCACTTAAGCAGGTTCCCCAGGAATTGAAGAGGATTGCCACACCGGGGGCTGCGACTGAGGAGTAGCCTCTTTGTGTGCATTACAAAAAGGCGTGTCCTGCACAGCCCTGCTCTGGGCCCTGCTTGATTCCATTCCAGCTTCAGTTCCCTGTTCATCTAATCTGGATCCTCCTCTTCCTTGGCCTTGTGTGTGTGCACACACAGGAAAGGGCTGTGGTGAGGACAGACACGTGTGTGGGGACCTGTAGCTCCCAAGTTTGATGGAGTTCCTTCCCTTGGGGTGCTCAAGGGCATGTGGGGGGCAGCAGTTGAGGCCTCCTGCCTGGTCCTGTCCCACCCCTTCCAGCCCTCCGACAGCCAGAGTCTGCATGTCCCCCACTGGAGTGGGATGGGGGAGTGCGTGGATCTCCAGATGTGCCACTGTCCCAACATCTGCCTAACTCACTGCCTGGGTGCACTTGTCCCCAGCAGGGCCTCACCCTCATTCCCTGGGCAGTGACTAGCTTCCTGCTCTGGGGAGGCTGATCCTGCTGTGTGTGTGTGTGTGTGTGTGTGTGTGTGTGTGTGTGAGCCTGTGTGTAAGAGGGAGAGGGAAATGGAAGGGTTTGAGAGCACCATGGTGTGTGGCTGCACGGGGAAAAAGCATCCCTGGATGCAAGGAGTGGCCTCCGTGGAGGCTGGGACAGGACCCTCTCTTCTCTCTGTCCCCGGTCGCTTACCCTGGTTTGGATTGACTGAGCTATGCTGGGAGCCCCTTGCTCGGTTGCACTCCCGGGTTCAGCCTGGCCCTGAGAAGGTAACTCCCACAGCCCCAGCCATCAGCAGGAAGGCCCTTGAACCAGCCCCCAGTGGTCAAAACTCTACCAGATGCCCCCACTCCCCCTGCCCTCCAACCAGTGTTCCATAAACTCTCTGGACATGTGTGCAGCAAACTGAGGGCACAAGAGGCCGCCACAGAGCTGACCTAAGTCCCACATGCCACAGCCAGGGAAGGCCTTTCCCCCAGAAGGCTCTAGGGCCTCAGAACTAGAAGCAAGAATGTGGGTCTCCTGCCTCCCTGGCCCCTGGATCTGCGCTGCAGGCTGGGGCTGGGATGGCTTCCCAGTTCAGTGGGTGGCTAGGAGTTACTCATCCTCATATTGAGAGCAGACAGCAGTGGCTCAGCAGGGAGGGCAGAGGGGGGCCGGCCCACCCTGAGCTTGTGTTGCCAAATTTGTTTGCATTATTTTGGTTCCTCTGTACAACAGGGAAACAAACGTCCCTGGTCTCACTGCTCTGTCTCTGCTCTTCACGGGGTGGTGACAGGGTGGCGGGGTGGCTTGGCTAGGGGTCTGCCCCTTCCTTCATGGAGAGACTCCCTCTTTCCTGCCCCAAGGAGATGTCATGGACTTGGGTACAGGGCTGAGGGGTGGGCAGGGGGACAGAAGCCATGCAGGCGAGGGAGAGACTGGGTAGAAAGCAGCCTGGCTCCAGGAGTCAGGAAACCCGGGTTTGCAGCTGGCTTGGCTGTGATCTTGAATGACAGGGGCTACCACTTAATGAGCACCTACCAAGTGCTGTACAGCCTTTCATTCAAAGATGCTTACTATCAAAACCACCTACTATAAAGTGATAATTATGTAACACGATAGAAGTGCTAGTTATCACTACAATGGCAATCATGTTACAATATATAAATGTATTGAATTAACGTGCTGTACACCTTAAATTTACACAGTGTTACTATGTGTCAAATAAAGTTCAATAAAAAAATACCTACTCTCATTCTTGGCACTGGGGGTACAGCAGTAACAACAAAGGAAAGATCATTGTTCTCATCGACTGTACCTTCTATTGACCCTACGATACAGGTCTTCTCTCTCATTTTACAGATAAGGAAACTGAGGCTCAGTAACGATAAGTGCTATGCCCCAGACCACTCACCATGCTTTGCTTCCTCAGGAGGTTCTGCAGCCTCCTTGGCCTCAGTTTCCTCTGTAAGGATGAGGAGTCAGATTAGAGGCTCTCCAAGCCCTTCCACCACTGGTGGTCTATGCCGAGGGCATGGGATTTGGAAGGAGGACTTCCCTGGAGTGTAAACACATGCCCAGTGCTTGGCGGAAAATGGAGGAAATGGCACTGGTTTGGAGTGGGCTGGGAAGGGGCCATCAGGGAGGCCAGCAGCGTGCTGAGTCTGGGACATCCCTTAGTGACCTGCCCTTTCAGGGGCCAGGCCCCGCTGCTCGGAAGAGGAGCTTGAATTAACAACAAGGGGAAGAACCTCTGCCCTCACTCTGCAGCCTATAGTTAATCCTATATTTAATACTGATCACCATTCAGCCATGAGGGCCTAGGGCCCCAACTCCTTATGGTGCTAGACCCAGAGGGAGGAGCAAGCTTCAGGATGTAGTCTGCCTGGGACGTCTCTGCTTCCCACTCCCAGCCCCAGCCCCCAGCCTGCAGTCCAATTTCCAGGGCATCTTCTACCTGAACTGACCTGGTATGGGGGAGCTGGCAGTAGGGGAGATGCCTTGCTTAGGACCCCCGAGGGAACAGTGTGTAAAAGTCCCCATGTGCCCTGAGAACATGCACGGAGGCCTGTGTCCGGGAGGGCCCCACAGCCGAGCAGCTGAGAAGGGACTCCGAAGGCTGGGGGAGGGTTATAGGTGAGACTTGGAGGCCCTGAAGACCCAGGAGGAGAGACAGAGCTTCCCCCATCCGAGAAGAAGGCTGGGAGGCTGGGCGGGGTGTGCAGGGGAGGCAGGAGGCCCTGGAGGGTAAAGGCTCATTGCTGACCTGTTCTGCAAGATCAGCTCCGAGGAGATGGTCTGAAGCCCCAGGTTAGACCAGAGGAAGGACTTCCTGACTAGACTGCTTGTTGCTGAACTGGGTAGGGCTTTCTCTGGAAGGCCTTTTCTGACGGGCTAACCTCCCGACACCGCCGTGTGGAAAGAGCAGCTCAACTAGGGGCAGAGGGCTGGAACCCATGACCCCGGGACCCTTTCTAACCCCAAGTCCTAGGGCCTCGCCTCTAAAGGCTGTTGCCCGCTTGCTTATCAGGAAGGACCAGTGTTGGGCAGATATTCCTGTAGTGATGGGATGTGATGACTCTTCCTGACCCCCTCCTGTGGAGAGAGAACCAGAGGGTCATTCTACCTGCCCCCCTCACCTCTGCCTCCGCTGCCCTCCCACACAGCCCAACCTTGTCTCAGCCCCTCTCCTATCAGATCTGCCATTGGAAGTTCTTCTTCAGGTCTGCCCTGCAGCATGCGCTGGCTGGTGCGGAGCCCCCTGGTATGGCCCGCCCGTCCCACCTGCAGGGACCTCGGGAAATGTATTACTTGTGGCAGCACGTCAGTAGGCTCGGTGTGGCGCGGCCAGGCAGTGCTGACAGCGGAAATTGGAAGCTGGCTGCTGTTTGACAGGTATATTATTCCCGCTGCCCTCGATTTATTTACCAAACAGCCTGCGGAGCCCCAGAAAGCTCCCAGAAGAAGGGAGGGAGTCGAAGCCGAGGGGGCTCTGAAGGGATGAGGTGGCCTCTCTGCGCTGATTTTGGCGTTGGGTAGGAAGGGGAGCAGGGAGCTGGCCGGTGTGGGAGGGGGGTCTTGCACATCCTGGGTCTTGGTGAGGTCTGTGGGACCTTCCTTTAAGGCCCCAGCAGGAGGGGCTTCCTGAGGGGCCTGGGGCCAGGGCCAGCAGTGTGGGGTCAGAATCAAGTGAGGGCCTGTGCCTCAGAGGTGGTTTGGGGGAGGGGCCCTGCCGTGCCTAGTGCACAGGGGAGAGAGGGGGCCCTGCTGAGGAGGGGTGCCCCTCACGAGGTTGGTGGGCAGAGCGGGGCTGCTAAGCCTGACTGTCCAGGTGCCCAGCCAAAGGGGTGAAGGAGGTCTGACCTGGAGCCCTGGCCTGGTTGCCAAGGCAGGCCCCCTGGCCTGGGCCCTGTCTGCCTGGAGGGGGCACCTTATCCTGGTTCATACAAAGGTGCTGTGCAGCCTAGTGACAATTCTATGAGGATAAGCAGACTATTTGGAATCTGACAGACAGGGATCCAGGCCTGTCTACACACACGTTCATACAACCCATGGGACCCTGGAAAGGCCCCCAGCCCCTCTGAGCTTTCAGCTTCTCATAGTAAATGGTGATAATAATAATGCCACTTCTTGGGGGCTATTGTGAAGAATAAATAAGATAGGCTACATAAGAGTGCTTTGTAAGCAGTAAAACTTATACATAGTTTTTAAAAAGCTGTCTCAATGAATAGAGAGAAAAGGGAGAGTGAGTGTTCCTGCGTGCGTACCAAATGCTGGGTGGCGTGAGCCACGGCATCGGGGATGGGGCTGTGCCGTGTACCTGGGTGGGGTGGATGTCGGAACGTGGGTGTGACTGTGGCAGCTCAGATGTGGATTTGCTCTGAGTGAGACAAGGAACCTCATTAGAGGGGCCCTCGGCTTCTGCAGGAGAATCTGGGAGTGTGTGCCTGGTGTCTGAGTGTGACCACACACTGGTGTGCATGCGTGTGCCAAGTAGGGTGTGAGGACACGTGTGTGACTTTGTGATGGGCTCCCTGAGATTGTGATTGAGCACTGTAGGAATGCATGGAGTGTGTGTTTATGGGTGTGAGTGCATGTGTGTGTGCACACGAGTGTTTGCGTACAGGGGTGCACGTGCATGGAGGTGTGTGCGCATGGGAGTGTAAATGTATGGGAGTGCACAAGAGTGAGTACACAGGAGTGTGTGTGCATGAGTATGCGTGCATGAGTGTGCGTGCATGGGAGTGTGAATATACAGGAGTGTTGCACAAGAGTATGAGTGCATGGGAGTGTGTGGGCATACAGGTGTTTGTGTGCATGAGAGCTAAGGGTGTGCAGTGTGTGCAGGAGCATACATAGGATAGGTGTGTGTTAGTGTGCACGACTTGGTGCACACACACACACGCACACGCAAACCCCTCAGCACAACATAAAAGCAGGCTTGCAGTGTCTGCGGTGCGTCTCCTGCCTCTGAACCTGATGCAAAATTCATGGAGCGTCAGGTTTTAGAAACGCAGAGATGGAGGGGAGGGAGGATTATGTCCCATCCTGAATGATGAGTCACAGAACAGAGCGGGCCGAATGTGAAATCCCTTTCTCTCTGGCTTAGCTCTAGGGCATGGGGGGCGTGCCATCTATTTCTTCTTAGCTTCTGGTCTGGGGACATCGTTGGCCTGTAATAATGGCTGTCCCACCCCTCATCCCATAGCACACTGGCTGCCATTCTAGAGGCAGAGCTGATGGGCCAGCCCAGAAGTTAAGGGGTGGAGACAGGGAGAGAGGGAAGCACTGGGGGCCCAGTGGGTCCTAATTCGTGCAGGCCTCCTGTGCCCCATCGGATCAGGCATCTCTGGAACAGTGGACAGCCCGAGATCTGGGGGCCACAGGAGGTAACTGGAAAGCAGCATCTCTGAGGTGGGCAGTCTCCAGTGATCCCAGACAAACCTCCTTGTAAGGCCCAGCTCCTTCCTCTCCAAGGTCATAGGCTGGCATTGAGACTCTCTGCAGAAGGTTCCTTCACACCTGCAATTTGCCCCTTTCACAGTCGTGACGGGGAGGGGCTCCTGGGTTTGGCAGGCAGCAAGGACCTCAGGCTCCTTGATCTGGGCCCCGGGTGAAGGGGGCTGGAAGGGCGGCACAACACCCCATCCATGCTGTGATGCTGGCACCCAGTTTCTGGCCATGGATCTGGCTGGGATGTGGGGTGGGATGGAAGGGCCCTAAGACGAGCCTGGTGCATTGACCCCTTTAGAGGAAGGCGCTGTAGAAGCCGGCAGGGGCACAAACACACCAGCTTGGAAGGAGACAGGAAGCCCAGAGGGCCAGGGGCCCTGTCGTGTCCCTTTATGCTTCATGTTCTGGAATTCAGCCCTCTGGGGAAGGGGGAGGGCGGAGGGCAATGCCAGAGAGGCTGGGGGGCGTCTGTCTCCCAGTCCGGGCCAAGATATGCTCATCGCCCGCAGTCCCGTGGCCCTGCTCAGCCTGGGTCCCGGACCCAACCGTCCCACCTCCTCTCCCTCTGGCTGCTACCTGGTTGCAGGTAACATCCCCAGGTTCTGCCTGGAGATCCCGGCCTCTGACCACCCAGGGCTCCTGCTTCGGACTCGACCTGGGCAGCGTGTGTTTGCGTCTCTGAACCCGCCTGCTTCCTCCTCCTCTTCCACTGCCTTTCTTTCTGCCTCTCAGCCTCCCTCCTCCCTCTGTCAAGCCCTCTTCCTCCCTCTCCTACTCTTTCCCTCCCCTTTCCCTCCCCTTTCCTTTCTCCCTTGTTTTCTGATCTCTTCCTTCTGAGCCTGATGATGTGCTTTTGCATTAAATCCCATTCTCTAGCCTCTCTTTGGATCGCCTGCCCCTCAGGAGGGTGGTAGATAAAGAGAGAGGAGGCTGGGGCTGCATAGAGACCAGGGGAGCAAGATCCTCAAATGCCACCTTCCGGCTGCCACCAGATGGGTGTCACCACCCCAGAGAGGAGAGGCCGCCTCTGCCACGTGCCGTCACTCACACACACACACTCGCATGCATACGCTCGCTCACACACAGTTCCGTGCCTTTATGAGGAGGGGGAGGAGGCCTTTAGGTGGGAAAGAAAAGAAGTCAAAGTGACGTTGGTGCTTCATAAATATCAAGGAAAGGCTTTTAAAGAGGAGCGAGCAAACGAGGGGCAGTTGGCCCGGGAGACGCATGCTGGCGTTAGCTTACCTGGGCCTCCGCTCTCCCGCCAGAACCCCCAGCGAGTCTGGCTCTCTGCTTCCAGGCCTACAGGCTGTCGCTACAGGAGGACTGGCAGGGTGAGGGTCCCCACTGGGTTAGCCCTCAAGCT
The DNA here is from genome assembly GCF_057802395.1 of Ceratotherium simum simum. Lineage (NCBI taxonomy): Eukaryota > Metazoa > Chordata > Mammalia > Perissodactyla > Rhinocerotidae > Ceratotherium > Ceratotherium simum. Next base: position 70,118,452 of record NC_141906.1, read on the forward strand.
CCTGGGGGCTCAGTGCTAATCCTGGGGCCACCAGCCAGAGATGGAGGGGTCGGGACCCCCAGGGGAGAGTGAGCCCCAGACAGCTGGCCTGACCACCGCCTGCCCCAAACCCCCAGACTCCTTGGCTGAGGGCTCAAGACCATCCCCAGTGGCCTTTGTCTCCCCCTGCCACACCCCTTGTGTGCCTGCCTTCACCATACCTCCCTGGCGTGGATACAGTGTTTAAAACCCCCCACAATATACAAACTACTAACCACAAAAACCCCAAACACAAAAGAGCTTGAGAGGTGGACAGCCAGGTTAGACCCTGGGTGGGCTGCTCATGGCTGTGTGCTGTGGGGAGGGTAGTGCACGGCTCCCCTCCCCTCTTGCTTGTTCTGGCTGCCTCTCCATCTTCTTTTCTTTGGGTACTCAGCTCTCTGGTTTTTCCTTTCCCCAGTCTGTTCTCATCCGTGTTGGCCCCACCTCCTGGCTCCACGGGAGGGCGCCTGACCTGGGCCTGGCCAATGAGAGCTCGCATCACCCCCGCCATAGGGACTGGTCCAGAGATGGGGAACTCAGCTTTAGGCCGTTTGTCGGCAGTTCTGGGGAGGGGCCCTCTTTCCCTTGGCATGGCTAAGCTGGTGGAAGTGTACCTGAAGCTACTTTGTCACCACTTGGAGAAACTCTTCCCAAGAACAAAGCCAGCACAGGAGAGCACAGCGAAGTGACAGAGAAAACAGATGCTCAATAACCTAGATCGAGTGCCTGGATACAGCCATGCCTGAAACACTGAAACCATATCTGTTCCTTACGTGAGCCAATTACTTTTTTTCTTTCTTGCTGAAGCCAGTTTGACCTGGATTTCTGTCTCTTGCAAAGTAAGGAGATGACCAATACAGAGAGGTGACATAACCTCTCTGAACCTGTTTCCTCATCTGTAAAGTTATTTCTCTTAGGAAGACTGAAGGGATTGGTACTGACGGCAGACACCCAGCAGGCCCGCGATAAGGAGCAGCGATTATCTGGTGCAAAGCCTTTGCCATCGCTGTCTCACTAGATCCTTTCAGGAACTCTGTGCACTGTGATGATTATGCTCCACTTTCTGAGGAAGACTCTCAGATTCCGGGATGTTACAGGTGCCAGAGAGCTTCCGTTTGCCCTGTCCTCTGTCCATGCTCTTTCCCTGCTCTGCCCCGGGGACGCTGATCCTGTGCCTCTGGATTCCCCCAGGTTCTGTCAAACGGGGTCCCCAGAAGAGCATCCGAGGGACCAGGGAGAAGTCAAGGTCTCCATTCCAGTTTCCCTCCCGTGGGGTGGCCTTGGGCTGGCCCTGTCCCTTGACTGAAGGTCTGTGCTCCTCACGTGGTTCTGGAAACCACTCCCTCCCTTCAGGCTTTGAGGTGGTGACAGCTCTGCTTCTACCTACACCCTGCCAACACATTTATAAACTGTCCCTTTATTAAGCCTTTTTGATTTATCCTAATTTGTGTGGCCATTGATGTCCCGCAGAGACTGACACTAGTTCACCCAAAGTCACCAGCTCTGTGGACTCAGGTGTGCGCATTCTGAATCCTGTGCTTTCTGTGCTCTCCGGGGCTCCCCACTGCCCGGGGCCTCTCACACCCACCTCCTCCAAGGCCCAGGTGAACCACGCTTTCTCCCTGAAGCCTTCCCAAATCCCCATACTCGCTCCTCACTCCGCCCACCCCAGAACTATCCTCTCCTTCCTGTTTCCCTCTGCACATTGCGTGCTCCTCTCTCTGTTGGGTGTTGGTGCCTGCTGGGTACCGGTCTCATCTTCCCCTGGGCCACGGGGACCATGAGTTATTCCTCTTATCTCTCTAATGCGCTCACCCCTGCCTCCAGTCACTCAGCATCTGCCCAGGACCTGGTGCCTAGTAGATGTCAGTAGCCGTTGGTTGAATTCAGTGATAGAACTTAGAATGGCTCTTGGCGCTTCTGCACCAGCTGTGGCCTCTGCCTAGAATGCCCTTCCCTCCTGCAGCGGCCCAGAGAACCCCTCCTCATCCTTTGAGACTCAGCTCGAGCATCACCTCCTCTGGAGAGTCTTTCCTCACCCAGTAGTCTGGCCCCCATAGTGTCTCAAATGGTCCTCCGGCAGCTCTGACCTGGCTCTCTCCACATAGCCAGGAGTCCTCAGAGCAGGACCAACCCACATTAGTGCTTCTCCCCCATGTCCAAACACTGGGCCCGGTGCACACTGGGTACTCAATAGACGGTCACAAAGTGGACAGCAGTGGCTATTTCATTTACTTAAAAATATCTCCTCGTTGGGGTATGTGTCAACTCCAACTGTATGAAGTATGGGGGTATCCCCTGCTTGAATGCTGGGGTCATCAGGAGGTCATCTGTTATGATAACACTGCCTGCAAAGGCAGGCAGCATTTTCACTAAAAGCAGGAAGACACTGCTGTTCTTAGTTATCCAGAGAAGAGTCCTCGGACAGGTCATTGGAACATGGAATTCCCCCTTGATACGCAGGAGGGACAACTTGTTGGATCTGCAGGAGCCCAGGTGTCTGGGAAGCATTCCTGGACAGCAGTGGTTAAAGGCGGTGCCCACCTAGTGGAGGACAGTGAGAGCCGTCATTAACTGAGCATGTACTGTGTGCTCGGGCCTGCGCCTGGGGGTCAGTTCTCATTGCACCGTGAGGAGTAGGTGTTTGTATTCCCATTGCTCAGAGGATGAGCTGAGCTTCAAAGAGGCGAAGTAGCTTTCTGAGATCAGGCAGTTAGAGGGAGCCAGGGTTCAAATTCCAGGGCTGCTAAAGCTTGTGACTGGAGCTGAAGTGGAGGCAGAGAGGACCCGAGGGAGGGGTTCTGTAGGTCCCCCGCCTTGACAATGAGCCACTGTGCCTTGTAAGTCTGATTACCCGGCTACTTGCAACTCAGTGTCTGAGTTTTTCTTGGGCTATTCCTGCACCACCAGGCCCCTGAGTGACGGAGCTGCAGGGACCTAAGGGGAGGGTCATATGGCCAGGCTGGGGCCAGAGTTCCAGGGAAGCAGACCTGGCTTGAAGCCTGAGTATGGGTCAGCTAGGGACCCCAAGGGGAAGGTGAAACTTGAGCACAGAGCTAGGGCCTCTGCTTCCCCCAGTGCCAGCCCGGCACAGTGTTAGCTGGGCACTAGGCGTCCACATGGCCCACTTCTGTTCCCACTGCCACTCCAGCACCCAGCACAGTGCTGGGCTGGGAAGGGAGGAAGTCTCAGAACACTCGGGCTCAGTGTAGAGTTGGCAGGACTCGACTTTAGATGCCCTAATCACAGAACTACACCTTGGATTTCTTCCAAAGGGGCAGCCCAGGCTAGGTTTCCTTTACCAGGCCCTTTGGTGCCACCATTATTCCCAGCCTCCTGCACTGGTGGCACTGGAGATGCAAACACATGTCCCCAAGCCAGTTGAATGAAGGTGAATAGTCTGTCCTTTGCTCCCAGACCCATGTCAGACAGCACAATTATAAACCAAATCGAAATAAATTTCTGAACTATCTGCTGTTTTCACTCTTCTTTTCCACGTTGAGCTCCACGCCGGTTCCGGAGGAGAGAAGGGAACAAGAGAGCCTGGGGCGAGCCCGGAAGTAGAGGCTGGGACTGAGCCTCGGGCTCTCATCCACCCCCCAGGACCCTGCAAAGACCCCGGGTAAGGCAGGAGCAGCTCTCTCTCTCCTGGGAGAGGCTCTGGATCCCAGTGCGTGGTGCAGTATTGACGACTTGCTCTCTCCCTTCTCGGTAACCGGCTCAGTGCACAACAGATCAATTGGCAATCATAGCTGCTTTCTAGCACCACCGTCAGTGCTAACTCAAGGGCTGGTGTCGGGATGGCTGCCACTTGCCTTCCTGCCTGCCTTCCACGATGACCAGAGCTGAAGGTGGGAGGAGGTGGAGTTGGGGTGACGGGGACACTCTGGTCAAACAACCTAAGGCCTGTTGGGCCACACCCCCTGTATAGGGCCCTTGTCCAGGGGCGGGGTGTGGTCCAGGGGTAGAGGGAGCCTTGGCTCTGCCCTACAGGAGCTCGAGGGTTGGGGATGCCAGGAAACAGACAAAAGGCTCTTATGAGGAGCACCTGAAAGGTACAGTTGAAGACCAGGTCTCTGCGTGGCAGGGAGCCCAGAGGCCATCCGGCCTGGCAGACCACTGCAGCACACAGAGGATGCTCTTCACACATCCAGCTCCTTCTACGTCACATTCACTCCTCTCTCCAACCCCGGAAAGCCGTTGTGCTATAAGTGAGAGCGATGCTACATGGGGACAGAGACCTTCAGCAGCCCCCCGAGGTCACCCAGAGTGTCGTGGAGCTGGGGTTTGAACCAGGCAGCCTGGCTCCAGCGTCCATGCTGGACTTCCAGTAACAGACGTCCAATAAACATCTGTTGAATGAAAACCTGGGTGTTTTTAAAAATACAGATGCCTGGGCCCGACCCCAGATACTGAATCAGAATCTCAGGAGTGGGGGTCTGGCATTTGAGTTGTTTACATAGATTCTGGGTGGTTCTAATGAGGTGCGCAGGCAAGAAAACGGAGAGTAGAAGCGGCTTGCCAAGGCGGGGGAGCTGAGTGGTGGGATTAGACCCTTGGCTTCCTGATGTCGCGTGCTGGGTGAGCGCGTGAGTGATGGGGGTTAGGGGGCCTGGAGGAAGTGCCTGGGCAGGGATCGCAGGTAGGAAAGGAGGAGGCCTGGCAGAGGGAAGGGGCAGGGGAGTTCTGGGCAGGAGAAAGGGCCCAAGCAAAGGCTCGAAGTGGAACCGAGCACATTTCATTCTTTCCTGGAGAGGAACAAACCCGAGGAGAGGGAGATGCCCCAGGACCACCCTTACACTATGCTCCAGAGAGGAGCAGAGAGGCCAAAGGGAGCTGCCACCCTATGGCAAGTCCAAGAAGGCTTCCCGGAAGAGGAGGAAGACAGATTTATGGGGCTCGTGGGGTAGAGAATAAGATGCTGAGAAGTGGGCAGAGGCGAGGCGGCAGTCCAGCCCCGGGAGAGGCCATGTGGGGGTGGATTTGACACAAAAGCATCAGGAATCATCAGCAGACCTAGGCTGGAGTCCCAGTTCTGCCATCTGCAGCCACATAACCACACCGTGCCTCCACTTCCCCATTTGTAAAACGGGGATGATAATGCCAGTTCTCTTTTAGGGTGAGTGTGAAGAGACAATGTCAATGAAACTGCTTTTAAACTAGGAATTGCCAGGCAAACATAAGGAGCCTGGGTCCGGAGTTTCACTGACAAGGGTTTGAATCCCCGCTCAGCTGCTTTCTTTTTTTTTTTTTTTTTTTTTTAAAGATTTTATTTATTTATTTTTTCCCCCCAAAGCCCCAGTAGATAGTTGTGTGTCACAGCTGCACATCCTTCTAGTTGCTGTATGTGGGACGCGGCCTCAGCATGGCCGGAGAAGCAGCGCGTCGGTGCGAGCCCGGGATCCGAACCCGGGCCGCCAGCAGTGGAGCGCGCTCACTTAACCACCAAGCCACGGGGCCGGCCCTCAGCTGCTTTCTAGCAGTGCAACCTGGAGACAAGTTACTTAAGCGTCGTAATCTGTAAAATGAGGATAATGAACCTCTTCATCACAAGATAAATGTGCGTTGTCAGAGACAGAATGTGTCCCTGGCACATAGCGGCTCAATTAACGTCACTGCTCCTTCACTAGGGAAGCAGGGTGGCCTGGTGGAAAAGTGACATTCAGATCTGGCCTCTCTGCTCAGCAGCCTGACCTTGCCTGACCTCTCTGAGCCTCAGTTTCTGCATGTAGGAAAGCAGACTGCTAATGCGGACCTCACTGGATTGCGTGTGGATGAAAACCTCTGAGCAGAGGACTAGCATATTGGAGGCGTTCAATAAATGAGAGGGACTCGTGGTCAGCCAGAATGACCGGATAAAGGCAGCCATGAGTCTCTCCAGCCAAGAGGAGAGAGTTCTGAGGACCAGGAGGCAGGAAGAGGAGCGAGGGACTCAGGATTAGAAGTAGCAACAACCTTGGCCCCCGTTGCACCGCACTCTGACCGCCAGGGGCTGCCTTCGCCCCAAACCCTGCTGGTGCCCGGGAGAGCAGCTCTGGGCAGCTCTGGTCCGGACTCAGCCCCGAGCCAGTCTCCGGCCTGGCCCACCTGGCATTGATGGATGCTCAGGCGGCGACTGCGAGGGCTGCAGCCAGGATCAATACTCTAATCAACACCACATGGAACCCGGCAGCGTTTTTTTCCCCACCACAAACTGGGGTGGGGGGTGGTTGGAAGTTGCCGAGGGGAGAGAGAGATTAACTCCAACGCTGAGAACTCCACTCGATGAATAATTGAATCAGTGGGAGAGGAGGCGGAATGGGCAGGGAGACAACACAGCCAGGGATGCAGAGGAGCCTCTCCAGCTGCAGGTGAGGGCCTAGAGGCAGGGGCTCCTGGGCCGCCCTGGCCAGGGGAAGGGATTTGGAACAAGGGTGCAGGCTCAGGTGGGGGGGGGGTGACATTGTCATCTCCTGCTCTATACTCCTTCTGCCGATATTGAATGTCTGCTGCGTGCTCCCCTCTTTGGTATGACAGCTTGTCATCCTGTCCCCTCTTCCTTCCAAGTCTCGCCCCAGACCCTGGATCTGGGGCTCCCAGACAGACTCCCAAACCGCCTTCCATGCAGCCCTGCAGTGTGAGGTTAGGTGGACATGCCCAGGCCATGCCGGGGGCTTCTGTCTGAGTTCCCTTCTGCATGGGACCCCAGTTCTTCCTCTGCTCCAAGGGCCGGAGCCTTGAGTTTGGGAGCCCAGGACTCTGTTGCAGGCCTTGCCCTGTGTGAGGTGTCTGGGTCCCACGGGCTCACCTGCAGCAGTGGCTTTTGTCCACCTGCTGGCCTGCTCTCCCGAGTGGCCAGTGCAGTGCTGAGCGCCCCAGGATGGGTCGAGGACTTTGCAGCCTCTCAAGCCCCTGGGGCCCTGCCCCACTGCCTCTTTGGAGCCAGCCTCTATTGCCACCTGGGGCCTGTGTACCCCGCAGCACTCCAGAAAGGAGGTCTGGGCATCTCCCACCTGCCCCCAGGGCTGAGAGCCTTGCAAGCCCGGTGCCCGAGCCCCATAGGAGTCACACCGGGAAGAGACTTGGTCCTAGTTATGACTCTGCCAGGGTTTAGCTGTGTGACCTTGGGTGAGTCATTTCATCTCACAGAGCCCCCCTTCTCTCAGCTTTACAAAGGGGATAACCATCTTTGCCCTCCTGGCCCCACGGGGTTTCTCAGGGGAGCAAGTGTAATAAGGCTTCCTCATGGCCCGGATGGCTCAGCCAGGAAGTGGCGGAACTGGGCTCAAGCCCTGGTTGCTGACTGCAGACCTCATGATGTCAACCCACCAGACCCCGCGGTCTCCCGGCGGGGAAATGATACAGGAATGACAGGATGGGGTGCCTGTGGGGAGACTTTGTGAGAAGTCAGGGAATCGGGGGTACCCTTGGAACTGGACCCCACACTGTATCTTTTGTCGTCTTGCACTGGATTTGGGGCGCCAATCCAAGGTGTGCATGGAGGTCTGTGTCTGTGCTCAGGGTCTGGGCTTGGGGAGAAGGGAAGAGTGACCACAAAGCCTGGCTGAACCTCCCTGGCCACATGGCCTCAGTGTGACTCCTCACTCAGCAGAAAGATGGTCCTTGGCCACCCTCCTTTATTTCTCTCCCCAAACCACCTAGAATGTCACAGCTGGGAGAGACCGTAGAGACCTTACAGGTAAGATCACGTGAACTGACTCTAAGGACCCTGCTCTTTATATTAAGACCAGTGGCTTGCAAACTGGTCCCCATCTCCATTTTAGTTAGAGCCATTCCCTCCTCTTTGATCTGTATTTCACCTCTGAGGAAAAGGTATGAAAAACAAGATTCTGTTGAAAAAACAGTGTGAAAACTGCTGCCCTGCGCTCTACTGCCTCTCCTCACTGCCACCCAGTGCCTGTCTTCTGAGCCCCGACCGGCCCCACTCAGCCCCTCCCCTGCCACTGTCCTCGTCTGTCTCTGGTCCTGAGCTCTTCTTCCAGACCACATTTCTCTCTCAAAATCGGTCCACCCTCTAACTCACCAGCCCTAACGACTAATCTCTGCTAAGCAGATCATAGGAGAGCCTGCACAGGGATCAATGTGTATTTCAACAGGGACCTGGAGATGGTGCCTTACTTTGCTTTAAAGTTCTCGGGGGAAGCCAGCTGCGGAGACACTTCTGAACAAGGAGGCCTTTCGGGGCTTCTTCCCCTCACGCTGTGAACACAAATGCCTGCCCTGCTGCCTGGAGCAGCCAGAGTGCAGCACCACCCCCCCGCCCCCCACTGCACCCCACCCAGGCATGGAGCTGAGTCCCTCCCAGGACTCTGCCCCCAGCAAGAGGGAGGGCAGAGTCGGCGGGTAGGTCAAGGGAGGAGCACAGGCTCCAGCCTTCTAAACCTGGCTCTGCCCTGACCTGGGGCAAGCGCTGTGCCTCTGTTCCCTGCTCTGAAACAGGGCTGATGCTCAGAGCACCACATCCGAGGGTGGGCCTGAGGATGCCATGAGACAGTTGGAGGAAAGCGCTAGGCTGGTGCCCAGCGCAGAGCACAAGCTCAGTCTATATTCACTGTTACGGGTAGGGTGTGAGCAGAGGCAGATATAATGACCCCACAGATGATCCACACCTCCGAAGTCCTCCCACACCCCACACTCCGTCTCATGTCATCTCCACAATCATCCCGCAAGGTATCAACTTTGAGCATCCGCATTTTACAGATGGAGAAACAGAGACTCAGAGCAGGTCTGTAAACCTTCCCTGAGTTGTTAAGGGGCCGACTCTCAACCCCACCCACCTCCCTGAGCCGCACCTGAGCTGCTTCAAGGCCTCCTGAGTCTGTCCCGTTCCACTGTCAGACTCATACCCAGGCTCCCTGCAGGGAGCACCTGCGGCCTCCCAGAGGCTGCCCCTCTTCCCAGGCAGCCCACACGCTCCCTGTCCCTGCTCCATCTCTCCTCTATGCCCTCTTCTTCCAGGACTTGGTCTGCTGAGCCATCCCTCCATCTGTTCTGTTCAGCCTCACTTTGGCTTGAGGGCCTGACCTAGTTTAGGGGTGGCTGGTCAGTGAGTGTGTGTGTGTGTGTGCGTGTGTGTGTACATGTATGCACATGTGTGCATTTCTGGGACTGTGTGAAATGGAGGCAGCCTGTAGTGGGGTATAAAGAGTACCAGGCTGGGGGCTGAGCTGGGGGACTTTAGGGGGCTCTGCAGAATACTGGCCATGTGTTTTGAACTAGCCCAGGATCTGGCAAGAACAGGTGCTCCATAAATGCCCACTGAGGGTGCCTGTGTCCCCAGTGCAGACCCTGGAGAGCTGGAGAGCAGGCCGGGGTGGGGCTCTCCTCCTCGGTGTGGGCCTGCTGTCTGGCAGTGGCTGCTGTCTGTGGACTGCACGTGTGGGGAGGGGCCTCAGGCTCCCCTGGCCAATGTCGTAGATGCTGTACTAGACAGAGAAGCCCCCTCCCCCTGCCCCTGCCACTTGCTATGGGAGCCGTAGTGGACACAGCTCAGGCCTTGGGCTGATACAGGCCTGGGGCCCTGCACTGACCTGCACTTGTCAGTGCTGGGGGACCTTAGGCAAGTTACCAAACCTCTCTGAGCTTCATCTTCCTCTTCAGGGAAAGGAGGCTCATCATCTCGACTGCAAGAATCACTAGGCGTTAAGAGGATGCAATGAGACCACATGGGACTTCACACATGGGGACTGTTCTCTCATCTGAAAAATCGGGATATTTGCCTCTACATCACAGGGCTGAAGTGCAGCTTCCACGAGACGGCTCATGTAAAGCTCCTTGCACAGTGCACAGCACACAGTAGGAGCTCCACCAAAGCAGGTACTTCTAGGAATTCAATGGCCAGCTCTTGCCCCAGGGGGGCCAACCACCTACTACGCTGCTTAACTTGGCTGACTGCTCTGCAGCCCATTAGCCAAACCCAGGAGCCCTCTGGGTATTTCATCTTCCAGGGTCCCTTGGTCCCAGGCAAATCAGCCACTGACAAACTTCCCTCAGGAATGATGTCAGCCTGTCTCCAGGACAAAGTGGCCCCCAGGACTATGTCTGGGGAGACTGGTAGGGCTGTGTGCCTGGGCTGGGTGACAGACCATGTGGCACTTCCCTCTGGGGGGTTTAAAGTCAGTCTTGGTCTCCACCTGCCCTCTGGTGTGGGGATGAGGAAACAGGGTTTTGGGGCCAGGAGGCCTGTCAGGAAGCACATACCCCGGTTGGCTGCTGGTCTGGAAGGGAAGGGATGCTCAGGGAGCGGCAGCTTGGCCTGGAGTCGGGGGCTGGAGCCCGGGGTGGGGTGGGGCCTGTGAGTCAGGAGACCTGAGCTCTGTCCTGAACCACAACGGTGTCCATGGGCATGAGGTCAGTCTGGGCATGGGTTTGCCTACCACTGAACTGGGGTGACCCCAGCAGTCCTCCCAGGATCCTCGAAGGGCTGATAAGACGTTGGAGACAGCAGACCCCTCTCCAAAGGCAGGAGCGACCTTGCTTCTCCTCTGGGCAGGCTTCCTGCCTCTTGCCCTGACACCCTCTCTTCCGTCATGCTGGCCACCCTCCCTCCTTCATCCTGTCCTGACGAGGGGAAAGAACAAGAGGACCAGGCCACCCCAGGCCACCAGACTGTGGCAAGTGGCCCAGGGCTGGGACCCTCCCAGTGCTCCTCGCGGTTCTGCACCAGCCTCACTGGAGAGCACATTCTGCTCCATTAGGCCGGCCTGTGAAATGTGTGCGAAGGTTCCTGATGGGAGCAGAAGGCGCCGCCACATAAAACATGCAGAAAGTGAAATACTCAGTTTCCTCCTAGACCTGGTAATGGCTGTTATGTTCCAAATTATCAGCCATCAGAGCACAGGGCTGGAATGGAGCAAGATCCTGGTTCCCATCACCACCCGTGGAGAAACAACCCGGCTTGTGGCAAATAATGGGGATGCTGAAATACAGTTGCCGTTTAGTTCAAGTCGGATATTAATAGCTTCAGGGACAGGCCCAGAAAGAAAGAGGGGAGGGGAAGGAGAAGGAAAAGAGGGAACTGAGAACACCATTAACATTCAATTTCCTCAGAGAAACAGGAACCTTTGAGGCTGTGGTCTCAGGAGCTGGCGGTGGGGTGGTAGGGTGGTGCGGGCCGGGGTGGGATGGGGGAGGTGGGGATGACGTGCCACTGTCAGATTGTTGATGCTGCAGCTTCCCGGGATGCAGATCCGACCAGTGGGGCCCAGACGCTCTGCTACTCTGGATGGGGAGACCTGGGTCCCCTGGGGGCACCCAACCTCTGGCCTGGCACCTCCCTGAGCCTGGACATGTCTCCAGCTGGAGCCACTGCTGCCCCATCCCCCTGCAATTATGCGCCTTGCTCTCTGTCAGCCCGCAAATACTCCTAGCTGTGGTCTCTCTCACTCCTCCCGTGGGAGAGGGGCCGTGGCCATACTGTGTAGATGCTGTCGTGACTTGCCCATCCCCAGTTACGTGAGTGTGGGCTGCTGACGTCGCACAGCTGTCCCTTCTGCAGGGAAGTGCCCTCTGCCCAGGGGATTACCTCCAGCCACGCCTCTGGGCAGCCATCAGCCAACCAAAGGGCTGAGCCCCTTGCCAGGTTTGGGGGGTAACTTTCTTGGCTGATTTACGCTCCAGAGTGACCTGTGCATCAGGCCATGGATGGACTTGCCCCAAGACCCGCCTTTCCTCATGCCTCTCCCTCCACTACTTCCCTCACTCCTTTATGGATTTTGCCTGAAGAGTGCTCCCTCAAGAAGTCATGAGCACCAAACCCCTGCCTTAGGCTCTGCTTCTAGGGAACTCACACCTAAGACAAGCTGGGTGGTCTGGGCCAGTCATTGAACTCTCTGAGCCTCCGTGCCCTCATCCATGAAATGGGGACTAACATCTGCTCGTAGGATGCCTGAGACAACCAAGGTGGTATTGAAGGTGGTGGACTCCTTGCCCTCTGTTAGGTACCTGGATTAGTGTCCTCTAGGGGTTGTCACAAACTACCACAAATTTAGTGGCTCAAAACAGCACACATTTGTTATCTTACAGTTCTGGAGGTCAGAAGTCCAACATGGGTCTCACTGGGCTAAAATCAAGGTGTCAGCAGGGTGGCCTTCCTCTCTGGAGGTTCCAGGAGGGAATCCCTTTCTCGCCTTTCCCAGCTTCTGGAGGCTGCTACGTTCCTTGGCTCCGTGGCCCATTCTCTCCAGCAATGACCAGTGAAGTCTTTCTCATGCTGCATCCTTCTGATTCTGATTCTCCTCCCTCCCTCTTTTACTTCTATGGACCCTTGTGATTAGATTGGGTCCACAGGGATAATCCGGGATAATCTTCCCATCTCACGATCCTTAACTAAATCACATCTGCAAAGTCCCTTTTGCCATGTAAGGGAACATATTCATGGATTCTGGGGATTAGGACGTGGACACCTAGGGGGGTGTTATTCTGTCTACAGCAGTCCCCAGTGGACTTAGCTCAATATGCGTTTGTTTCCTCTCCTTAAGCTTGTCTCTCACCCCTTTGAGACTATTCCTATCTCCTTAAAGATCATCTTGAGGAGTAAAGGGTATAATGGATGTGAAAGAGATTTGCAAGCAATGTGTGTGGAAGGAGAGGCTAGTCTTGCAGGCTTCTTAATCTCTCCGTACGGTACCCTCCTCTAGATTCTGCACCCTGCCGTGCTCTCCTCTCTTCTCCCTGCCCTCCTGTGTGCAAAGTTTTCTGGAAATGCCTCGGTAGGAGAAGAATCTTGACCTGCCCTTGGGAATGGGGTAAAGACGTCAGGGCTTCCGATCCTGTTGTGGAGAGAGGAGAGGGGCTAACCCCATTTCTTACCCACTGTTTGCCCAGAGCATGTCTGCCTGGTGTGACTTTTCAGAAAGGGATGGCATCAAAGTGGAGAGGGAGGAATGACTGCAAATGAGCTGGGTTCTGCGGGGCAAGGAGGCACTTGGGATGGAGTTGTTGGCCAGGGCAGGATCAGAAATTTGGCCTGTGGCAGCCAGACTTCTGGTATTTTCTTTACTTGTTCTCCTTAACTTCCAGCAAAGTTGGAAATGGCAGCCTGTGCCAGTTGTGCTGAGGAGAAGAAAGTAAAGGGGTTTGGGTTTGGGGAACACTTGGACCAGAGAGAAGGATGGCAAGGGAAGGGGTGAGGGGAGTGGGACAGCCAAAGTGAAAATGGGGGCCTCAGGGGGAGGCAGGGCCAGGCGGGGCGATCGCCTCATCCAAGAAGTCATGCCCAGTCTGGGTTAAGCATCCCCTACCTGTCTCGTCACTCCATTGCAGTGATCTGGTTAGGGGTCCCTACACCCCACTGGACTGAGAGCTCCTGGAAGTCGGGGGGCCTGTCCTGTTCTTCCTGCATCTCAGCATCCAGCACGGTGCCTGGCACACAAGTGCTCAGTCACCACCACCACTGGACAAAGGAACCAAGGAGGGAGCCAGTGACTGCCCACACTCTCATCATATCTGCCCCGTTGGTGGGTCTGTTGTGACGAAGCAGAGTCAAAACTAGCACCAGGTCTCTGTAACTCCCTGGGGACAGAGCCCAGCCTTCTCTATGGCCAGTTGTATACTAAAAATAAAAGCTTCTTGAAACTTCCCACCTGGCTTGAAAACCACAACGTGAATTCTGGCCAGGAAGCGAGGAGATTCAAGATCAAGACTCTACTCAGTTAGAATTCTCTTACAGACCTTGGGCAGGTCACTTCCCTTTCACAACTTTGTTTTTTTTGGTCAGCTTTATTGAGGTACAATTGACAAATAAAATTGTAAGATATTTAAAGGGTACATTGTGGTGATTTGATATATGTATACATTGTGAAAGGATTTCCCCTATCTAGTTAATTATCACATCCCTCACCTCACATATTTATCTTCTTTTTTGTGTGTGAGAACATTTAAGTTCTAATCTTTTAGCAAATTTCAATTATATAATATAGTGTTATCAACTATAGCCACCATGTTTTACGTTACATCCTCAGACCTTATTCATCTTATAGCTGGAAGTTTGTACCCTTTTCCCAACCTCTCCCTATTCTACCCCTCCCTATCCGCCACCCCACCCTGTCCCAGCCCCTGGCAACCACTTTTCTACTCTCTGTTTCTATGAGTTTGATGTTTTTTTTTTTTAGCTCCCACGTATAAGTGATATCATGCAGTATTTCTCTTTCTCTGTCTGGCTTATTTCACTCAGCATAATGCTCTTGAGGTCCATTCATGTCGTCACAATGGCAGGATTTCCTTCTTTCTCAGGGCTGAATAATATCCCATTGTATGTATATACCACATCTTTATCTATTCGTCTAATGACAGACACAAGTTATTTCTATGTCTCGGTTGTTGTGAATAATGCTGCAGTGAACATGGTGGTGCAGATATCTCTTCGAGATCCTGTTTTCATTTCCTTTGGATATATACCCAGAAGTGGGATTGCTGGATCATATGGCAGTTCCATTTTAAATTTTTTGAGGAACCTCCAATACTGTTTTCCATAGTGGCTGAACCAATTTACATTCCCACCAATAGTGCAAAATGTTCTCTTTTCTCCACGTCTTTGACAATGCATCTCTTGTCTTTTTGGTAATAGCCATTCTAATAGGTGTGAGGTGATGTCTCATTGTGGTTTTGATTTGCATTTTCCTGTTGATTAGTGATGTTGATCACCTTTTCATGTACCTGTTGGCCATCTGTATGTCTTCTTTGGAAAAATGTCTATTCAGATCCTCTGCCCAATTTTCAATTGAATTGTTTGTGGATTTTTTTTGTTTTTTTTTTGCTATTGAGTTGTATGAGTTCTTTATACATTTTAGATATTAACCCCTTAACAGATACATGATTTGCAAATATTTTCTGCTATTCCATATGTTGCTTTTTCATTTTGTTGATGGTTTCCTTTGCTGTACAGAAGCTTTTTAGTTTTATGCAGTCCCACTTGTTGATTTTTGCTTTTATTGCCTTTGCTTTTGGTGTCAAATCTAAAAAATCATTACCAAGATGTCAAGGAGTTTACCCCCTATGTTTTCTTCCAGGAGTTTTATGGTTTCAGGTCTTAAATTTAAGTCTCTAATCCATTTTGAGTTGATTTTTGCATATGGTATAAGATAGTGGTTGGGTTTCATTCTTTTGCATGTGGCTGTCCAGTTTTCCCGACATCATTTATTGAAGAGACTATCTTTTCTCCATTTTGTATTCCTGGCTCCTTTGTTGTAAATTAATTGACCACATATGTGTGGGTTTTTATTTGGGCTTTCTATTGTGTTCCATTGATCTATGTGTCTACTTTTATGCCAATATCATTCTGTTTTGATTCCTATAGCTTTGTAATATAGTTTGAAATCAGGGAGTGTGATGCCTCCAGCTTTGTTCTTCTTTCTCAAGATTGCTTTGGCTATCTAGAGTCTTTTGTGGTTCCATACAAATTTTAGGATTCTGTTTTCTATTTCTGTGAAAAATGCCATTGGAATTTTGATAGAGATTGCATTGAATCTATAGATGGCTTTGGGTAGTATGGACATTTTAACAATATTAATTCTTCCAATCCATGAGTACATAATATCTTTCCATTTATTTGTGTCTTCTTCAATTTATTTCATTTATGTCTTATAGTTTTTAGCATATAGCTCTTTCACCTCCTTGGTTAAGTTTATTCTTAGGTATTTTATTCTTTTTGATGCAATTGCAAATGAGATTGTTTTCTTAATTTCTCTTTTAAATAGTTTGTTGTTAGTGTATACAAATGAAACTGATTTTTGTATATTGATTTTATATCCCGCAAATTTACTGAATTCTTTTATTTCCGCTCTTCCTTCTCCTCCTCCTCCTCCTCCTCCTTCTTCTACAGTTTTACCAAGGCATAACTGACATACTATAAATTGCACATATTTAGTATATTCAACTGGGTAAGTTTGACATATGTATATAATTGTGAACCATCACCACAATTAAGACACTGAACATTGAAGGGGTTCGGAACATTCCACCCTTGAATGTGCCCCTTTGGCATATTGATTATTTTGAGCTGAAGGCACTTGAGCAGATGCAGGAAAGGCTCTCTGACCTTACTTTTCTTCGTGAAAGCAGATTACAACATTTCCCATGAGAAAGGAGCCCTCCATGTGCCAGGAAGAGAAGAACATACTTATCACCGGAGACTGGGAGTCAATGCCAAAATGGATGTGTACAAAGATACTAAACTAACTTGTCTTCCATTAGTTTCCCCCATATATTTCCTAGTCACCGTCCCACAATTTACTGCCCCAGTGTAAGCCCCTTTGTCTTGTCACGTCCCCACAATTTACCGTTCTTTGTTTAAGAAAGTATATAAACTTTGGGGCCTAATGGCTTCTTTGGTCTTCGTTTTCCTTTTGAAGACTCCCATGTACATGTAAAAATATTAAACAAAATGTGTATACTTTTCTCCTGTTATTCTGTCTTGTGTCAATTGAATTCTTAGGCCCAGTCACAGAAACTTGGAGAGCAGAAGGAAGTTTTCCTTCCTCTACAACGCGTCCATCACTCCCCAAAGTTTTCTCATACTGCTTGGGAATCCCTCCTGCCTCCTCCTCCCCTCTCCAAAGATTTTAACTGCCTGTGGTTCTAAAGGGAGTTGATGGCTTTTACTCTGACAGCAAGAATGAGAGTTTACAAACGAAAGGTTCCTATCTCAGACTCGAGTGAGGAGGTGTGCACAGCTAGGTAGCATCTCTGTTGGGGTAGGCTGGTGGTGGGGTTTGGGGAAAGAGGACTGGAGAAGATGCTTAATTGGCAAAGCTGGGAGTTCGATAGGGTGATAATGTTATGGGTGCTAATGAAGGTTAAAATTATATTATGCATAAGAAAGACCCCGTCCTCCTTCACCCAGGTGAATGGGGCTGGAGAAAAAAGAATGGAAGGAAAAAGAAGGGAGAGGTGCTGAGCCTCAGTGGGAGCAAGAAAAAGGGCCTAGAAAAGGGGAGGTGGGGTGTATCTAGGAGAGAGATGTGGTAATAGGGCTGGATCGAGGCAAGGACAGGCCTGCGCAGATAGGAAGTAGACTTCTCCTGGAAAGGGCTGGGGCTCTCAGCTTTGGTTCTTTCTATTCAGTAAGATTAAAAAACATAGATTAAACGCCGACTGTGTTCCAGGCACTGTGCTAAGCACTAGGAAATATGGTCTCATATAGGAGACAATACCTACATAGATGCTGTCAACAAACACCGTAATTGCTGTAACAGAGATAGTCACACAAGAGCTGGGGCACGGCGAGGGATGAGCAGCCACAGCCTGGAGGCTCTGCAAAGACTTCGTTGTTGTGAGTCCTGTGCCTGTATGAATATCAGAACCGAAGATGGCTCAGAGGTAGCTCCTTGGCAATGATCACCACAGCCTGAGAGTGTCATGTGATGGAGAAGGAAACCTGAGCTCTTGGGAGTTAAGACCAAATCCATGGAAACTGCGGAGGCGGTGAGAGCACAAGAACCCAGGGAGAAGAAGATATTTAGGCATCGTCATAAAAGCAGGGAAGGGGGGATTTTCCTAGGAAGAAGTGGAGAAGGGTTCCTGAAGAAGGTGAAGCCCCTTGACTGGATCCTCTCTTCATGTTCTTCGTGCATGGGATCCGGCAGCCCCTGCATCCTTCAAGTCTGTCTCTGTCTATCTCTCTATCTCCGTATCTATCTATCTATCTGTCTGTCTGTCTGTCTGTCTGTCTATCTATCTATCCATCTATCTATCTATATCTACCTACCTATCATCTGTCTGTCTATCTACCTATGTCTATCTATCGATCTATCCATCACCTATCTATCACCTATCTATCTACCTATCACCTATCTGTCTATCTATCTATCTATCATCTATCTATCTATCTATCTATCTATCTATCTATCTATCACCTATCTATCTATCTATCTACCTACCTACCTACCTCCCTCCCTACCTACCTACCTACCTCAAGGGTTTATTCAGTCTTTCACACATTCATTTATTCATTCAGTGAGTAACTAATTTCCTTACCTATTATGAGCTAGGCACTCTGCTGGGTGGGGGGACATCGTAGTGCACAAGACAGGCAAGGTTCCTTACCCATGGAGTTTATATTCTAGCAGAAATTTGACTCATAGATTCTCTTTGAAGATCCAAAGAAAGGATCTTACATACCCTTGGGGGTGGATGGAGCAAAGGGCCATTTTGAAGAGATAACTGTAATAGAATATTCCTGTTCCTCCATGCTGTCATTCTATGGACATGGATTGTGCTACTATTAAAATGCAAATGATTGTCAGTGTTTTTCCACGTGTAGCCCCAGAACCAATTGGATTTACCTGACAGCGTGTTCAAAGGCAGTTTCTGGAACCTGTTCACCTCCCACTCACCCCACCCCTGACCCATTGATTTGCAATTTTGAGAGGGGCCATGAGAGACTCTAGAATCTGAACTTAACAAGTGTCCAGATATCTCTTTTTAAATATAAACTTTTAATTGAAGGATACATACATAAACAAGTAAATTCATAAATATGCACTTTGATGAATTCTCATAAGGTGAACACACCTGCGAAACCAGCATCCTCATCTAGAAACAGAACATCACTGGTCCCTAGGAGTGCCCTTTGCCCTATTCCAGCCTCCCTCATCTCTCCACCAAGGGTAATCACCAATCTGGCTTCTAACCCTGTAAGTTAATTTTACCCTTATTTTTTAAACTTTGTATAAATGAAATCATAAATATGTACTTATTTGTGTCTGGGAAAATTTCCCTCAGCAGTAGGTGAATCTGGGTAAAGGCTTTCCTCCCCCAGCACTATTTTAGAGACATTTTTATTGCATGTGGTTGTAGTTGGTTCATTTTCATTGATGTATAGTGTTCCTTTGTATACATACACACAAATTATTTATCTATTCTTCTGTTGATGAGTATTTGGATTGTTTCCAGTTGGGCTATTATGAACAGTGCTGCTAGGAATATTCTTGTACAATATTTTGGTGGATGTATGCACACAGTTCTGTTGGAGTGGAATTGCTATGTCAGAATGTATGCCTGTATTCAGCTCGAGGAAGTATTACCTGTGGCAGAAGCCTCTAAGACAGCCCCAGTGGTCCCAGCCTCTTGGTCTCCACCCTTGCTATGAACTGAATGTTTGCGTCCTGCCAAAATTCACATGTTGAAGCCCTAATTCCCAGTGTGGCTGTATTTGGACATGAGGCCTCTACGGAAGTAATCAAGGTTAAATGAGGTCCTAAGAGTGGGGCCCTGATCCCATAGGATTAACATCTTTATAAGAAGAGACCTCAGAGAGCTAGCCCACTCTCTCTCTCTCTCTCTTTCTCTTTCCTCCCTCACCATGCTTGTACAAAGGAGAAGTCACGTGAGCACACAGCAAGAAGACAGCCATCTGTAATCCAAAGAGAGAGCCCTCACCAGGCACCAACTCTGCCGGCACCCTGATCTTGGACTTCTAGTCTCCAGAACTGTGAGAAAATAAATGTCTGTTGTTTAAACCACCTGTCTATAACATTGTGTTATGGCAGCCTGAGCAGACTAATATAATACCCTTGGGTAATCCCCTCCCTTTGAGTAGGAACTGGACTTACTGACTCACTTCTAACAATAGAATATGGCAGAAGTAATGGAATGTCTCTTCTGAGATTAGGTTATGAAAAGACTACGGCTTCTATCTTGTGTGCTGTCTCTTGCTCTCTTGCACACTCACTCTGAAGAAAGCCAGTTGCCATCTTGTGAGCTACCCCAAGAAGAAGCCACATAGCAAGGAACTGAGGGAGGCCTTCCACTCTGTGACGGCTTAAGAGGAACCGAATCCTGCCAACAACCATGTGAATGAAGCAGACCCTTCCCCAGTCAAGCCTTCAGATGAGACCACAATTCTGGCTGACAGCTTGACTGCAACCTCCTGAGAAACCTGGAGCCAGGGCACGCAGCCTGCCTGGCTGTATTCTCTACCCACAGGAACTGTGGGATAATAAATGTTTGTTGTTTTGAGCCACTAAGTTTTGGGCTAATTTGTTACATAGTGGATAACTAATACACTGCCAAGCTCTTTCCTAAGGGGATGGTACTAATTTATACTCCCAGCAGCAACTACAAGAGTTCCAGTTTCTCTACATACTTGTCAACACTTGGTATTGTCTGTCTTTTTTATTTTGGCCATTCTGATGGGTGTGTGGCAATGTTGCATTATGGCTTGAATTTGCATTTCTCTGGTGACTAATAAAGTTGAGCACCTTATGTTAATTGGCCATTTGAATATCCTCTTTTGTGAAGTGCTTGTTCAAATCTTTTGCTCGTTTTTTGAGTGGGTAATTTATCTTTTTCTTATTCGTTTATAGAAATTCTTTTTATATTCTGAGTGCTTTCTTGGCCATCTATATTGCAAATACTTTCTTCCATTTTGTGGTTTGCTGTTTCACTCTCTATTTTTAAAGTTTTTAAAAAATATTTTAAAATTTATGAAAAGTTACAAGAATAAAAATAGTACAAAGAGTTCTATTATATCCCTTACCCAAATTCAGGTTTTGGAGGTATTTCACCTCATTTGCTTTACTGTTTATACTCTCTTCCCACACTCCTCTCTCTCTAGACACACACACACACACACGCACACACACATGCACGCACACACATGCACATACACACACACAATGCTTTTCTGAATCATTTGAGAGTAAGTTGCATACATGATGATCCCTTACTCCCAAATAGTTCAGTGTATAAGTCTATATTTCTCAGGAATTTTCCCTTACACGACCACACTACAGTTATCAACTTCAGTTAATTCAACATTGACATAATACTTCTATCTACTCTACTATCTGTATTTCAGTTTGTTCAGCTGATCTAATGATGCCCCTTATAACATTTTCCCCCTTCAGATACAGAATCCCATCTAGGATCAGGCATTGTTCTTAGTTGTCATTCTCTTCCGTCTCCTTTAATCAGGAACATTTCCATAGCCTTTCTTTCTTTTATGACATTGACATTTTGAAGAATACAGTCCCTCTTCCCTTTTAAATAGAATGTTCCTCATTTTGTTTGTCCGATATTTTCTTATGATTAGAGGAAATACTGCATTGCCGGCTGGAATGCTGTATGAATGACATTGTGTCCTCCTCTGGTCTCACGTCTGGAGCCACACAGTGTCCCTCTGCTCCTCAATAATGATGTTAATTTTGATCACCTGGTCAAGGTGGTGTCTGGTTTCTCCACTGCATAGTTATAATATTTTTCTTTGAAACTAATAACCTACCTGTGGGGATATACTTTAAGATCCCGCAAATATTCTGCTTCTCATCAAAATTTCCCCTCGATTTAGCATTCGTTGATGACTCTCTCCTGAACCGATCTTTACTATAATGGTTACAACAGGATACTCTTCCCCCTCAAGCCTCCCTCCATCTTTAACCCGGCCATCGGCATTACGCTGTGAGCAGGAACACTGCCTTTGAAGATGTCTTAATTTAATGTGTTCTAACTTATTGGCTTTTTCCTTTATAGTGAATGCCTTTTGTGTCCAGTTTAAAAAAAATTTTTGCCTAGCTCAATCTCTTGAAGATATTCTCCTACGTTTTCTTCTAAAAGCTTTATTATTAGAGCTTTGACATTTAGAAGTGTGATCCATCTAGGATTGTTTTTTTTGTGTGTCTGATGTGAGCTAGGGGTCAAGAATAACTTTTTTCCATATGGAATCCCAATTAACCCAGATGTTTTTATTAATAATCTCTATGTACACAAAAAATGTGTGAATACTTTCCCCCCTTAAAAAATTCCAAGACATTAAAGATAATGCTGAAGTCCCCTTTGACCCTCCCTCTCATCTTTTTTTTTTTTTTTTTTTTTGGTGAGGAAGATTGGCCCTGAACTAACATCCATGCCAATCTCCCTCTATTTTGTATGTGGGATGCCTGCCACAGCATGGCTTCATGAGTGGTGAGTAGGTCTGCGTCCAGGATCAAAAGTGGAGCACATGAACTTAACCACTATGCCACTAGGCTGGCCCCCTCTCTCCCATCTTAATCATTCCCCTCTTCCTGGAGAGGGGATCCTGGAAGTAACGATTGTTATCAGTTTATTACATCCTTCTGGACTTTTTTCCCTAAGCATTTACATACATGCACGTACCATTTTCTGTTTTCTTTTTCCTCCCATAGTGTCAGCTTGTACGAATCATTCTGCAACTTCCTTTTTCACTTAGCAACATGTCTTGGATGTCTTTTGTGTCGATACACATAGATCTCCATGATTCTTTTAAACTGTTGCACTGGATTACACGTTCTCTATGTCCTATGTCACAAACTGTCAAAGTATAGCTGGTTTAGCCATTCTTGGATTTTTAAGTTGGTTCTGAATTTTTGTTTTGCTTCCCTGGTGATTTTTATGCACACTGTATGGACCACTTGCTGGGTAGCACTGTTACGAAAATCGAGATGTTGCAAAAGGCAGCTGCTGTCCAGAACCCCCGAGAAGTAGACGAGGGTGAGACTCTGAGTCTGGAAGGCCCTGGGCTCTTCCTGGATCCAGGACAAGCAGAAAAGCCCAGAGTCGGGGGGCCTTGCCCAGCTCACACAGCTAGTGATGGCGAAACCGGGAGTGAAAACCATGTGCTGGGATGCTGAGCACAGACACGGCCAACCTCCAGGCTGTCCGAGCTCCCGAGGCCGCCCTGCCCTCTTCCCGCTTCACTTCCCTTCAGAGCTGGATGTGAGCTATCACAGGATATGGTGGGGGTCTGCTTGATATGGCTATCACAGGATATGGTGGGGGTCTGCTCGATATGGGCTATCACAGGATATCGTGGGGGTCTGCTCGATATGAGCTATCACAGGATATCGTGGGGGTCTGCTCGATATCGGCTATCACGGGATATGGTGGGGGTCTGCTCGATATGGGCTATCACGGGATATCGTGGGGTCTGCTCGATATGGGCTATCACGGGATATCGTGGGGGTCTGCTCGATATGGGCTATCATGGGATATCGTGGGGGTCTGCTCGATATGGGCTATCACAGGATATCGTGGGGGTCTGCTCGATATGAGCTATCACAGGATATCGTGGGGGTCTGCTCAATATCGGCTATCACAGGATATCGTGGGGGTCTGCTCGATATGAGCTATCACAGGATATCGTGGGGGTCTGCTCGATATCGGCTATCACGGGATATGGTGGGGGTCTGCTCGATATGGGCTATCATGGGATATCATGGGGTCTGCTTGATATGGGCTATCACGGGATATCGTGGGGGTCTGCTCGATATGCGCTATCATGGGATATCATGGGGTCTGCTTGATATGAGCTATCACAGGATATCGTGGGGGTCTGCTCGATATGAGCTATCACAGGATATCGTGGGGGTCTGCTCGATATCGGCTATCACGGGATATCGTGGGGGTCTGCTCGATATGCGCTATCATGGGATACCGTGGGGTCTGCTCCCCGCCTCCTCCTCGCCGCCGGGAGAGGGCACCTCCCCTCACCCCCAGTGCCCGTGGTCTGCCCTGGAGGAGCCGGGCCTACACCTCAGTTCTAGACCCTCCCCTCCCCTCCCCTCCACCTCCATTTATTTCAAACTCCTCCACCTTCCAAGATCCCCTGTGGATAGCCAGGAACAAATTTTGAAGTGAGAGAAACTGCAGCCCTTAAATCACATGTTGGGCAAAATAATCAAAGAAACTTCCCAAAATTTGTCATCGGCGGCGCTGGGCCTAGCTGCTCAGTAATGACTCGCACTTGATGACAGATCTCGAGAAAAATGCGTTTTGGAAGCAATCAGTATATGCTGAATAGAGTCCTATTTTACAAGCATTTTATCTACTCTTAAGGACACGGGAGATGAGGAAAACAGATAAGCCTCTCTATTAATATTGATTAGACCATTATATATCTGAGAAAGAGATTTTAGTCAGAGATGATCACACCAGCGCAGCCTTCCTGCTTGAATCCAATCCTTTAATCTGCGGCTCAGCGCTGGGGGGCGGAGGGAGGGGCTCGCAGGGTTTGCTCCTTCTGGGCAGAGGAGGCAGCAGAGGGCCTCGGGGAGAGGACTAAGAGGCTGCCGATTCGCTTTCTTGCCAATCCCACAGAGGCCCAATGAGAGGACGACAAAAACAGTGAGCAGCAGTGGGAAGGATGGAGGTCAGTCTTCAGGAATACCTGCTTACTTAGAAGAGTTCAGAAGCAGAGGCCAGAACGCCTGCCTCTCTGGAATAGATTTAAGAATGAGAAAAATAATCAAAGGTTATGAATACGCCTTTTTACTACTGATCACCAAAGACTAATAAACATGAAAAATTGTTCAACCTTACTAGTAATCAAAATAATGCAAATTGAAACAATGAAATATTACTTTTGCCATCAGATTAGGAAAAATTTTTTTAGAAAAGCGCCATGTCCAGTGCTGCTGAGGATGCGAAGAAAGTGCCCTTCTCTGCATTCCTGGTGGACGTGTGGGTGAGGACAGCTTTTTGGAAGACAATTTGACGATATTTATGGGAACCTACTTTCTGTTAAGCGCTAGGTTGGGAACTGGTGCATGATACTGAGTGAAATTAAGTCCTTGTCCTCACAGAGCGTAACATCTAGTGGGGGAAAGTGAAAACACAATTAAATATTTATAAAATGTGAAGGGCCTTAAAGGAAACAAAAAGGGAGCTGGGGATGGGAGAAGGCAGGTCAGTGAAGGCTTTTCTAAGGAGGTAGCTGTGAGCTGAGTCATGAATGATAAGAAGGAGCAAGCCACAGGAAGAGGAGAAAATGGTCCTGGCAGAGGGACTAGCATGTGCAAAGGTCCTGCGGTGAGAGAGAAGTGATGAACTGAGAAGAGGCCAGAGAGGACACAGTGAGTGGGGGGAGCATGGGGGGAGTGCAGCAGAGAAGGGGGTGGGTGAGAGATGCTATGCAAGTGCTGCTGTGCCCAGGGCTGAGGGAGCCCTGCCGGGTTTCCAGCAGGGGTGACACAACCTGCTATTACTCTTTTAGGAAGAGGATCTGGCTGCTGTGACAATGGGTTGGTGGGGGGTAACAGAGGAAGCAGGAAGGACAGTTAGGAGCCTGTGGAAGCAGTGCAGGTGGGAGACGACAGTGCTCAGATGAGGGCCTTGGCAGGGGGTGTGTATCAAAACCTCACAAAGGTTTAAACCCTTTGGACCAGCAATGCCATTATAGCAATTTATCCCAAGGACATAATCGGATGCACCCAGATTTACATACAGATATGTTCATTCTGATTTGAGTTATTGAGACAAAAAACTGGAAACAGCACAAATGTTCACTACGAGAGGGCTGGTTACATGATGGAACATCTAGACAAGGGCTGCCATATAGTTATGAAAATTATTGTTTTAGGAGAATATTTAACAACTCAGGACAAGCTTACATTGTATCATAAGTGAAAACAATGAGGATACGATGCTGAATGTATATTGTAATGCTGGTTTAAAAAAAGCAGTATCTGTCTTTCTTTCTACCTAAAAGAAACACCGAAATGTTAACAGTGACTCTGCGTGACCTACGGGTGAGTTTAATTTTTTCTGCATTTCAGTGTTTCCTAAATGTCTTACAATAAGCATATACTTTTGTAATTAAAAAAATACAAAAATTATTTTGAAATAATGTAAATCTCTCTGAAAGAGGCAAGGGGCAGGTGTGTGAGTGTGAAAGGGAGGAGCGGGGAGGTGGGGGGTTAGGTGGCGCCTTCAGTGAAGGGAGATGCAAACCCAAGTTGCCAGGGCAGGCAGCCGTCAGAAGCCCCCCTCTTAGCCTGAGACCCTCCCGTCCTTGAAGATGCTTCCCAAAACCTGCTCAGCTCTATCCCCCTGTCATTCACCTCTTTGCAGGTTTCTCGAAGGCCTCAGTAGTATGGCCAGTATGCACAGTCTGGCTGTGCTCGGTCCCCTGGGGGCCGAGGAGTGCAGATGCCTGGGCTCCATCCCTGCGGGTTCCCATCCCGAGACTTCCTCCTCGCCCCCAGTCTTCTCTATTTCCCTATATGGCTTGACCTTCTTCAGCGGAGGCCGTGATTACGGCTGTCAGGAGTGTGGACTCTGGAGCCAGGCTGCCGGGTTGGAATCCTGGCTCCCGCACGTCCCTGTGTGGTCTCAGATGGGGGTTATAATAGTGCCTGCTTCACAGAGTGGAGGGGATAGCAAGAGTGAAAACATGCATAACCCTCAGAACAGTGCCCGTCGCACAGTCGGTGCTATGTAAGTGTAGCTGCTATCTTTCTTCCTGTTACTCAGGCCAAAAACGCAAGAGTCCTCCTGGGTTCCTCCTTCTCCTCATTCCAACATCCCAGCCATCAACAAATGCACAGTCTGTCTGTCTGCCACCCCCTGCACTGCTGCCCCAGCCCAAGTGTCCATCACATCCTACTGGGACCACTGCAACAAACCTCCGTGTGGTCCCTCTGCTTCCCTTCTTGTCTCCCTCCAGTGCAGCATCCTCACGCCAGCCGGAGGGACTTCTTCAAATGAAAATCTGATTCTGTGACTCCTCTGTTGGAGTTTAGAATAAAATCTGAACTCTTTACCATGGCCTACAAGGCCCTGTAGAATCATCCAATAGAAAAGAAATGGAAATTTAAATAATGAAATATGACTTTTGCCATTAGATTAGCAAAGATTTTAAAAATAAAAATAATACCCAGTGAGGGTAAGGATGGAGGGAAACTGCACTCTTAGCCTGAGAACCTCCTGCAGTGCCAGCATTTTGGGGTCAGGGAGGGACTTCGACAGGGAGGCTAAGGAGTCCTTGGAGAGGAGATGACAAGGCCATTGTTGGGGAGGGAACGCCAGAGAAGGGAGTGTTTCAAGGAGAAAGGTGGTCTCTTGGGTCAAAGGCCACTGAGAGGTCAAACAGCATGAGGACAGAGACTTGGCCAGAGCGGTTCCAGTGGGGTGGTGGGAGGGCAGCCATATTGCGAAAAAAGGCAGAGGAGGAAGAACTCCATGAGTGTGTGTCTGTCTGTGAGTGGTGGCGGAGGTGGTGTGGAGATACCAGCCTAAAGAGAGCTCTGGAATTTAAGGAGAGCTCTCTGGTGGGCGAGGAGGGGGCTGGCTGACAGGAGGGTTCTAAAAGCCCAGCAGAGGAGCCAGTAGGCAGTGGGGAGCGAAGAAACTTCAGGAAAGTGGGATATTTGCTAACTGTCCCAGGGGGGATGGGGCCTGGCTTAAAACTCATTAGAAAAAACAAAGGCAAGAGCCTGAGTTTGATGAGTTTGGTTCTAGATGGCAATTCTCACTGGAGCCTTCTTAATTTCCTTGGTAAGTCGGATGGCTTTGATCGCTGCCTTAGAGGAAACGTACTTCTGATAAGGGATGTCTGATTATGTATCTGGGGATTCTCCACAGGAAAAATGAGCTGGTGATGCAAGGCCACACAAAGGAGAAGACAAATAAACACCTGTGTGTGTCTGTGGTCTATGTGTATCTGTCTGTCCTTTTCCAATCCCAGATGGGAAGGCAGGAAGGGGAGCCCAGGGCCCGTGTTTCTGAACCTATTTGTTGGATAGGGTAGTTGAGTGAGGAGAGAGTTGAGACTATCATTTGGGGCTCAAAGGCAGTAAAAATACTTCCAGTTTTGGTTTCTAAGTGTGGGTATGTGGGGAGCAACATATAAGAAAACCCCTCTTTCTGCCAGTCTGTGTTCCACTTTTCCTTCCCAATGCTGCATAGAGCCCACTGCCTCTGGGAAGGCTTCCCTCCCACCCCCGCTCCTTGTATGACCAGTCCCTTCTTTGAGCCTAAGTTGGCTGGGGCAGATTTGTGTCATTGGATCCAGGGTGGATGCTCACACTCCAGCATCTAGAGGAAACTCACCTCTCTGAGCCTTGGTTTCATCATCGATACAGCAAAGGGGATGAGGGCAGATCTGGCTCTTGGAGTCTCTGGTCCTAAGCATCCAGGGAGCATGAGATCGGGCAGGCAGGACAAGAGCGGCAGGCACCCGATATACTGTGAACATTTGTTATTGACAAGATGTTATAATAGGCCCTTTTCGTGCATGGCCTCATTTAATTTCACAACAATCCTATGAGTCAGGAACTATTACCATTCCTATTTTACAGACGAGGAAATGGAGGCTTAGAGATGTTAAATGAGTTGCCCAAGGTTGGTCTGGCAGGAAATGGTTGAGCTGTAGCTGACACAGTCACCTGGCCTGGCCAGGGAGGCCTGGCCAGGAATCTGAGGAGGGGCCAGGTGGAACTGTGTCCACTCTCCCAGCGTTAGCAGGGCCTCTGAGAGGTCCCCTCACTCCACTGATCTCTTGCTCTGCTGCCTCTGTGCTCTCTATCTCTCCTAGTCTTGGAAGCTCCCAGGGGTCAGAATTATACGCCACATTTTCTCTACGTCAAAGACTGAAAAATTAAATTCCTACAGGGCAAGGCAGTAACTGAGTGAAGTGGAATGTGGCCAGAATAAGTGCAAATGGTTGTTGCCTGAGTGGTGGCACCATCAAGAGCATTTACTTCTTAGGGGCCGCTGCTCCTCAGCTGCAGCCGACTGCTACCTCCTGGTATCAGGGCGCTGTGCTGTCGGAACCTCTGATCTTTCAAGAGAAGCTAAAATCTCTCGATTTTTAAATGTTGGGTCAAATCTGCTCTGAGCAATATTTTAAAACAATAAGCCAATAAACAAAGAGAATACATTCACAGACTGAAAGTAGCTGTGTTGGGTGGCAGGTTTGTAACCTCTGAAGTCTGATTCCATTCCTGCCTGGTTCCAGTAAGCTCAACTGAAGGCTCCCCTGCTGTGGGTGCTCAGGCAATGGGGCTGCTGCCCTTAGAGGGGATTGTGGTTTGGTGAGTTTGGGACGGAGAGGGATAGAAGTCTCCACGAAGAGTTTCCTCCTTTACAACTTCCTCACCCTCCCTCGCCCCAGCAAGCATCAGCACATTCCAAGGGTGGGGCAGATTTGGCAGGAATGGGTCCCCATTTCAGATCTCCTTGAGTAGTTTTCTAAATGGGCTTTGGACAAGAATGTGAGATGGCACCCTGCTGGGAACAGCAGCCCCTTGAATTATTGTCCTTCATCCTCAACTTTCTTTGAGAAGGTTGGAGACGTAGTAGCTGGGGCAAGGTGAGTGTCCAACACACATTCAAAGATGAGCAACACACAAGGAAACAAGACACCATGAGCAAGAACCAATAGAAACAATAGATAACAGAAACAGTCACGCAGACTTCGGATACTGAATTATTAGACATAGACTATAAAACAACTTACTATGTTCAAAGAAATAAAATCCCAGCTTGTAAATCTCAGCAGGGAACTGGAAAATATAAAATATATGGCATTTTTAAAAAAGGAATTCTAGGGCCGGCCCGGTGGCGTAGCAGTTAAGTTCGTGCTCTCTGCTTCAGCGGCCCAGGGTTTGCAGGTTTGGATCCCGGGTGTGGACCGATGCAGCTCTCATCAAGCCATGTTGTGGCACCATCCCATATAAAGTGGAGGAAGATGGGCACAGATGTTAGCTCAGGGCTAATCTTCCTCACAAAACAAAAAATAAAAGGAATTCTAGAAGTAAAAAAGGAATAGCTGAAATTAAGAACTTGATAGATGGGTTTAATAACAGATTAGATACAGCTAAAAAGAAAATTACTGAATTGGAATTTAGGTCAAAAGAAACTGTTTAGAGTATAGCGTTGAAAGAGAGAAAGATGGAAAATACAGAAAAAGGGGTGAAAGGAAAAGAGGACAAAAGGAGAAGGCCTAATAAATGTTTAATTGGAGTCTCAGAAGATAAAGAGAAAGAAAAGAGACAGGGAACACGGCAGAAGAAATTTGAATTTTCCATTACTGAGGAAGGGTATAAGCCTATAGATTCAAGAAGGCTCCAGAGGTGGGTTGATCTGTACCAGACACAGGAGGGCTCAGTCATTCACTGGCTCAGAGGGGTCAGAAGCCAGTACTTTGCAAATCACTGGGCCTAGATGGGAATGGAGCTAGAGGTCCCTGGCCTAGGGGCAGTGGGAGTTGGGAGAATTAAAGTTTTCATTAATGTACTTCACAAACTTATTCATTCACGCATCTTTCCATTTACTTTTTCATCAAGTCACACTGAGTTGTTGAGCACCTACTTGGCTTGGGTCACTGCAATTGGCACTTGGTCAGAAAACAGGAAAATTTCAATTTGAAAAGAAATGTTTGTCCTTGAATGAAGCCAGATGTTTAGGGAATTTAGTGTCTTAGTGCCCAGAAGCAACCCTGGAGGTCTGCGATGATGGAGATCAGAGGCTGGTTTGGGAAGAAAGGCAGTTTGATGGGGAACAACTCAACCTGGTGCCTGTGAAGTTTTTGGCCCATCTGTGAAGATAGCAATGATTTCAGGAAGAGGGAATTTGGGCTCCAAATAAGTAAGGTTTTTGAGGATCTTCCCAAGTTAATGTTATTTGTATTTTATTTACTTTCCTTTGTTTCTCAGTAAAATTTATTGTAATAAAAGGAGCCTGCCTAAACTCTACTAAAGGGAAGAAACAGGGGTTTGTGTGCTGATGTGGGCTACAGAGAAAGGGGGCAGAGCAGCCCTGTGAAGGCTAGATGTGGTGGTGGCCATGGGCATTAGGGAGGCCACGCCAAGGTGCCCCTCCAGGGGGCAAAGCCAGGACTCTTTGGACAGCTACCCTACCTGGAGGTTTGGGGAGGCTGAGAACACTTGAGCCACATGCAAACTTAGGCATTGGCTCTGTCTACGGCTGTCAACTTTTGGGGGGTCACAGACCACTTTAAGAATGTGATGAAGGGTGTTACCAGAAAAGCGCACATACAAGCAGCATTTCCTGTGCAAATTCAGGGGATTTGTGGATCCTAGTCTAAAATCCTTTAAT
This sequence comes from Ceratotherium simum simum, assembly GCF_057802395.1. Lineage (NCBI taxonomy): Eukaryota > Metazoa > Chordata > Mammalia > Perissodactyla > Rhinocerotidae > Ceratotherium > Ceratotherium simum. The sequence continues at coordinate 70,149,265 of NC_141906.1, forward strand.
CTCTCCACCCCTTCATTGTAATTTGGGGAAACTGAGGTCTACATTGGGCAAGTGGTTTGTCCAAATTCACACAGATAGTGGTAGAGCCAGGACTCTGTCCCAAGTGCCTTGCCCTTTGGTTTGGGACTTGTCCTCACTCACTCCTCGGGGCTCCCTCGGGAGCTCTCCCCTGTGTGTGTGGGAGGGGTGGCTCTCTCCCTGGGCATGGGGTGGGGGAAGGTGAGCTTGTCCGGATGCTCGGGGTGGAATCTGGTTCATGAGCGTGTTTGGGGGACCATCAGTGGGTGGAGGGCCCATGAGGGGAAACCCCCTCTGGAAGCAGGAGTCGTTCTCCTGAGGGGCCTGGGAGATCAGTCCTAGCTGATGTCTAACCCAAAAGGCCCCGGGGAGTATGTGGAAGCTCTTGAGTAGGACTGGGTGGTGATAGAAGTGTCATTGGAGGAAGCTGATTCCTGCAGTCGTGTTCCCTCCTCTCTTCTATCAAACAGTCCCCTGAGCGACCCAGGGCTGGGGAGACAGACCCATATTGCCCGTGTGACCTTAGCGTGGGCTGCTCTCTTCTGGAATCCACCAGAACAAAGCTTTGAGGGCAGGTTGGGCCCGACTCCAGTCCAGTGGGACTAATTCCCCTTTGGGTTTTCTCTCCTCTCTCTCTTCCTGTTTCTTCTTGCTTTCTTGCCCGTCTGCTGCAGGGACACAGAGGACGGAGGGTACAGTGCCACACACTAAACTCTCATTTTCTTTCAAGAAAAAGTTATGATTATTAAAGATTTAATCTTTGAGTCTAAAAATACCGCAATGTAAATGCCTCTGTTCCCCCAGTCCTCGTCTCTCTCTCCCCACCATCGCTCCCTTTCTTAATCAGCACCACTGAGAACTGCACTGGGGGCAGGTGTGGAACCCACTGGAATCTTCTGCAGCTGAGAGGAGAAGTGGGGCCCTGGGGGAGCTGGGGAGGAGCGGTCACAGCAGGTACGGCTGCGAGAGAGGGAGGCGGGGCATGCAGCGTTCACTGCCCGCTCTGGGTGCTGCGGGGAAGGGGGTGAACCAGCTTCAGGCTCTTGTTTCCGAATGGTGGGCAGCTCCCCTCGCTCCTAGCTGAAGATAGACTTCTTCCTCTTCCTGGCCAATGTTTGATTTGGAGTTTATAGGTTCCATTTGCCAATGTATTTTCCTTAAATATTTTTTGAATGTAATGCACAACATACATGCCCATAATGGCTCGAGCTAGCCTTGTTTGTCTGCGGAACCCATAAAGCAATTTGGACGAGATGCAATTGAACTGAGAGGCTTCAGGAGAGGGTGGCTGTAGATGTGGGCAAGGAGGGAGGAATGGGCTTGAGATAGAGGAGCCGGGAGGTGGGGGGAGGCAGGAGTGAGGATACACTGTGGATACAGAGAGATGGGGAAGAGACAGGAAATTAGACAAAGGCGAGGATAAGGCAGCTTGAAGGGGAAGGGAGAGAAAAGGGCAAAGGAGAGAAGGCTGGAAGAATGTATTATAGCCAGCTCGCGATTGTGTGTCACCTTGGGGATACAGGCCAGTCAAGTCTGTGGATGACTCTCAAATCACTTTGGAGGTTCCAATTCTAATCTCTTCTTGCTCTCACCCAAACTTTCATGAAAAAAGCAAAATTGCTATGTGTGTTGGACAGCCCCGTCTGTTCCCCCAGCGTCCATTCACGCCTCTCTCACTGTGTAGCAGCCTGTCATTTGAGTGGGACTGAACTCCCGGGCTGGCCCCTAACTGGCCTAAGCCAATCACAGTATTCCTAGCCATGTGTCCCAGTGATTGGTTGAGAAACAGGCATGCAACCTGGGACCAAGCCAATAAATGCAAAGCATTCAGCTGTCCCCAGTGATTGGCTCAAGAGCTACTTTGTCGTCAAAGTTGGTCCAATCAGAGAGAAAGTTGAGATTTTGTTAAAAGGTGGGGTAAAAAAAGTCTTTTATCTTCCACTGGTTGTGAAAACGAAGCGCGGGGCCCCAGAGCTGCTGGCAACCGTTTCACTACCATAAGGGAGTTTAGTCTGGAAATGAAGCCACTATATTAGGAGGCAGAGTGAAGAGAATCACAAAGAAATGGAGCTGAGTCTTATGGGACATCACCAAGTTCTGGATCAAACTCACCTTGAAGCTGACATTTCCTCTGGACATTCTGATTACACGAGCCAGCAGATTCCTTATTGTTTAAATGATTTTGAGTTGGATTGCCTGTTGCATATAATTTAAAGTATACTAATTAATATAATATCTTTAAATTTGATCCCTTCTGTTCTTTTAACTACAGGCCTCATGAAAGCTCTGGCAGAGTGTCCCTATAGGCCCAGGCTGGGCAGGGCTCCAGGAGAGGGCAGGGCTCCTGACAGACTCCCCTCCTAGAATCTTAGCTCAGTCTTTGGGGGCAGGGGTGTGGCTGGTCAGGTGAGGGAAGGAGACAGGGGTCAAAGACCGGAGAATCTGCATCCTGGGTGGTCAGGGCCTCCCTACTCAGCTGGGTGAACACACACTCTCCCTGGTCAGCCCCAAGCCAGCCTGCAGAGCAGCTTTCAGCTCCAAGTACAAATGCCCAGCCTGGCAGCCCAGGTTCATCTCCCACTCTTCCCTTCTGTGTACCCCACTGCCAGCCAGACTCACCCCTCGCCATTCTCTGAGCACACCCACACCTCTCCTTGCCTGCACACCTGTGTTAGGGGTTCCCTTTGCCTAGAACACTCTTTCTCACTTTTATCTGCTTGAATCTCACTCATCTTTCAAGCCCTGTTTCAATACCACCCATCATCAAGCCCCCCTCAACTTTAATAAACCACTGAACACCCTCATTCTCTTGCTGGGCTTCATCAGAATCTGTATGAAGTAGGGGTGAGGGGTGGCAAGGGAGAACGTGTAGTTTGAAAAATCATAATCAACATGTCTGTGGTTTTGTACGTAAAACTGCCGAGAGTAAAGTTAACAAACTGTTCTTGACTAGTGGGATTATATAGCAGATGGCGAGAGAAAGCATTAATGGGGTCAGGGGTTAAAAAAAACGTTGAGAACGAGCACTCTAATTGAGGAGTGCTCTTCCTTGCTTGACCTTCCAAGGGCCCTTGCACCTTTCTGGTGACACTTTCTGGGTCCTGTCTCAGGCTGGAGCTGTTCGTGTATTGATCTAGCTCCCTCCTGGGTCAGAGAACTGTTGACTGCCAGAGCTGGGAGGGCCTGGGGGATGGTCGGCTGAAGAGATTCACCACCTGTCTCCAGCGAGATGCACACGAGCGACGGTGCTCACCTTTGCAGTGTGCTCCTAAGGTTATTAAGCAAATCTGGGTTTGAAAGCTGTCACTCCTCACCTTGCTTTTATACTCAAGAAAGCATAGAAGAAAGTGAATAACTCCAGAACAAAGAGGTCATTGCTTGGCTTTCTAAAGACCTTAGTGAAACTGTGGTCTTGACAGCCTCATTTGTAGAGATAAAATGCTTTTCTACCTTTACAAGGCACCTCTTTCCAGTATCAGAGCAAAGCTTGGAGGTCTGAGCATAGAGTATAACACGGGGTGTGGTGAAGAGACATAGGATAAGGGATCTTCCTGCTCCCCAGGAAGGAGAGGAAGGAGGAAAGCTCTCTGGTCTCTGTAGGAGGGGAGGAGGGAGCACTGAGCATCCTTGCTTCTCCATGTCACCCTCTCTGGGGTCAAATTCAGAGCAGGGTGGGTGAGAGAGGTGTTCCAGGTAGGTGCGGGGAACCCCAGAATACTGGAGCTCGTGCCCTGCTTTCCAAGTGTGGCCTGAGGAGAGGACAGGCCTCCCAGAGGTCTGGGTCTGGGGTGGCCAGGGCCAACTTGAGTTAGTGCTCCCGGTCGCAATGCCCATATCCCACACACAGAGGCCTGGGAGGTTCCCTTGTGTCTCAGAGCGGAGACTGCAGAAACACTGAAAGAATTGGGGGATGGAAGAGGCCTGAGGTCAGGACTAGACGGCCACATGCCATCTGGGGGTGCTATCGGGATGCCAGGAAAGATGGGCGTGACAGAGGACAGCAGGTGGGAACCAGGGACAGGTGGCCTGGGGGATATCTTATGAGGTGGACGATAACCCAGGGGGCAGCATGGGTGCTGGGGATCCCTCCCCCAAAGGCCATCCAAGGAGGGAGGATGAAGCAGGAGGCTCCTTGAGGCAAAAGAAATGGCACCAAAAGGAACTTTGTTTCTCAACTGACTATCTAAGAGAGACTGTTTTAAACTGAGTACTATTGACTGGCAAGTTCGTCTCCTACCACTACCAACACCCCCCGCCCCCAACTATAGGCAAGAACGGAGAACCTGGAGCAAGAAGCAGCCAGGTACAGAAAATAGTTCCTTTGTCTTACCTATCCAGCTGTGTGTGTAAATTGCCCCCCTTGCTGTGGTAGTTATTTCCATGAGTGATGTGAAGGGCTATGGGAATGTGTATTGGAGATCTGACCTAGTTTGAGGCATAGAGAAGGGCTGCCCAGAGGGTGACATTTAAGTGGAATTCTGGAAGATGTGTAGGAGTTAGTGGGGTGCAAAGAGCGGGCAGTGTTCCAGGGGGTGGATGATGCTTCTTGGCTCCATATGAGGACTCCCCCAGAGTCTCTGGGGTAGGCTGCCCTAGCAAATTCGCCCCATCTCCTGGCCAGGACCAGGAGCAATGGGACATATCCTAGAGGCCCAGGGGGGCTGCTCTGTGTGTCCTTTGCAGAAAGGGGTGGAGGTGGAAAGATCCTGGGTCTGAGCCTCTGTTTCCTCACAGCACGTGGGGGTCTGCACCCTCTCCTGGAGAAGGAGGCTGTAGCGTCTGGGGCCCTGGCTCTCTGTCCTGGGCCCATCCTGGGGGTGTGTGGACCACTGTGGGAAGTCACCTAGGACCCTGGCTGTGGGCAATGTGCCAAAATGACTGCATCAGCTGCCCATTCTGAGCTCAGGCTGGCAAAGAGGCTAGGAAGGAGGAGATGCTGTAGGCGGAGAGGGGAGATGCCCAGGCCCATGGGGAGCGTCGCTTTGCAGCTCAGTAGAACTGGAGTGTTTTGGATTCCCGCAGCTCCTTGCTTGGCTCACCCCTCCATCAGCCCCTCTGGCCTCCCTCAGCCGCGAGATGGCAGGTATTATTCCCAATCACACTCCCTTTTGCTCTGATGAGAGGAGGTTCGCATCCATCACGGGCTCGGCTTCCCGGCTCAGGGCCGCTGCCCTCCAGACTCTAAATCTTACTTCCTGGAGGCCCGGGGAGCCATGTGGAGTGGGAATGAGACAGGATAAAAGGAAGCATCAATATTCCAGTGCTCAGCGCTGGAACATTTAAAATGGGGAACTGAGTGTTTCTGAGTGCCCTGGCTAGGGGCGCTCTATTTATTTTTATTCTTTCATTTGAAGCATTGAGCTCTCCTCGGCCTCCTACCACGCTGGGGCTGAGGGTGAGTCACTCAAGGGGTGAAATGCATGGAAAATGGGCCAACGAGCTGGGAGACAGCATTTGAAGGGGACAACTCCTCATCAGGCCGCTGGAGGAGGCCCTCCTGAGAGGGCTGAGGGTGCCGGGAAATCACAGACCTACAGAGTTCATCACACGTCCCGTCGGGTCTGCCCAGATGCACTTAAACACATTTCTCTCCCCACTGCTCCTCCCCATGGTCCACGCTCCGGGCCCTGGCCCATCTGGTTTTAAATGAACAAAACGACAAGACTGCAGCATCTTCTTTAAGAGAAGATTCCGGAGGCAAACACCCCCAGCGGGACAGATTTGCTCCTGACGGTCAGCATCTACTCTTGGTGATTTTTTTTGGCTACTTCATATCTTTCTCTGTCCCCAGCCTGGACAAGCCTCCGCTGCCTCCGGGCCAATTCATAATCCTCAATTTCCTCAAAACTGCTAAAAATTGATGTCTGGTTGGAACTGTTTGGAATTAGCTGCACTTGGCTCTGAGGCCGCCTGCACCTTCCACACCACCTTCCCCAGCCCTTCAACCCATGGTTGATAGGTTTCCTTGTGTACGTTTCGAGTTTCCTGGAGGTGTCTCTCTCTTTCCCAGGACTACAAATTTTCCCCAGAATAGATGGGCAGCTTTCTTCCCTTTCCTCCTGTGCTCAAAACATGGTTCCTTCCTCAGAGGGTGTTGATGCTCCTAAGTCACTTCTTGTTGTCTTTCAATATGAGAATCTTTCATGAGTGGATGTCCTCAGCCCCTCTTTCAGTCCATTTGCATATCCTGACTCAAATGACCAAATTGCTCCAGGCATCCCCAAGGGAGTGTCATTCACTCACCTACTGATCACACATTCTTTGAGAGTTGACTATTGAACTTGGGGGATACAAAGAATTACCAGACTTGGATATTCAGGGAGCCTCCAAGAAAGTTGGACTGGAGGGAACTGAGAGGTCAAATTCCAACGCCCCCATCCCCCCACCCTTTCTTTTATTGATCCAGGGGGAGTAAGTGACCATCTAAAATCACAGAGCTGGTTGTAGGCAGAACCAAGATTGAGACCTGCATCCTTTGAGTCTTAATCCACCAAATTTCCCACCATTTTAAATTTCAGTGGAGCAAGTGTGGGTGGTGGGACTGGGCACAAAGCTGACCCTTGACTACCACTCCAGATGTGGGAAACCCACATCTCCTCTCTTCACTCCCCACACCAGCTTCACCCCAACCACACAGATGCAAATTCTTTTTCATCCGCTAGACACTGGGGGCATAATAGAGAAGCTGGCAGAGAGCCAGGCCCTGGTTTGCACCTGAATCAAGACTGGGCAGCTGCCTGGCATGTGGATCTAAGTTGGTGCTGCAATATCACTGGAAATGGGATGAGCTAGAGAGAGCTGTATGGATCTGTGCTCCTCTTAGGGAGTGGATGTGCGTGGCTGGGAGGAATACGCTGATAATCCACTTGGGGTCTAGGATGAGACCTCAAAAGGGCACGTTCAAGTAGCAACAGCTGCAATCCCTCGGTCACCTTTTGGAGTGGGCGCCCAATTAGCTGCTGGCCTCTGGCTTTGCTATGTGGGTGTGGAGTGCACATTTGGGGCCAGAACTAAACTGCTTAGGACTTAGAGGAGAAGCCATGCCAGGCCACCCAAAGCACCCTTCTTCACTCTTCCCCATGCAGCCCATGACCTCGCCTTTCAGAGCATGTGAAACACACATTGGTTTGACCCCGTCTGGGGTTCCCGTATATTTCTGTACATCTCTGAGGATTCCAGTTCCAGCTACTTGCTGCGTATTCTCAGGCACTTCTCCTTCTCCTCCGTTCTCTCCACTCCGTCCAGGAGCCAGCCTTCAAGAGAAAATCCCCCTTTGCCTGGACGCTGCACCGGGATATGCCCCCACCCACCCCACTGTTCCAGCCAACCACTCCAGCCCCAGTCTGCTGCTTGCCACCCCTCCGCTGCTCCCCCGAGGTCCTAGTGACCCTCTCTCGTTAAAGCCCATGGAAGCCTTTGGGCCCTTACGAGGTCTCTCTGGCAGGATTTGATGCTGTGACCAGTCCCCCCATTTAAAAACTTTCTTTCCCCTTGACGTGTTCAATAAAGGGGTCTCTTGAGTCTCTTCCTTCTTCTCCAGCTAGACTCTCTCTTCTTGACTGTACTGTCTCTCTCTAGGGGCTTTATCCACTCCTAGCATTGGACATCATCTTTACCACTCATTTATTTATTCATTCAGCAGGTATCTGGGGGTCACTGGCTGTGAGCAAGCACTCTTCTAGGCCCCGGGGTGTAACGTGACAGATCCCAGCTCTCACGGAGTTTACATCTAGTGTGTGTATGTGGGAGGGGTGTGGGAGGCGTGCAATAAGCAAATTGATAAACAAGAAAAACACTGATAGTGAGCCGCAGTAAAATGCAGCAATGTGAGAGAGCGCTGGGTGGCTGCTCTCAAGGGGGCTCAGAGAGGCCTCCCCATGGAGTGACGCTTTCACAGAGACCCACATGACAAGAAGGTGAGCCCTGGGGCGGTCAGGAGGCAGTAGATTCTGAGGCTAGAAAACAGCACATCCCAAGGATCTAAGCAGGGAGCCAGAGAGGCCACCAAGGAGCAGAGGGAACACCAGAGAGAAGCAGAGCGAGGCAGGCAGGGGGGAGGTGGGATAAGGAGCTCATGCAGAGCTTCACAAAGTCAGGCAAGGAGTTAGCTTTCGATTCTGTAGGTGAGGAGGAAACTCTGGAGGGTTTTATGCTCTGTAGAGACAGGATCTGGTCTCTACTGGGAGGGAACTGTGTTGGGGGAGGCAGGGAGTGGGCAAAAGTGGGAAGGAGGCAGTTAGAGGCTGTGGCATTGCTCCAGGAGAGAGGACAGGGGCTGAGCAGATGGAGAGAGGAGGATGCTTAGGCTCACCTGCCATGGAGAGAGGGTCCGCAGGTCAGACAAAGGCTTGGATGTGGGGGGAGGTGGTGAAGGAGAATGAAGATTGGAGAATGCCTTAAGCAACAGCACAAATGGCTAGGCCACATACCCAGAGCTGTGGAGAGGACAGAGGGGGAAGCAGGCTGTTCCTGGGGGAGGGACAGGAGGACTCTCTGGCTCTATCTTCACCCTAAAAACTGGATGCACCTCGACCCTCTAGCTCCATCCTTGCCATGCTCCTGACCTCCAGATTCATCTATCCAACCACCTCTGGACAGCTTTAAGTGTATTTTCCACAAGACCCTCAAAGCCAACATCCAAGTGGCTGAGCAGAAAATCAATTTGGGATTCACATTTACTTCCTCCCTCCCTGGCCCACCTTTCCATACCCACAAGAGTCCTCTTGTCCTGTCACTTTGTGCTTCTAAATGCTCCCGGGCTTTGAGCCCATACCCCCGCTTCCCCACCCACTCTCACCGTCCACTTTCCGCTCTGTGGATTAGGTAAATTCTTTCTTCAGAGCACATATCTGACCATGTCATTTTTTTCTCAAATCTCTTCAATGACTCCTCTTTACCTTTAGGACAAAGTTCCAGCTCCTCAGTTTTCCTGCCCCGTGCCTGGCTCTCCATCCTTATCTCCCCCCACACTTGTGGACCCTCCTGCTCCAGCCAAGCACAGCCACTTGCAGTTCCCTACACAAGCTGTGCTCCTTCATGCCTCCGGGCCTTTGCCCAGGCTGTGGCTCTTTCCTGGAATTCTCTACTGGACACCTCCCTCACCTTCCCATCCTATTTGCCTTTAAAGAACAAGCTTAATTAGGACCGCTTCTTAGAAGCTGTCCCTAAGCTCCTTTTTACACCCCCTATCTTAGGGAGAACCCAGACCTGGCATAAGCTGAACACACCCCAAATCATACTCATGGAACATCCTTGAAAGTGCTCTGGCTTCCCTATCTCCATTCATGGTATCATTGTCCACCAGGCGTCCAAGGCAGAAATCCCCTAGTTCTCTTTGAGCCTCCCCAGTTTCTCCACCATTCAACCAGCCATCAAGTCTGATTAATTCTAACTCCGGAGTATGTCCCAGGTAGGTCCTATTCCAGTTTTGCAGGTAAGGAGACAGAATTTCAGTTGCCCCACACACTGAAATTTTCTTGTGAACACTTTCCCGACGGTCATGAAGTAATTATTAATGAAGTTCAAAGACGTCTGCCCTCCTTTCTGTACTGAGGGATCGGGAGAGCAGGGCTGTGTCTGCCTGGGACACCGCGCATCTCCAGCACCCAGCAGCGCTGACACGTGTGTTTGCATGCCCCACACAGGGTTGCTGTATCTCAGTCTCTAAAGCACCAGGCTCCCTCTTGGCCTCCCCCCACCACGCACCCTCACCTTGTACCTGTCCCTCATTCTTCAGCTCCCAGCCCAAATGTCCCCTCCTCTGGGCAGTCCTCCTTGAGTCCAGATTAGGCCAGCTGTGGGTATACGCTCCACAGCACCATGTAATTTTCCATTCTCGCACTTACCAGAGTGGATTCTAAGTACACACTTTTCTGCTTGTTTGCTAATGTCTGCCTTCTCGACTAGGCTGTGGGCTTCACGTGAGTCCAGGCACTGCGTCTGTTTTGGGTCATTCCTGTCCTCTCTGTGCCTGGCCCAGTGCCTGGAGCATTGGAGGTGCTGAATAAATATTTGGTGAGTGAATGGACAATCAAGAATAAGGGATGAGGAAGGGAACTGAAAATTATAAATTTCTACCAGTGGTTCCCAACATTTCTCAGGCCCTCTCATCTGTGACGTTGGCCCTTCGTGGGGGTTGATTCTTAAATGGTGTAGGGGTAAGGGGAATATGGCAGAATCTTGGTGGGAAAAGAAAGGACATAGGTAGTTTAGAGATGACCCAAAGTAAATCGGATAGCTTCCCCTTCCCTACACACACACGAACACACACGTGTGCATGCATGCACATGCACACACATGCTCTCTCTCTCTGTCACACCTGGGGCATTAAATTGCTCTGGGTTGCATTATTATTGTATGGTAGTGTGTTCTATAGATGTGTGTTGGATTCAGCAGGCCGATCTTAGGTTGTAAACTCCCAGAGAGAAGGAACTGGGCCTACAAGAGTCTTTATAAAGGGTCTGAGTACTTAAAGGAAGCAGAAAATGAATCCATAACTAGCTAGTCAATTGCGTTTAAAGCCCTTTTCATGTGGAAGGCGGGGAGAGTATGTATGTTATTTAGATAGCGACTGGGGGAAGTGTTCAAGGACTTCTCTCTCCAGATGGACCACTCTAGGAGGGCAGAATGGAAGAGGTGAATCCCCCCGCCCTCCCTACATTGTCTCTGCGCATGTAGACATGGCTGCAGGTGTCCCATCCTTCCTGGAGTCCCAGTGTTGGACGAGCCCTCAGACATTGTGGCTTGGTTTCCCTCTCAGAGCTGAAATTCTTGCAGCAGCCTCCCTGGCAGATTTCACAGTCAGCATCACAAGGGGCCTTGAACACTGAGGTTATTATGCAGCTCGGTTTGAACCCTTCCAGAGATGGAGAGCTCACTACTTTGCTGAGCAGCCCCTCCCACTGCTGACAGCTTATGGTCATTTCCTTCTTTTTTGGAGCCAGCTGTGCCTCCTTGCCACCAGCACTGTCTCTCTGAGAACCTATATCCATCTTCCTCTTGGAGGAGGGATTGGGTTTAATCAGCGGGGCTGACCAGGGACTGAAGGTCACTGTGTGTGATGTCACCCCTCCCTGCTGCCTTCCCTCACAGCAGAGGCCTTTCTCCTGTGCGCTCCCCAGGCCTCTTCGTCTGTCACCCAGCTATGACTTACCTAAACGCGTGTCACCCAGAGGACAGGAACATTTGATTGCTGAGGAAAAAGACTTTTTTTCTTACGCCTTTCAAAATGTGAGTCATGATTGGTCTAAAAATAGCCTGTGGAAATCAGAAGAAACAAACACACACAAAAAATGATACTGAAAATCTAGAGCACCTAATTATAGGAGAAAGGAAATGGTTTGGCAGAATTGGGATTCCGGTGATGTTTTCATATTTTCTTTGAATCACACATCGTGCAGGGAGAGTGAAATACATTAGGCATTGTTAATAAATTTTCCAACCCAGAGACTGAAAATCCCTCTACCAAGCTATTTACAACCTCCACAGGCATTCCTGAGCTTGTGGTATTTGGACTTGCTCCCCTCTCTGCTTTCCCCCCAGGCAGCCCCTGCTCACCACCGTAAACCTCACACCAGGCATAATCAATCAGGCATCCTGTTGCAGTTGCTCAGTCCAGACACTGAGCAAATACCTTGGGTGAGGAAAGCTGTGTAGAGGGCACTGAGCAAAGACTATCGAGTGGATGGTGTATGAGCCCATAGGAAAAAAAAGGAGAGATCACCAGGAATCATCCTGGGTTCACCAAGCATAAGTCCAGCCAAAACGACTTCCTTTCTCTGGCTAATAGGTTTTCTAGACTAGTAGACACGTGGTGTGCTATGTACATCGCCTATCTGGATTTCAGCAAGGTGTTTTGTAAAGACTTTGATGTAATCATCGGGGACAAGATGGAGAATTGTGGATTAGACAGTCATAGAGTTAGATGGATTAGCAGACAAAGTGCGATGTGAGCCAACAATGGGGTGAAGCTGCCAGGAAAGCTAATGCAGTCGTGGACTATATTAATCGAAGCACAGAGCCCGGAAGAGGGGAGATAATGGCGTGTCCCTGCACGCTTGGCAGTGGCCAGACCACATCTGGAGCATCGCATTTCATTCTGAGAGCCACAGTTGAGCAAGGACGTTGACAAATGTGATGGCATTTGGAGGAGGGGGACTGGGATGCCCCAAGGTCTACATACCATGCCACGTGAGCAGTGGTTGAGGGAGCTGGGGACCTTAAACCTGGAAGAGAGAACATCTAAGTGGATCCTGACAGCTGCTTGCAAATATTTAAAGGTCTGCTGTGGACGACAGAGTGGAAATATTGGACACAGCATCAGAAACGCAGCAGACGACAGCAAGGCGGATTTGGGTTTGTTCCGTAGCACACCAATGAGAAGGGAAGAGCTCTAAGTTCTGCAAGGGGCTTTCTGCCCTCGGCCATCTGCACGGGCTCCCTTCCCTGGAGCAAGACCTGAATGTGGAGCTTGGCTTGTTGTGTACTGCTCTTCACTTTTCTGGCTACCAAAAATACACCAAGCCCTGTGCGAGCCTGGAGGAGGATGGAGGGATACAGAGGTGCAGAGGGCATTGTCCTTGCCCTCAAGGAGCTTATGTCTGGGTCAGAGAGATGGACACACAAACGATTATCGTTCATACATGGATTTCCCTGCACTATAGCAGGAAGAGAGCTGGATTTGCTGCTTCCTGTTCAGCTGCCGCTGCCCCCGACTAGCTGTGTGACCTGGGGCAAATCATCGCACCTCTCTGTGCCTCAGGTGTCAAGTGGAATTTCTAGGGCCGTGGTCCTCCACCTGTGCAGTGCACACCGACCAGCTGGGAAACTTGTTTAAAATGCAGCCTTCTGCCCCACTGCATCAGTGGTCCTGGGGTGGGAGGGTGGTGGCCAGTGATTCTAATGCAGGGGGCACACAGACCACGGAAAAATACCAATGGAGTTAAGAGCTAACGTGGCCTCTAAAAGAAGTTTAAGTTTCCTGTTGAGAGTGAGGAGAGTGGGCTCCAGTTAGGAGGCTATGGCTCTGAGCTGGCGAAGAAGGAATGCCAGCCAGGCTTAGGGCAGTGGGAACCAGGACACAGGGGCGGGGCTCAGTGGGGAGACAGAAGTGGCAAGTCTTGATTTGAGGCGTGAGGATGGAGGAACACTAAAACGACTTTCTGTGATAAAGTTTTACAGTTGGATTGGCAGATGGACTTTCCTTGAGGGTGGGAATGATGATTGGCCACAGCCCATGACCTCGGATTGTAAATTCTGACTGTCAGTCTGGCAAGCTGAGGGTGTGCTGGGCCTCCTCTGCGGAGGGCAGTCCTGTTCTCTAACTCCCTGGAAGAGGGCAGGCTCTTCTCCGGCCAGGAGCTGAGGCAGTGGGGACCTCTAGGGGAAGGATCCTAGGTGACTAGGTCCTCGCCCAGGCCAGTTCCACTGGTCGAGTCCCTCCTCTACCGGCAACCCTCCCACCCCACCTCGCTCCCTTTCTTCCTCTCCGCCCTCCCTTCCTTCTTGCCTTTCCTCCTCCAGGCAGCAGGGAAATAATGAGGTTGCCCAACTGGCAGTGCACGCTCCATCAGGGTGTAGAATGAAGACGAATGACTGTAGCTAAGAGACAATTTGAAAAGGGATAAATACAGGCAACAAGTTATTCACCACAGCAATTTGTAAAGAGCGTTAAAAACCTGCAGATGGGTTGTTTCACATCATCTCCTTTTCCATTTGCAGGCTGACAGGCCCGTGTAAACGACAGTGATGGATGGCTTGGAGCTGGGCCCCTTAATCTACCGCTCTGCCATTGATTAGTTTGGCTGGCACCGCACCCCAGGTGGTGGACGTGACCTGTCTCCTAGAATGGAGAGTCTGAGCTGGGCTGTTGGACTTGGAGGGGACTCCCTGGGGAGAAAGGAGCAGGGCTGAGAGGAATGGGGTGGGGGTGGGGAGTGGAGAGGCCGCCAAGGGCTCGGCACAGAGCAGCAGGAGTTTTCTGCAGCAGAGGATCGATTTGATGGGGCAGAGACATTGGGATGGGGAATCTGGAGTCCAGCCCTCCAGCCCAGCCTCCAGGAGATGCCATGTGCCCTCCATCCTGGCCTCATCATGCTGCACGGCAATGACCGGTGACGAGCCCTCAAAGGCTCTTTTATGGATCACTTTTGGACTCTGTTTCCAGAGTGCCTAGCTAAGTGCTTCGCTATGAATGAACCAGCAGGTAACACTCCACCAGTGTTAGAGATGGAAGGGTGGAGATCCCACGGATGAGGGGGTTATAATCATGTCGGAGGGGGGAGCTCATCCCAGGCTGAGTTTAGGATGTCCACAGTGAAGAGAGCATAGACAGAAGGACCCTGGAGATGACATGGAGGCAGGAAGGGCACAGGCTGGCAGGCTGCTGCGGAGGGGAGCAAAAGATTATGAGGCATCAAAGACTACAAATTTAGGGCAAGGTGAGAATGCACAATTCCCTGTAGTGCCTGAGAAATTAGAGAGAGAAGACAGACTTGCGGAAGAGACACGTTGCTCTATCGGAAAAAGCATTAGGGTTGGATTTGGGGAAGTTTGGTCTTGCCTCTGCTCCCCATATGGCTCACTGTAGGGTGCCGGGCAATGGTAGGAAGCTCCCTGGGCTTCTGCTTCCTGAATTTAAAGAGAAAATAGTAGCAGCTCGCACTTGTAGTGTGCTTTGCTGTGTACAGAAGTGTTCTTGCGATCATGATCCTATTTGATCCTCTTAATAACCAAGAGAGAGGGAGGAAGGCAAGTATTTTCAAGTTGAACAAATAGGGGCTCAGAAAGGTTAAGTCACTTGGCCAAGGTCACACAGCTTATAAGTGTGAACTCATGCTCAAGTCTCTGCCTCTAAAGCTCCATGGCTTGTGGGACTTGAACATTTAGAGAGCAGTGGAGCTACTGAAGTGCAGACCAGTCAATTTTAAGCAAACCCTCACCTATGTTTTCATCTTTAGAACAAAATATGTTTTTCTAAAAACTGGACAGTCCTTGCCTGCTGGTCCAGGAGTCTGAGTGCCCCTGAGATCCCTCAGTCTTGCCAGAAGGATGATGAGAATACAGAGCAGGACTGGTTTCCTTAGAAACTGACTGACCTCAGAATGAGATGACCAGTTCTCGGAGCTGGCATCCTTCCTGCCTGCTCCTAATCCAAAGCCTCACCATTCTTCAAAGCCTGGTTCAGGGCCCACCTCCTCCTTGAAGATCTACCTGATAACCATGCCACAATGAGGACTCCCTCCTCCGGGTGCTCAGATTTCTTGATCATGTTCTGACTTTGTGTTGCCTGCTGGGCCAGATGTTCTGGGATCTGCTTCATAAATGTGATTACCTTGTGATTCTGTTGCAGAGAGTTGGAACCAAGGACCTTTTACAGCCGCACCCTCCCGCCCCCCAAAGCAATGACCTGAGTGAGTGAGGATTAACTGAGCCCTATCTGGGCAGCTAAGTACCTGTCTGCCTTGGAACCCGTCTCTTTGCCCTACATGAGTCTGCAGTTCTTGCCTGTCAATTAAAGAGGTGATGGTGGTAGAGAAAGATGACCTTGGTCAGTGCTTCTCAGCCCTGGCTGTCCATCAGAAACACTTGTGGAACTTCTGAAAATACAGAAATCTGGGGCTGGCTTCAGCCCTACTGAATTGAAATCTCTGGGGAAGTCGCCTAGGCATCTGGACCTTTTTTTCTAAGCTTCCTGGCTGATTCTGATATTTGGCTGGCAAACCATGACCTCCATGGACAATCGTAACAGCCCTCATGAACAGAGCCCTCACTAAGTGTCAGGCCCTGTGCTCAGCTCTTGTACCTACCTTATCACGTTCAACTGACTACAACTGGCCACTCTCTTAGGTCACGTACCCCAGGAAACAGACTCCGAGACACGGATCTGCGTCCAGGAGGCTTTCTGGGGAGCACCTGCAGAGAACGACACCTGTAAGGGAGTGAGGGAAGCAGGATGGGGCAGAGGGAGAAGGTGACTGTGACATAGTTACAGGAAGACCACAGCCAAGCCCAGCACTGAGGCTGAGATGGTCCTTCCAAGTTATCTCGAGTGAGGCGAGGAGGTCAAGCCTCTCTACCCCACATGGACCCATCCTTGGTTGCGGGCTGCCTGTAGGGAAGGTGCCTAACCTTGGGGAGGGCCACTCCCTTCTGCCCAGGGCATCCTGGGGAGGGATTCAGCTGGGAGCCATCAGCAGGCAGTGCCCAGGCAGCTGGAGGACTGGAAGCTTGGTTCCTGAAGACGGGGTCTGGGTGGCCCACCGCAGCATCCGCTACACTACGATACTCATTTATGGAAACAGAGGCTCAGAGATTGACTTGTCTAAGGCATCCCAGGTCAACTCCAAATCACATATGCTTTCCACATGGCTCCAAGCTACATGGTTATATTTGAAATATTTGCGTAAAATTTGGAACTCTAACTTTATACCCTCTATCCCCCACCCAAACACACACATGGACACACAAACATGCACACACCCACACACACACCACATTATAGGGAAGGTAGGAGGGCTGAGCCTAAAGTCCCAATAATAACAGTCTGGAGAGATTAAATGAGGCTGTGACAGCAATATTAGGACAAGACAAGGTCTATAAAGCTCAAAAGTTTTGTTCCAGTATTAAATGTATCTTAATAAAAAGTATTTACCATTTTTGCCTTAATTCATATACCAGAAATATTCATCTTTATTCTTCAGAATAACATACTTTTACATTTGTGTAATTGTCAGGCTATCTCCAAGGGCGTTCTAAGGACCCCGCTGGAGGCTGATGGTTCCTTTGTCCCCCCTTGGCTGGGGGCACAGGGCCTGTCTCTTTCTGCTCTGGGGGTCCCTCCCCACGCCCTGGCCTGAGGGGCAGCTGCACCAGGCCAGCAGGGTTGGCAACCAGCTCAGGTGTCTTTATTTGGCCATCAATGGGGGCTCCTTGGCACCTGGTTCTTCCCTGTGAGTAGGCCTGCACTGGCTGGGTGTCAGCCCAAGATGGTGGTAATGGAGGCGGCGCTGTGCGTTCTCATCTGATTCAAGGCCTCGGAAAGCAGAATGGAAAGGCAGCAGCTGTGAGCAGAGCGAGGCGTCAGCCCACGTGGCGCCGAAACACCAAAATAGACATGGTGGTGGAGGAAGGGGCGGAGGAGGGAGTCTGAACACTCGCCTTGGGGAGAACCAGCTCTGAGGGAATCAGGAGAGGAAGAGCTGGGCAGGGGAGGGTGAGGAGCCCGTCAGTCCAGGGGAACACTGTCAGGGGCCTCAAAAGCCTGTATATATGTGCACTGAATGGGCACCTGTTCATTCACCTGCTCAATCTCTCATCTCCAAGTGTTCACCTACCCCTCCATTTACTCACTCATTTGTTTCTCCAGACTGAGGGTTCATGAGGGTGGAGTCAGTCTGCTTTAATGCTCCAGGTCTCCTCAGCACCAGCACGGTGTCGAGAATACAGTGCTTAAATGTTTGCGGAATGAATCTCTTTATGTATTCATTCACTTTCATTCATTTGAACACATCTTCATTCACTCTCTATGAAGCATTTGAGTCTTCTAAGGGCACACGGAGAGCTCCCAAAGGCATTTAGAGCAAGAATATTGGCTTCTTGAGATCAAAAGCTTGTTGGGGAGTTAAGAATCGCACCCATGAGGAAGTTTAGTATGGGCTCCTGGCTGAGACGGGCTCAGAGTTGAATGTGTGGTTTGGCCAGCCCACGAGTCAGGGCTGGGGGAGATCACCGTGGGCTAGGCTAGCCTGGGGAATTCTCCCTCATGGAGCTGGACCCTGCAGTGGGGAGGATTTGGGTAGTGTGAGGGAAGGGAGCACCGCAGGCTGGAAGAAGGATGGAGTAGAGGGAGAGTCAGGACTGAGTGGAGAGAGGAGATAGAGGAGGTAAGAGGAGCAGTGGGGGTCTGATGGGGAGGCCACAGGGAAGGATGCACTGTACCCTCTGGCCATCTGGAGCCATGGCAGGGCCTTGACCTCTGTAGACTACCTGGAAGCTCGGCTTTCTAGACTCCACTTGGGCATGGAGTAGAATTGGGTGTGGTCCCCCCCGAGAATGTACACACCAAGCAGAGTC
This sequence comes from Ceratotherium simum simum, assembly GCF_057802395.1. NCBI lineage: Eukaryota > Metazoa > Chordata > Mammalia > Perissodactyla > Rhinocerotidae > Ceratotherium > Ceratotherium simum. The sequence continues at coordinate 70,167,355 of NC_141906.1, forward strand.
TATTCTGGTGGCCTCAAAATGACCCAGAAACTGATTTTGAAGAATATGTATCCCAGGAATGAATGGGCTGAGCCAGGGTGCCACCCAGGCTCACCAGCTGCCAATCATCACATTTTGGGCTGTGATATTGTCTGAGAATGACTTCTTGACAACCAATCAGAAGTCGACTTTGGACCAGATAAAAATGACCTCCTCCCAGAGTGGCAAAGAAACCAGCTGGTCCCCCCAATTCCACCTCTGTCCTTGCCTGTGAGGCGTGCATGATCCTTCACTTTCATTCAGCGTCTATTAATTGAGGTCCTATGAGAGCCGGCCATGATACTGGTCTGTTGTATAGATCTAGGTCTCTCCCAACCCCCCACCTGAGGGATTCTGGCCAGGCTCTCACTTCTCATGGGGAGGGTCCTGCTGAAACTCACCTGTGCCTAAGCCACTCGCAAGGGCAGATCCTCTCACTGCACAGGTGATGGGCACAGGGCTTTATAACCTCATCCCCTCTCGCTTGCATTTCTTCCACCTTCTCAGGAGGAGGTAACTCTTCTCAGGTCACAGGGAAGAGTGTAGGGGATTTAGACTCTTTTGCCCCCTCTATTCAGAGGCCCTGAAAACGGGGCAGCTTCCTCCATTGGCCTCTGGGGAAATGACCACTGGTCCCTGGTAAACAGGAGAAGCCACCAGGATGTGCACTCCAACCCCAAGCCCCCAGGTACAGGTTTGCAAAGGGCTGGCCTCTTTCCTGTGCTCCTTTGGGCCTTGCCATAGTGCATGGATGAAGCGGCCTAGGGAAAGCGGAAGCCTGAAATTCCCAGAGCAACCCACTGTGGAAGCACCAATCCAGGAGGGGAGGGGCTCTGTCACTCTCTCGTCACCATAGCCAACCCCTCCCCATTGCCATTTCTCTTCCCTCGACCCCACCCACTGGCTGAGATTGCAGTTTCCAGCAAGGGCTAATGTTGTCTGGTCACTGGAGGAGCTGGCATCACTGTCTGTCTGTGTTTCTTCCACAGGAGGCAGTCTTGCCGTTGGGGCGCCCACACCCAGAGCATCCCCTGGACCCTTAGCCTGAGTTGGAGGTGGAGAATTTCATCCCCAGAGGAAAGGCCCCCCGCAGTGGGAGGGGAGAGGGGTGGAAAGGTTTCTGGGACGAGCCACTCCAAATAGCTTTGGCAGTTTTGAAGGTCATTTTTTTTCCCTTCCACCAAAGAATTTAATTAGGCTTCCATAAAGCAGTTAGATTTAGGAGCGGAACATTTTTAGCTCCCCTGCCAGGAGTGCTCATGAATATTAAAGAGAGGAAGGAGGCAAGAGGCAGGAGCTGGCCAGCTCACACCGGTACCCTGACTCCCCGGGGACTGTGGCATGTGGGGTCCTTGTGGGGGGGAGGTGGCGGGGGTGGGGGGTGGGGGCTGGCTCCTGCACAGCCCCTGGCAGCCCTATGCTGCTAAGAGTTAAAGTCATCACCTCCTCCACTCAGCCAGGACCCAGGTGGAGGGTGCAGTGTGGGCAGGGAAGAGCGGGCAGCGCTGGCCTGAGGACGCAGGCGGCAGCAGAGGGGTTAGGCCTGGGAAGGGCACTGAGGGCCAACTCCAGGCCACCCTCTGTTGCTCTTACTGCCCTTGGAGGAGGGCCAAGTGCCAGGGTCAGGCTTCAGGGGGTTCCTGCAGCCAAGGTCAGCCCCTCCCCAAATGGGGCATGGCTGGGTCACATCAGAGAGTGGGGGTTGATCAAGTCCCTGTGTGCCCAGCACTGTGGCAGACTCAGAGGGGGACACAAAGATGGACCCACTCCTGCCCTGCAGAGGTTTCCAGTGGAGCCAGGAGACAAGACAGGGTCCCCAGAGTTTGTCTGAGAAAGCAAGCGGACAGGCCCAAACATGGTATAGACAATGGGCGGATTCTTAGTTCCGAGGAATGTGGACGGGTGGGGATGGCAGAAAACTGCTGGAGTGCTCGGAGCTGGGCACTGCCAGGGCTGGCTGTTCCATCGCCCTGAGAGCCCTCTCCCCCAGCTCTGCTGTTGATACCAACCAGACCTCACATTCTGGCACATTCCTACAGCGTGCTGTGCTTTCCAGGCATGTTCGTTCCCATCCTCCACAGGAGCCCCACTCACAGGATCCCTGAGAAAGAGGCAGAGCAGGGACCCTCAACTCCCTCCATTTCATGGATGAGGAAACTGAGGTTTTGTGGCTATCATCCCTGGCGAACTCTAATTCCGTTCCTTGCCTGAGGTCAAGGAGCTGACAAACAACAGGCCTGGGTCTGCAGCTCAGTTCCTGCCCAGCGCATTTTTACCTCAGCAGCCATGATCTGCTCACAGTCAAGGTTGGAACCTTGTTGATATGGCTCTGGGCTGTGTCAGGCGGAATGTGGGGGAGATCGTTTCCCCGATGTCTCAGTCTGCTTGGGCTGCTCTAAGTAATACAGACTGAGTGGCTCCCACAACAGACCTATTTCTCACAGTTCTGGAGGCTGGAAGTCCAAGATCAAGGTGCCAGCCAATTCAGTTCCTGGTGAGAACCCTCTTCCTTGTTTGCAGACTGATCCCTTCTTGCTGTGTCCTCACATGGCAGAGAGAGAGAGAAGGAGAGAGACAGAGGGAGAGATCTGATCTCTTCTTATAAGGGCCCTGATCCCACCATGAGAGCTCCACCCTCATGACCTCATCTGACCCTAATCACCTCCCCAAGGCCCCACCTCCCAATACTATCACATTGGGGGTTAGGGCTTCGACATATGGATTTTGGGGGAACAGAATTCAGTCCATACACTCTACTAGATGCCCACTCGTGGACTAGTGTCCATGCCTTGTTACAGACAGTATTTGTCCCACAGAGCTAAGGGCAGAGCTGGGCTCAAAGAGGGGCAGGCTGCAGGCGGCCTGAATCACACATGTCAAACTTCATTTGCTCAGCAACCCTGGTCACCCACTCAGCCAGGCCCCGTGCCCGGCACTGTCGGACCATAGAAGGACAAGGAACCTCAACAATGTGGAAGAGGAGTGCAGAGCACCCATGAGCCTGGAGAAGGGAAAGTTTCCCAAAGGGCCAGAGTCCAGGTTCTTGGTTTCTGGGGCACGAGGCTCAGGCCCAGCATTGGCGGGTGAGGCAATGGGAAGGGAGGGGAGGCAACGCATTTCTAGGCTCAGAGTTGGTGCTGTCCTCCCAGGCAGCTGCCTCCCCATCCTGTTCGTCTGCCCACAGGTACCCTCCTGGCCCCCAATCCGACACAGCAGGCAGGACCAATGGCTGGAGCACTGGCCCAGGAGCCTAGAGAGCTGTGAAGACTGTGGGTTTGCTGGGGTGCCGTTTGTGATTTCGGCTCTTTGAAAGCTCAGCCAGGAAGTAATGTGTCCTGCTGTGGCACTGGTTTGACCCACAGCATGGCTGAGCTGGCCAGGGCCTCGCTGCCTGGTGCAGCACTGGTGTTATCCAATGAGCTCCATGGTTTGTTTGGGAAATGGAGGCCTCACTAGGGTCTTGGGATGTATTATTCGTGAAGGCCAGAGTTTCCTATATTGTACTCTTGGTTTCATGGCTGACTTGCTTAGTGACCTTGAGCAGGATTCCTAACCTCTCTGAGCATGTTTTCTCTTGGTGACAGGGTAATGACAAGAGCCCTGGTGACACCTGCTTCCAAGCACGTGAAAGTTTTCTGCAGAGTCTCAGTGTCTTGATGTCAGTGAGGCCTTGTTCCCAGGGCAGCCCCGCCATTTGGGTTCAGCAGCCTGGGGAGTACTGAAGCTCCTCCCAGACCTGCATTTAGGGTCTAGTTCTGCTCTTGGGCGCTTTGTGACCCTGGGCAAGAGGCTTGCCCTTGCTCCGCCTCTGGTGGGGGAATGGGCAGGGGCTGCATCCACTGCTGTAGACATCCTTCTGGAGGTTGGGGAGAGATGCCTACAGCTCGTGTTTGCAGAGAGCAAACAGACCTCCGGAGCACAGAGACCCCCCTTTGCCTACCTGGGAAGCTTCCTACTCCTTGCCCCACTCGGCCCCTTCTGTTCTCCTCCAGCTCCAGCTCGCCAGCTGGACTCCCTGGCCATCTATCCGTCTTGCCTATCGGAGAGCCCACGGCACATGCTCCCAATCTTGTCAGCTTGAAATTAAAGACTTGCTCCACGGAGCCAGGTCCTCTCCAGAGAGGCTGCACTTTGATTATCCCCTCAGAAGCAGCAGCTGATTTGGTTTCTGCTGTGGTGCTCCCGGAGTGGTGTCGGGCGGCAGGTGAGGGGGAGAGACGAGGGAGAGGGGAGAAGGCTGGAGAAGCTCTTGTCTATCTGGAACAGAGCACCTTGCAGAGATGAGGGATGAAAACAGCGGCCCCGCCGCATTGCTGGAAGCAAATTGACCTCGGGTTTCGATGGTCATTGTGCCGGCTGGGAGGGAATATTGCCAGAGAGCATATTATGAGGCTGATTAGGATGACTGGCTGGAGGACCCAAGGAAAGACCGAGAGGAGGCTCAGGACACGTGGATTTGCCGAGGGGCCAACCTCCCTCCTTTGCCCTGATGGTTCCCATCTCTAAGTTTCTTTATAGAGAAAAGGCAGTTCAGTCAGGAGCCACGTCCTCTCCCCAGCACGTTGCTCAGAGCCCCAAAAAGGAGGGCCTCGCTTTGAGGTTCTATGCAAAGAAGTGTGGCTGGAGCGGGGTGCGCTTTGGGTGCCTGTGTATGCTTCTGTCTGCTTAAAGAACACAAGTGCCAAGGGGGCCTCCCTGCGCCTTAAGATCTCTGACACTGGTCTGAACCCCCGTCACACATCCTCTGGAAGTTCAGTGCTCTTTCCCTAGACTTCTAAGAATTTCCGGAGAGAGGAGTGAGTTTGAGTTCTCATGAGTACCTGGGCTCTGAGCTCATGCTTCTGCTGACTTTGCTCAGTTTATGGATATGTCTCCTGTCCCACACACACTGTCCTCGTTTTGCAGTTTCGACCTAAACGTGGGATTCAGTTCCCTCCTTCGTGTTCCACCCCGAAACACACACACAAGGCGTTCACACCTGTGTCAGACTGGACTGAAGGTGTGTGGAGATGTTTCTGGGGATGAGTGTCTGTTGAAAGATGGGGAGAGTTAGCACATCTAAAAGCCTGCGAGACGAAAAAAATCTGGATCAAATTGATATAAATGACTTTTTAAAACATTTTAACACAGCTTATTGACGTGTAATTAACACACAATAAACTGCACATATTTAAAGTGTTCAATTTGATAAATTTGGAAACCATCATCACAGAGAAGATAGTGAACAAGGTCCCCCCCAAAGTTTCCCCTTCCCCCAGCCTGAGCAACCACTGATCTGCTTCCTGTCACCATGGATTGGCTTGCAGTTCCAAAAGTTTTATATGAATGGAATCAGGCAGTATGTACTCTTCTTGAGACAGAGAGGTTTTATATCTCAGAAATGTGAACAGCTTCATGTTGAATATTTGACACACCTATTCTTCAAAAGTGCTTGGTCCACCCCACCGTGACGCTCTCTGCAGTGCCCACACCACCAGACCATTCTACTTTCCGCTGCCCCTGAATTTCATCTCAGTTTTAATGCAGAGCCATTCAGCTATCTTTTTGTTTCCCTGACTTCTGTTAATCCATGTCCTTAGAGACTTATCAAGGTAATTTCCTGAACAAAAGAGAGTTTCCTCCCCAAGATCAATTCCAGTGCCAGCTGTTAGGATAAATTTTTCTATCCTCTTACACCTTGTTGTGAGTGTGTGCATGTGTAGGTAAGTGTGTGTGTGTAAATGTGCACCGTGTGAGAGAGTGTGGGAGTGTGTGTGGAGTGTGGTGCACATTTGGGCGTGGACACATGGGTGGGGCTAGTTAACATTCATTGATGCCTACCTGTACCAGACACTAGGTTGCGTACTTTCATCTGTATCTCACCGAGTCCTCACAGCAAATATGTGACATAGGAATAATAATTCACCTTGAATTATTGGGAAAGTGAGACTCGGGGAGGCTAAATAAATTGTCCACAGACAAAAGCAAAGCTAAGCCCCAAGGCTCTTGAACTCCAAACTTGGTGCTCGTTTCTCCGCGCTGGGAATGATGAGGAGGTTGACTGTGCCCTCACGAGTTGATTGGGTGTAGCTGCTGGGAGGGCTGGGTTGAGAAGGACAGTGAAGCCGAGTCTGGGCTGAGCAGGAAGGCTGGCAGAATGGATTAGTGGTGTCTGCCATGGATGTCTGCGTGTCATCCTTTATACCGTGTTTCTTCAGTCTTTCCTGTAATGCAGAACTGAGTTAGTATTCTTCAGCAACAGGTGATCAAAGCCTTGATTCTGAAGGAGGACCCACAAGAGTGTCCCAAGTTGGTTGGCTCTATTTGCTGGCTTCTCTCCAGCAGGAGTTCATTCCTATCCTTGGTCCCCACCCTTGAGCTGCTGTCCAGGGGCTGCTGTTGGGAGAGTTCTCTTCACCTTGTCTGTCCGCCCTTTCTCTGTAGGAACCCAAGACCGCCATCTTGTTCTTCTGTCAAGTGTCACAACTCAACTCCGCGGCCGGGCAGCCAGGGCTCAGGGTCACACTCCATCAGAACAAGGCTCTCAGACCTCAAGCTGAGTGCTCTGCCTACTCCTCCCTCTCTCACACCGCTTTTGGTTTCCTCTGTCAGTTCCACTGCCATCCCCCTCATCCCATCACGTCATCTCTCATCTGCATTACTGAGAAGCTCCTTCCATTCTTGCCTCCCCATGGCCCATTCTCCTCAAGGCAGCAGGAAGGATCCTTCTAAAATGTCCATGGGATCATTTCACTCGCCCTTCACAACCCTTTAGTGGCTTCCACCCTATTAAGTTTAAACTCCTCATGTAGAGGACTCTGTTGTGGGCCCTCCCTCCCTCAGCTTGAGTTGTTCTCTTCACTCCAGCCACACTGGCCTTCTCTCTGCAGCAGGAACATGTCAAACTCCGGCTTGCCTCAAGCCTTCGCACCTGCTTAAATGCCACCGTCTTAGAGCAGGCCTCCCTGACCCCTTTCTCAGGCAATGCAGACTTCTGTAGCTACGGCTTACTCTCATTTCCTTCAGAACGCTGATCACAAGATCATAACACGCCAGATCATAGGCTCCGTGGGAGCAGGGGTTCTGTCTTTGCTCACCTTTCAGTCGAGAACAATGCCAGGCACTTACAAAGCAGCAAATATCCGTAGAAAGAATAAATTCAAAGGACTTTATTGCAAACATACATTTTATTACAAGCCTCCTCAAATTGTTTATGAAATCAGAGGGGAATAATGATAATAAATAGAGAAGACATGAATATCTAGGTGACCTCGGGCATGCCATTTAACCAGCTTGAACTTCAGTCTCCTCATTTGCAAAATAGGGCAGCAGCTTATCCTGCACACCCCACAGGGCTGAGCGGGCCAGTGACAGAACATGGGAAGCACTGTCGCCGGGGCTGGATCACCTTAGGCTTCTCAGGAACTTGCCTGGGGATGAAGGGCAGCGGGCAAGGCTTTCTGCTTGGGCCCAAGCGCTGTACCTCTGAGCCACCTCTGTCTTTCCCCGCCCCAGGCCAGAACCAGAGACTGGCATGGCCTTTCCCCAGCCCCAGTTTTTCTCTCTCTCCCTCCCTCTCTCCCTTCACTCCCTGCCCCGTTCCCAGCTCCAACTGGGAGTTCCTTCCCATCTCCTTCATGTGCAAGACACCCTTCCTGGGAGCCTCAGAGCCCTCAGATCAAAGGTGCCAGGTGCCAGCACATCAAGCAGAGCTGGAGGAAGAGTGGGGGATCTAGGGGAAGGGTACCCTCTCCCGGGGCCTGAGTAATGGCTTTTCAGACCCTCTGGGTTCTGTCCCCCAGAGCAGCTTGGTGGAGGCACATGCTTCTCCTCCCAGGATCACCTCTCTGACCCCTCCTCCACTGACCTGCACCCTCACCACACCCATCACCTCCTCTCCATCTGTTTTAAGATACTTACAGGATCTTACCTACCTACCTAAGATATCTACAGGAGGAGATGGATTTTACATCACAGGGTTAGGCTCCTGGGGAAACAGCAGACAGCACTGCCTCAGGCAGGAAGGAGGCGAAAGGATTGGGAATGGTTTTCTTCTGGGGGGCTAATGGTTTCTTTTTACATGACCCTGTCTTTAAGCAATGGCCTCTGGGCCTGGGAGGAACCCCCAGAAAGTGGTCTGGGGAGGCAAGCTGGCTCTGTGAGCAGAGCCCTCATTCCACCCTTGCTGATGGAGTCTCCCGGGAGTGGCTTTGCCTCTGCTGGCCCCTGTTTGTTCTCCTGGGAATTGGGCCGATGCAGCGTGAGGCTAAGTGATAATGGAATGTCAGGGCATGGGTTCTATTGGTGGCCGAGATGACCTCAGGCAAGTCACTGCCCTCTGCGGGTCTCAATTCTGTCAGCTGGTAAATGAAGGGTTGGAACTAGAGGTCTGGGGATGATGTTCACTCTAGGAAACTACAGCCCCATCCAGAGCTAAGGTACTATTGATTGTTCCTTGTTTGACTCAGGTGAGCTGCCTTCCGTGCAGATTTCCTGGCTTCTTAGATCCCCTGGTTCTCAGTGCCGCCAGGGCCCACTCAGCCCAACAGCAACCTCGTTGTCACCGTCCCACTGCTACCGTTTGTTACAAAAGCGCTGTTTGCTAGCTGTTTCCTCCCTCCTTTGTGCAGTAGATAAAACTCGCTTTTCAGAGGATGAAATTGAGATGCTGAGACTTAAATAAAGTTGGAATTGACCAAGCCAGGATTTCCCCGGCCACCAGGGCCCTGCTCAGACTCAATGCCAGACTGAACACTTGGCCTCTCCGTCTTCCTGCCAGTGGGCAGAACTGCATAAATGACCCACCATGGTAACAGGAGACTGGTGGGGGTTGCCCTTCCCTAGACACCTTGGAAAACAGGGTGGGCATCTCCCTTTGCCTCTCCCAGGACAGTTGGCTGAGGACCCAAGTGTTTGCAGAGACACTGGGGCTGTGATGTAAAATGTTATCAAAGAATGAACTTCCTGCCAGCCGTGGCGTGTTCCTTGAGAAGAGCAAAAGGCTAGCGAGACGAGCATGATCCCGGGACAGCCACAGGGACAGGCCTGAGTGAGAATAAACAACATTGGCTGGTGCTGCAGGGAGAGCAGAGAGACCGGGATGGTAAATAAGGAGACAGATGCTGCGCACTGTGCCGGGGGAATACGCGAGCAGGAGGGCGCTGGGGCACGGAAGCCTGCCTGTGCACGGCAGTGGGATTTGATAGACCAGGACAGGTATGAAAGACGGTGAGACGAGCTTTCTAATGCTTTCTATCCACTTGAGACAGAGGGAGATGGAGTCTCTGAGGCTGGTTGGAACCATTTCTTTTCCTGGAGCTTCCAGCTCCTTGTTCTGAAAAGCCTGAGAACCAGAAATAGCCTGTGATCCCTTTGCAATCTGAGGTGGGGTCTCTAGGCACCTAGATCTCCCCTGTTCCCACCCCAGGAGGCCCATGACGTGACAGATACACACTCCAATACGTAAAGGCAGAGGGATAAAGAACATAATAAACCAATCGGATGGTTTCTTTCTAAGGCAGCTTACAAAGAAGAATACAACATGCCAACCTAAAAATAAGTCTTCTTCATCTGCCCTCCACAGGAGAGGAAGAGGGAGTCAAGACAGTGACGTGGTCGTTGTTTGCCTGGCAGAGTCTATGGAGACCTAACAACATGCCAGGGTGTGGACCGGACTACCAGCCCATTCTGCAGCTTCTGAGACACAGTGCCTCCAAGACTTCCCTTAGGCTCCAGCTAGAAACAGGGGAGGCCAGGGCAAACAGGATACGGCCTCTTCAAGATGACTCCAGAGTTCTCCAAGAGGGAGGTGCCACTCAGGGCTCTCCAGGACCCTTCCAGGGACACAGACTGGATGTCAGCAGGGGCAGGAATCCATGTGCCATCAGCTGTAGATCTTGAGAAGACATCCATCTGATAGCACTGCCGGTTCATCTGTATCCATCTGGTGTCCTCCTCAGATGCTGGGATTTGTCTTCATTAGGGAGGGAAAGAGACATTTTCTGATGAGGTCCGGGAGACGACTTTACCTTCATCCCGCCTTATCCCAAAGCCAGAGCAGTGAGTGGGTTGTTTCTCTGAGATCTCAGGGAGAGATGGGTCCCTGTCCCTCTCTAAGAGGAGGAAAGAGTCTCTGGACAAAGGAATTCCTGGGCAGAGGGTCTTTGGCTTTGTGCCCACCCCAGGGCTTTTCCTACGTTGAGGGGAAGAAGCCGTGGAAGAAACCGAGTACTATCCATCCCTCAGCCTGGGGGCTCTGTGCAGGAGACTCTGAAAACGTTAGTGCCCTTTGTTCTGAGGAATGCGGATGTATTAGTTATCCATTGCTGTGTAACAAATCACTCTAAATCTTGGTGACTTCAAATGACACTCATCATTTATGATCTCTCATAGTGTCTGGGGCCCAGGAGCAACTTGGTTGGCTGGTTCTGGCTCAGGGTCACTCATGAGGTTGTAGTCAGGATGTTGCTGGGGCTGCTGTCATCTGAAGGCTGGACTAGGGCTGGGGCTCCACTTCTAAGGTGGCCCCCTTACACGACTGACAAGTCGGTTCTTCTCCTGTGTGCTCTCTGTGGGGCTGCTTGAGTGTCCTCCTAACATGGTGGCTGCTTCCCCTAGAGTGAGCAATCCAGGAGACAGAGGCAGGAGTTGTAATGCCTTTCATGACCTGGCCTTAGAAGTCCCCGCCATCACTCCCACTGTGTTCTATTGGACACAGTCCGGCCCTGGTTCATTGTGGTAGGCGACCACACAAAGGCCTCATTCTAAGAGGACCACTGGGGGCTGTCTTAGAATCTGGGCACACAGCAGGGAGGAGAAAATGCTTGGGGTAGTGATGGCATCAGGATTAAGAGTTCTCACAGGATTGGGAACACTAGAGAACAGATATGACAGAAAGAGCACTGACCTCAGAGTCAGAAAGATCTGGGATTGAGTCCCAGCTGAGTCACCTGCTAGCTGTGTGACTTTGGGCAAATAACCACACCCTCTTAGCCTCAGCCTCCTTGTCTGCTGAAGGGGATGAGCATCCTGCATTATACTCGGCCCAAGGCTAGATGAGGATGTGTGACGTGTGGTCGGCCTCGGAAAATGATCATTCCTTCCTTCCAGGGTCTTGTCCTCCCAATGCCATGATGAACCCCACAAGCTTTCTGGTCACCTCTCATCCACCTTCTGGGGCCACTGACCAGGAAAAGGAGATTCACTAAAGGTTCCTGATTCCCCTCCCCAGGGAAGCTCCTGGAGCTCCACGCAGAGGGTACTCAGGGCAGAGGGCAGAGGCGATGTCTTCTCCCTCTCCTGGTCTGGGTGAAACGCCCCAAGATGGTTCTAGGACCCCAAATTCTGCCCCCTTTGCCTGAAAGGTGAGCCCCCTGCCCCAGGTGATCACAGGCCCACTCTCCATATGCTGACTTGTTATTGCCCGGAATGCTAATGCCTGCCAGAAACAGCTGCTTAAACAGCACCAGGAAGAACTGCTGAACAGGTAGCCCCACGTGAGGTCACCGCAGGCTGCTGGGGTGGCGGGGGAAGGGGCGGAGCAATGGAAGGGGGTGGGCCGACTCCAGGCCCCAAGGTCCCAAGTTTGCGGCAGGCAGCAGGCATGGGGAAATCCACGGCTTTGACTTCGGGGACCCCGGGATTGAGTCCTCCCTCACCCCTTCCCTTCAGCCCATCCGCTCCGTGTGCCAGGCCCTGCAGAAGCTGCAAAGTGCCCAGCACCGACAATTCACTGCCTCTGGCTCCAGGGCCCAGCCAAAGTTGGTGCAGGCCTATGGAGAGAGCTGTTTGGCTCCTGGGGCACCTCTGCATCAGGGTACCATGATGTACCCCCAGCCCCTGGCTCCAGACTCAGCTAATGCCCCACGGGCCACATCCATGCCTCAGCAAACTTAGTGCCTGCTGGATCTCTGCAACTTCTGGACCTAGCTCCCCAGGAGGGTATTTGCACCGACTCAGAAGAAGCCATTCAATTCTACTTGACACATTTTTCCTGAGTAACTGCTAGGGGAACAAGACCAGCTCATTCCTGGGGAGCCAGGTAAGCAAAGAACTGTCATTTTGAACAAAGAATTGCAGGATCCCACTGGAGAGATTTGTCTCTGCCTCGAATTAGCTCAGGCATCAGGGCTGCCAGGGATGGCTTCCTGGAAGTGGTAACATTTGAGTTGGGCCTTGAAGGATGAATAGGAGTTTTCTAGGTGAAAAATAAAGTAAGAAGTGGGGAAGGGCACAACAGTCGGGGAGAACAGCATAAGCAAAGGCCTAGGGATGTGGAAGGAGATAGTAAGCAGCCAGGTTGATGTGTCTGGAGTGTGCAGTTTGTGGTTTGGAGAGATGAGGCTGGGAATGCAGATTAGAGTAAGGTTGTGAAGGACTTTACTCCCTAGCTAAGTATCACATCCTTTGTCTGTGAGTCCAGGGGAACTACAAGAGGTTTCTACGCAGGGGAGGGCAGCATGATCCGAGCTCCACTTTAGAACAACAATATGAGGAGGGCCTGATTCCAGCTTTCTTCTGGACCCTCCTCCTGTCATTATTTACCTGTTCACGGCCGCCACCCAAACTCACCGCATCAGAGAGGGGCTGATGGAGCCGCGCTACCAAGTTAATACAAAACCCCTGGTCTCAGTGCCGCGCCAGCCCAGAAGGGAGGCAGCTGTAACAAGAGAGGAAATTACAGATAAGAGAGGAGAAATGGCCACAGCAAGATGAAGGGAAGGCAGGAGCCGGCAGAAAACAAACCAAGGTGTCAAGACAGAATCAATAACCATCACGGCGAAGAGAAGAAGATGGGATTCATTATGGAGAGGGTAAAACAGACATTACCCAGCCTGCCCACGCGGCTCGTGGCACAAGTGGAAGAACTTGCAACTCGGCAAGTGCTGACGGTGGAAATACTTGACAACACAGCAGCGTAGGAGACAGCAGGGAAAGGAGGGAGAGAGAGAGGAGCAAGAAAGACATGGAGAATCCAAAGGAGACAGCGGAACACGCAGAGGGACTGAGGGCCAGAGCTAGGTGGATGTACAGAGGCACAACATGGGGTGGAGTCTGATTTTGTGGGCAGGTTCCTGGGCCAGGGGTGTAGAAGGACAGGGACCCCTTATTCTACAGAGCTGGGACAGACCTGGGACAGTGAAAGTGAAGGAGGAAGATAAAAACACAGAGAACAACACAGGCCAGGAATGGAGAGACCTATCGGAAGAGAACCCAAGTCTTCTTGAGGACTGAGCATGTTCACATCAACCACCTTATCTTGTGCAGGGAGGATAGGAATTTGACTCCCAGGGTGGGGCTCATGGAAATGCGTGCAAAGGAGAGGAGTCCCCATGTCCCAGGCCAGGGTTTATGGTCTCCCCCCATCCATCCTGGAGGCCTGCAGGGCAGAGCCTTCTCCCAACTCCAGTGAGGAAACTGATGCTTAGGGAAATGTCAAGTCTTTGGGCGAAGGTGGAAATGCTGCCAGGCCCAAAGGGGCTGGATTCCAGGGCAACATTGTCTGCAGCTGGACTGGGCAGTGGGGCAGGGTTAGGGTCAGGGGTGAGGCCACCCCTCGGGTGGGTGAGGGAGAGAGGCTGAGTGTCAGAGCCAGCTGCAGGAGCTCAGGGAAGCTGAGCTGGCAGGCAGAGGTGCTATCTTCAGGCCCAAGTGGTCACAGTCATGGCTACTACTAAGGTAGCATCCAAGGTGGAGGTATCCAGATAGGTGGGCAGAATGATGGAGGGGGCAGCAGGCAGCCTGGGGTGGTCTGGCACTGGCAGCAGGATCCTAGCCCTAGGGAGGAGGTCTGAGGGTAGCAGAGCAGAGACCCAGGCCTGGAGAGACAGGGGTATCAGGAAGACAAGCAAGATAGGGCCTGGAACACTAGGAGCAAAGCAGACCCTCTGTTATCAGTCCCAGGGCTCACACAGACCAGCACTGAGGACCATGATGGTATAACCAACAGGCTGGAACTGCTAAGTTCCCCCACCTGTAGGCTCTTCCCCAGGCCCAGGTCCAGGCCTAGGGAGGTTTCTGGGCTCCCTCTGCCAGTGGGAGTGAGGACCCCCAGGACCTGAACTTCCTGCCTCCTCTCTGTCTCCCACCTCTGTGTCCCTCCCACGGTGGGCCAGGGGTCCCTTCATCCGTCCTCGTCCTGGTCTCTCTCCCGTGTCCTGGGTTCTCTTTCTTTTCAGCTAGTCTTTCTCTTTGTCTCTGTTTCTCTCAGTGGCTATACCTCCCTTGCTGTCACCATCTCCTGTGTTTTTTCCCCACGTTTCTCTTCTATCATCCTGTATCCTTTAGTGGTTTCTACATGTCCGGATCTGCCTCTGCCTCCTTCTGACTGTTGTTCTCACACACCTTGCAGAAAAGCCGTGACTAGTTGGGGTGACTTGCTTGGCAGGTCTCCTAGACCCAGTATATCCTGTTGGCTCTGCCCCACCCCTAAGACCAGCCCCTTCTCTTTCCCAGATCCTGGCTCAGGGCTGGCATAATGGGGGCAGGAACTGCCCAGCCGGAGCAGGCAGAGGCAGCCGGGCCCTGGGCTCACAGAGCAGCCCTTGGGGGAGTGAGGGGCTTTGATCACAGGCCATCAGCATGGAGGCTGAGTCTTTGGACTTTGGGGGAAAATGTGATGGACTGGGGAGGAGCAGAGGGTAGTTTAGTTGAAAGCATGTTGATACCAACAAAAATCTGGATAAAACAATGAATTGGTCAGATAGAACTATGTCTGCTCCCATAGCAGTTTGGGGTGCTATGGATGTACCCTGCTCTGTCCCTAAAATAAAGGATGCTCAGGCCCAGCCCCCACCATGTGACTGCCTTGACAGTGGCAAATCCAGGCAAGCCCCTCCCCACATGGGTCCTGGGGCCTCAGGCCTAATGAGTGTTCAGAGGGGCAGGGCCAGACTTGCTGGCACCTCAGGGGCTCTGCACTTGCCCTTGACCTGCAGGGACAACTCCTCCCCTAGAGGTCTGCGTGGCCTGCTCCCTTGGGTCCCACAAGGCCTTTGCTGAGATGTTATCCTCTCAGCCAGGCCTTCTCTGAAAATGCCATTTAAAATTGCCCTCCACCCAGGCACCTGTTCCTGTCCACTGCTGTCATGTGCTCACCTCCTACCTGTTTCATCAGGTACTCTGTTCCCTCCCGCCCGCATGTAATTCCCACTGGACTGGAACTCTGTCTGTCTGATTCACTGCGTCCCCAGAACCTCCCCGGGGGCCCGGTACATAGTGGGCGCTCTGTAAACAGTTGTTCAATAAATGGATATTTTTTCACATCTGGATTGGAAATTTCAGTGTACCATGGGGATGGTTTTGCAATCTTTATGTGTGTTTAAACATATGTATCTATTTTTCAGAATTTATTTCCTTTTGTATTTTTTATTTCTAATTCACATTCAACCTATTCTTCCCACTTTGTGCTGTTTAGGATAATATGAATGGTAATAAAAAGTTAGAAATAACCTAAATATCCAAGAATAGGGATTAGCTGGAAACATACCTAGTATTACAAAACAGAATATATGATAAGATTCTATTTTTATGAACTAAATCTGTAGATATATAGATATTTGTCTCTCATTATTTAGCAAAATGTTTTCTCAGAAATGAGGATGAATATTAATAGCCGCCAGATGAAGAAGGGGCTCTAGAGTCAAAGAGTTTAGGGAACAACACAGTGAAACAGGTTTCTTAACTGTGGCTCTCTCCAGAGCTTTCAGTTCATTTCTGATAAACATTACAATGAATATTCATTACAGTGAATATTATGAAGCTTCAAGAAGAAAATACAATATATACCATTTTTCAAACTTTGACCAGGTCTATTGTTGCTGTTAATGTCCTTGTTTCACAGGACAAGGGACTGAAGTTCTAGAACTTTGTTTGGGAAGTAGTAAAATGCACATGCACACATACACAGAAGAATCCAGAAATGTACATACCAAGACATTCTCAGTGGTTGTGTCTGAGTGGGTGGGCTTATAATTGTTCTTTATGTTCTTTTTGCTTGTCTGTGTTTTCTGTGATGTGCGTTTTTTGTAATAAGATAAACAGAAGCATAAACAACAACAACAACAAACTATAAAAGAAACTATTGAGGGAAAAGATTTGGAATTTTTCAATTTGGGGTCCCCTCCCTCTTTGAACATTTGTAATTTGTTTTCAACCTGCTCTGCTCTGCTTTTCTGTGCGTGTGATGTTTTTATAATTTTTATTTTGAAAATTAGTTGAGAATGAATGTTTCCAATCAACAGCTCCTATTTTTTATGCCCCATTCATCATCTTGACCAAATAGTCATCTCTGGACTCCATCAGGCAGGGAGATGGGAGGAGAGACTTGGAAGGGGAGGTAAAAGTGAGACAGGACCAGACAGTTAGAAAAAGAGAAGAAGTGAGGCAGGGAGGAGAGTGCAGGAAGCAGTGGGAGACGAGAACAGAGCCGAAGCAGGATGGGAAAGCCAACTCAGAGAAATGGTGGAACAAAGGGAGGAGAGATGGGAGGGATGGGCAGCCAGCCACCCAGCCTTCACTGGACCCTCGTCAGGTGCTGAGCACAGGGGAATAGTGCTCAGGACACTTGCCCTCATGGAGACTACAGTGTGATGGGGAGATGGTTAATAAACCATTTCCAGAGAGTATCTTGGGTCACGATGCAGGAAGCCTGGGTGCTCTGGGGCCAAGAGACCCAGAGAGGCAGCTCTCAGCACAGCCCCATGGGCAGCAGCCCACCTGAGTTGTCCTTTCTCCTAGGGGACAGAAGCAGCTCCCTGAGCTCCTGGTTGGGGTCTCCATGGGAAGGGCTCTGGGGCAGCCACCTGGTTAAGCTGGGTGGGGGCAGGGTGAGTGGGCCACTTGTCTTGTCTCAAAGCTGCACACCCGTCGCAGGCAACACACACTGTTTTTACAGAGATTGTTTGTTATAAATTGACAAAAATAGGTTTTTTTTTTTAGTAACACTCTTATTCACATGCTTTACATAAGATTGAAAAATGTCAATTGCCCACACTAGAGAACATATTATTACTGTGATTTGGAGACTGGTGGAGATTATGCAGGGGTTAAAGCTGCCCCCACCCTCCCACAGGGCACAGCCTGTGTCAGGAATTGGGGCGGTGGTGTCCTGCTCCAAGCCAGGAACAGGGGTGAAAGGGGCCTCTGGAGGCACTTAATCTGTACAACTTGGTGGTGGCCAAGCCTCAGCTGCACCCCCTCCAGCCCCCAGCCTTCCCCCAGCCCTCATCACTGTTGCTGGGCCACAGCCACGCTCCTGGTGGGAGGACCAGCAGCCAGCGGCTAATCCCGATTTATAGTTCATGCTTCTGATGGAGAGCTCAGGAGGGATACGAGTGTGGAGGGAGAGGAGGAGAGGCTGTACCTGCTCCAGGGACTCGATCTTAGTGTCTGAAGAAGATGGAGACCACCTCGGGCCCAGGGGCTCCTCAGAGGCCATAACCCAACTGCTGCCCCTGACCCAGTGCTGTCCGCCTCACTCACCCGCCTCTGGCGGGCAGAGACCAGCACAGGCTGGGGGGAAGGGAGAGGGATTCGGCACCACCCACCTCACTCGAACCCCGTTCGAGGACTCTCTCTGACCTCTTGGAATGTAGATTCCAAATGTGACAGGAACCGGCAATGCCCTAGGAAGGGAAGCCAGGTGACAAGAGGAAGGGGCAGCAACTCCAGGGGGAAGGGATCCAGCCTGGGCATTGGGGAAGCGCTGTGGCCATGGAGAGCACAGAGGGGGAGCTGGGCAGGGCATCGGGCTGGGAAGGCCAAGAGGGGACTGAGTGCAGCTGGAAGGAAAGAGGAGCCAGCTGCGTGTGTGTGTGTGTGTGTGTGTGTGTGTGCGCGCGCGTCCCCTCTGGGGTCCCCCACCCGTGGCAGTCAGTCGGGTGTCTAAGCATCCAGGCTCCAGAACCAGACTCCTCACTGGGAATCCTGGCTGTGTCTTCCTTGGACTTGACCTTGGCCAAGTTTTTTCAGCTTAACTCCTTGCCTCAGCATCCTCCTCTATGAAATGTTAGCAATGGTACCCACTTTGCAGGGTTATCAGCTAGGATTTAATGAGATCATACAGGTGAAGCCCTGAGACTAGTAACTGACACATGACAGCTTCTCAGCAAATGTTAACTAGCAACACTATTACTGACAATATTTTCTCTCTCAGGAGGAAAACTTTGTGATGCTAAGAGGATGACTTGCCCTATGAAAAGTGGGCTTGAGCTAGGCACTCCCTCTGCCCCTCCATGCTCCCACCCGGCTCTGCTTTGGGCAAATCGTCAGCTGCATGTGCCCCGGGGGCATCAGGGAGGACAATGGAAGCATCACAATGCTCCAGGGAATGACAGGGGATGAAGGGGACTAGGGCACAGCACTCACCTCCCCGTCCCACCTGGAGAAGCCCCGCCAGCAACCCGTGACAGATGGCAGTGCCTTGAGGGACACCTTCAATCTTAACTCTTTTTGATAATCTAGCACCAGAAAGCCACATACTTTAAAACTGTCCCCGGATCATAGATCAGCCCAAAGAGAACAAGTCCAGCTCAGTTAATAACCTCTGGAAATGCCATCAATCACCGGGTGCAGCCCCTCCTTAGTGCTCTTGGCAGAGACGAATGGGCCACCACTCTTGGCAGCTCCTCTGAGGCTGTTTGCATCTCACCTTCTTACAACCAGGACTTGGACTTTTCAGAGCTGAGCCTGGGATGGAGAGAGGAGTCCAGTGGGTGCATAGGAGCAACCAGGGGACTGTCCATTAGAGAGAGGAAGTTGGTGTCTCTCCCTGCCCCCCTCAGGGGACTCTGCTCCTTCCTGAACTCTCATGGGCTAGGCCTGTGAGATCCACTTGGCCCCCCAGCAATGGAGTGGAACCCCAGGTGGCCTCGGCCTCTCCTGCAGGAAGCCCCTAAGAGTCTGCTCACTGGGGGGTGACCACACAGGGGAGAGTTGGAGTTGCATGAACATGGCGTGCCAGAGTGATGTCTGCTCCCCGTTTGGGGGGAGCTATTTCTGCAGACAGCCAAGCTTAGGACTATTCTGTTCCACAGAGGTGGGGCCCTCCTCTGGAAGCTGTCTGGTCAGGGATGACGTCCTCTCTGATGGAGACACTCCGAGGCCTATGGGCTCCTCCTTCCCGCCATCTTTTATACCCAGCCCTGCTGCCAATAAGGACCTGTCCACACACCCAGTCCCCTAGACTGTCACCCACTGCCACCTCATCAGTCTTCCCCACATACCCTGCCAGAGGCCTCTTTGAAGTTTAGACACCATCCTCCTGTGCACAAAGTACATTTCCATTGGCTCCCCACTACCTAGGGAATAAAGTCCAAGCCCCTTAGCCTGGTGTTCAAGCCCAAACTGACTCTGCTAGTTGTCCCCAACACTTACTTCTCAGCCAGAGCCCTTGGCTCAGGCCAGATGAGTCATTCCTCCCTCACCCACCGCCATCTTGTACATTTCAGCGCTTACTCATAACACTTGCAAAACCTCCTCTCTGACCCCTCTACCTATTCAAATCCTACCCACTCTGTAAGTCTCAGTTCAAGTCTCACTTCCTCCATAAAGCCCTCCTTGACCACTCCAACCTCCACTGCTGGCCCTCTGGTGGCATCTAGACACCACAGATGGTGGCATCTGTGTCCCTGACACAGCCCTGGGCACTTGGCATGGGCACCTTTGTATTGTTGGGCTCATGCTCCACTTGGAAACCCTCTCTTATACTCCTTTGAATCCTGCACAGGTGTCCTTATCCTAACATCTCTTATCCCAGACCTGTCTCCACATGTCCAGGTATCTCCCAGGCTTTAAAGCTGCCTCCTCCAAGGTCCATTGGCTTATTGGAGGGTGATGGAACCAGATGGAAAGCCCAGGCAGCAGGAACTGTGTTGTCTTTTCACCTCCATGTTCTCAGTGCCTAGCACAGAGTCTAGCACAGAGTGGATAGAAAATCCTGGCTCAATTAGATTTCTTTGAACTTTATCTTTATCTCTTCAATGGCACACGTAGCTTTCTGTCTTGCATTGCAAATATATTCTTACTCTCATTCTGTAACCTACTCAACATGTTGTTTCCCTAGCAATATCTAGCAAGATGCCTTGCCGTAAATGCCAAACAGTTGTATGAACCTCTGGATAAAATCTCCTCCAGACATCCTTGCAACTTCTCTCTGGCCTATGGTAACCTACAGGCATGAGGGAGGTGCTCTGTTGAGGGGTCTGGTGTGCCACCTGGGCTTGGTTAAGCAGTCCCCCAGGGTGTGTATACACCACATTTTCTTTATCTATTCATCTGTTGATGGATATTTAGGTTGCTTATACATCTTGGCTATTATTAATAGCCAAGCCAAGCTATTGCTGCAATGGAATATTATTCAGCCTTAAAAAAGAAGGAAATGCTATCATATGTGACAATATGGATGAACCCTGAGGGCATTATGCTAAGTAAAATAAGCCAGTCACAGAAGGACAAATACTGCATGATTTCACTTATATGACGTATCTAAAGTAATCAAACTCACAGAAGCAGACAGTAGAATGGTGGTTAAAAAAAAAGAAAGTAAGGGGCCGGCCCGGTGGCCCAGCAGTTAAGTGCGTGCTCCACTTTGGCAACAGCCTAGGGTTCACAGGTTCGGATCCCACACGCGCACTGACGCACCGGTTGTCAAGCCGTGCTGTGGCGGCATCCCGTATAAAGTAGAGGAAGATGGGCACAGATGTTAGCCCAGGGCCAATCTTCCTCAGCAAAAAGAGAAGATTGACATCGGATGTTAGCTCAAGGCTAATCTTCCCCAGAAAAAAAAAAAAAGAAAGTAAAATGGCGGTTGCTGCCAGGGGCTGGGGGAAGGTAGAAAGTGGGAGTTGCTGTTCAGTGTGCATGAAGTTTCAGTTACGCAAGATGAAAAAGTTCTAGAGATCTGCTGTAAACATTGTGCTTATAGTTAACAATAATGTACTGTATACTTAAAAATTTGTTAAGAGGATAGATCTCCTCTTATGCAGTTTTTTTCCACAATAAAAAAAAGAAAGAAAAATGTTTAGAGGAATTAAAACAGTAAATCTATTTTTCGAAACAACAAAAAACAGAACAGCCCCTCATCCCCATCCCACACTGCATCCTCTTGCCCAGTACTTTTCCAGTTTTTTCTGCCCAGGGCCAGCTGCAGACGGGCAGCTTTGTGTTCTGAAAAGACCTCTGAGCTTGGGGCTGGGAGATCTGGGTTTCTTGACTCTGCTCCTTACTGACTGCGTGATGTGTGCAAAATATTGAAACTCTTTTCCCTGAGTTTCCTTATCTTTGAAAATTGAGAGCATAGAAATACCAGTCCTGGCTACCTCACAGTGATTCTGTGAGGGTCTAATGAGCTCATGTTTGAGAAAACACGTCGTAAATAATAAAGCACTATCCAGGTCGCTATTATTATTCCAGTGAAGTTTCTGGCCAGATGGAGGCTGGGGGTTAGAAGCTGTAGCTCCTCTTTCTGTTCACTCATTTGAATGAGGAACAGTCAAGATCGCTTAGAAAGTGACCCTGGAGCCGGGGCTGCTGAGGGGCTGTGCTTAGTTGGGATTGGATTCAGCTACAAGTGACCAAAACAACAGTGGCTTATATAAGATTCAGGTTTATCTTTCTCGCACATGAAAATCTAGAAGCAGCCAGGGAATGTCAGGGATGGAAACTTTGGTCCATAGACTCCTCAGGATCCTACGATCCTTCCAGCTTGTTCTCCTGCCATCCCTCTGGTCGAGCCCTTGTCTTCACTATTCAGGATGGTCACCATCACAGCCATGTTCCAGGTGGCTTCATGGAGAAAGGGATGATTAAGAAAAGAGCAAAGGGCATACATGCCAGCTATATTTTAAGGAAAGTTCTTGGAAGCTGCCAGACAATACTTCTGCCATAGGGCAGAACCTGGTCACATGGCCACATTTAGCTGCAAGGGAGGCTGGGTTATGTAGTCTTTACTCTGGGTGGTCATGTTCCCAGGAAAGTTCTATTGCTTTGGAAGAAGAGGAAAATGAATACTGGAAGGAAAACTAGCATCTCTGCCCTGGGTGGAGAGGGGAGGGGAGGGGAAAAGAGGCTGGTCAAAATCCCCCTGTTTTCCTGTTGGATTCCAAAGCCCTTTATTACTGTGTTTCTCAGAGCCAAAGACCTGAAGAGAAGAGACAGTTTGGCCACTTGGTATTTACAATTTCCTGTCGTCCTCTACATTCCCACGTGCCAAGCAGCCACCTGGATGCACCAAATTTCAGGACTAAGACTTTAGAAACGTGCAATTTCACTGCTTTCCTGCCTCAGAGGCAACGGGGGTCAAATTACGTTTCCTGATAAAGTAGGAAATGGGACAGGTGACAAATGTCATGTAGGACACCTATCTCTAGCTGTCTGTCTGTCTGTCCATATTATGACAGATAGGCTATGGACTCATGAGGCTATCTTAGCACTAAGTTATGAGTTGTGGAACAATTTCTTGAAAAATAATAGCACCAAGCACTTTACATATGTTATCTCCATTTTACAGAAGATGAAACTGAGGCACTGAGAGATTAAATAACTTGTCCAAAGTCACACAGCTGGTTAGTAACTGTGCCAGGTATGAACTTGGTGTCTTGCCTTCATAGCTCATGTTCTTACCACTGCACTAGATTCTCTCTCCATTCATCTGCTTGGCTTCCTGTGCCTTCCCCCTCTGCCTCTCTCGAAGGCTCCAAACCAGCCCTTTTCCTGGACTAGGAGGTCCTTTACCAAGCCCTGTATTCTTCAACATTCTTCTTAAATTTCACTTCCTCCAGAAAGGCTCCCTTTAGTAACCCACTTGGTCTGGCCATGTCAGTCCCTCCTTTGTCCCCTTCAACACTGCATCTATTACTCTGCTTAGCAGCTGCTGGTTGGGCCCTAGTTCATGTGTTTCTGTGGTAGGTGGCCTGTGTATTTTCATGTGTTCCTGTCCTGTCTTCTGATCTTGATGGGAGTCATTGGGCTATAGTTGCAGCATAGACTCTGAATCCTCTTCTCTCTCTGCTCCACACACACCCCTACTCTACTTTGTGCATCTTCCCTCCTCCCTCCAACCCCAGCACTGTACTCCTTCAACCATCCCCTGACCATCTATGGTCCACCTCAACTTCCCCTCTGGCTCCTACTCTGAGCCCATAAAGATGCTCAAGTCATCCCAGGTGGTAAACAAAACTCTTGACCATCAGGATTCCTTTCAAGTTATTGCCCTTTCTCCTTCCCTTTCTCAGCCAAGTTTCTTGAAGGAATAGTCTATACTTGCTTCTTTTTTCTTATCTCCCATATCTCCTCAACCAACCATAGCTTGCCTTCTGCACTTGCACGCCATTGACCTTGTCTGGCCAAGGCCATGTGTGACCTCCATATTGCATATACATGGGCCCTTCTGGGCCCATCTCAGCCTTATCTTTCTGTCATTCTCCCTGGCATTTGACACTGTTAACTGCTCTCTCCTCCTGAAAACTCTATCCTTCCTTTATTACCATGACACCCTTATCTCCTGGTTCTCTTTAAACTCCCACCATTTTTTCTCAGTCTTTACTTCTTATTCTCTTTTCTTTCTTTACATGCCTATGCTCCTTAGGGCTCTGACCTTGGTCCTTTTCCTTTTCTCACTCCCTACTGTCTTTCTAGGTGATTTAATATACACCAATTATTTTAAATGCCACAACTGTGCTGTTGACCCAGATTTATTTACATTTCTGGTACAGATCCCACTGCTGAGATCCAGACCTCTATATCCAGCTGCCTATGGGCCACCTTCTCCTGGATGTCCACTGTCATCTCAACCTCAACATTTCTAAAACCAACTCATCATCTTCCCTCTAAACCTGCTGCATCTCCTTTCTTGGTCAAAGGAACTAACAGTTACTTGGTCATTTGAGCCAGGACCTGGGGAGCCATCCTGGACCCCTCCTTTTCCCTTTCCCTATATGGATTCAGTCAGCCCCTAAGTCCTGCTAACTCTGCATCTGAATTGTTCTCTTGAAGGTATCCTCTCTTCTTCATCACCCCGCCTTTGCCTTTCTGGATGACTGCACGAAGCTCCCAGATCACTCGTTGTCCCCAGGGCTGTCCCTCTCCAGTTCTTTTTCCACCCAATGTGACCTCTTAAAAACACAAATTTAACTATTTACTGATTTATTCCACAAATGTTTCTTGAGTGCCTATTATGTTCTAGGCACAGTTCTAAGTGTTAGGGAAATAGAAGTGAATGGTTAAATAGACTCTTCCTGATGGAGTTTACCTTCCAGTTGGGTGGGTGTGGGGAACAGACAATAAATAAGTAAACAATTATATGTCAGGTGGTGATAAGTTCTATGAAGAAAGAAAGATACGGGGGATAAAAACTGACTATGAGGCAGTGCTGTGCTGTGGTGCTGTGTAGGGGCTCAGGGAAGATGTCTCTGAAAAGGTGGCATTGGAGCAAAGATATAAAGCAAGTGAGGGAGAAAGCCTTGTGAATACCTGGGGGTGGGGAAAAGAGCATTCCAGATAGAGGGAACAGTGTGTTTTCTGTGTTTGAAGAGAAACAAAGAGGACAGAGTGGCTAGAGAAGTAGTGGGGAGGGTAGATGACAGAGGACCTTGTGGGCCATTGTAAGGACTTTGGCTTTGACTCTGAGTGGGATGGGAGCTATGAGAGGGTGGGAAGCAGAGTAGGGACATGGTCCAACTTTCATCTTGGAAGAATAGACTTGTAGGACAGAGGCCGGAAGACCAATTGGAAGGCAAGTGCGATAATTCAGGTGAAAATGGGATGGCGGCGTGGAGCTGGACCACAGCAGTGGAGTGGTGAGAAGCGGTCAGGTTTGGGAGATGTATTCTGAAGGAGAGATGATGAGCAATATGACAGATTGGATGTGGAGTACTAAGAATGAGAGGAATCAAGGCTGACTCCAAGGATTTTGGTGGAACAAGTGGAAGGATGGATTTGCCACTTCCTCATATGGAGAAGACGGCAGGAGGTTTGGCCAGTGGGCAGGGAGGGACCACTAAGAATGTGGTTTGGACAGGTTAGTTGTGGGAGGTCTTAACCCAAATGAGGATGTGGAGCAGGTACTTGCATTCGCAAGTGTGGAGTTCAGGACGGAATTGGGGCTGGAGATGTCACTCCGTGCGGGATGCCCTCTCATGGCTCCCCTGTGCCCTATGTCTATCCTGGGAGGAGTTGGAAGAGGGGTTCTTTCACCAGGATGGGGAAGTTGGAAAAGTCAGGGGATCAAGCAAAGCCTGGGGCCAAGTAGGAAGTGAGGTCCCAAATCAAAGAAGGGAGTTCCATAGATTATCACATCAAAAGGGCCAAGAGCAAGAGTGACATTAATCCCTATCTGTCCAGTGGTTCTTGGCTCAGTTTTTATTACTTCTGGAAAACCTTTCCCACCTCTCCTAGTAGGTTAGGGTCGCTGTTATAAGCTTTAGCTCCCCTTTGTAGCACTTATCATAATTGACATTTGATATTTATAATTTTTAAAAATTACATTCCTATCACATTTATATTTGTGATTTACATTTATGCCCTACATGAGGGCAGGGACAATTTCTGTCTTGTTTTCTGCTGTGATGAGAGAATGAATGGATTAATAAGCGTCAGAGCCTGGAATCCCAGAGGCAGGGGGTGAAGAGCACAGAGTGGTTGCAGTCAGGGGCAACTGCCTGGAACACGTGTTCTTGTCCAAGACTGGTTTTCGTAGGTTAGCCAAGATGGAGCGTGTGGTGGGGGACACGGATGGGCTGATCTAGGCTCCCAGGCTTGGCATTCATGACTTTTCAGGGCCTGACTCCTTCCTGCCCTTGAGCATCATCTCTTCCAATCTCTTTCTCCATCTCCATCTCCCTCCTTATAATCCCAATGGACTGCTTATAGCTCCCATCTATTTGCTGTTTCATACCCCTAAGCTTTTATTCATGCTTTTCCCTCTTATTCTTCTGTTCTTGTCCACGGAAAATTATTGTTTATCTTCCAGAACTAAACTCAGATGTCTCCTTCTCCAGGCAGCCTTTCATAATCCCCCAGACTTTCATACTTTCTTCTGGTCTTCACAGTACCAGGTCATTATGTGTAAACAAACTAGTAGCTCTATGAAGGCAGGAGCCATGTCCCCCAGCACCTAGCACAGGGCCAGCACATAGTAGGCACTTAATAAATGAGCAAGTGAGTGAGTGAGTGAATGGCCATCTAACTCAGATTTCTTGAAACAGTATGGATTTCAATCAGCCTGTTTCATCAACCCCTACACGTTCTCACAGTTATCACATCATGAGTCCTGATTTTTATCCTGAAAATTACGGTCACTGCAGAAATAGTGCAAAAGTGTCCAACCTGAGGTCTTTGGACCCCCAGGGAAAGTCATAATAAGGCTCTGAAAGCTTCTGTCAATGTCTCAAATAGACCAATAGAAATCATACTGTTATCGGTACTCGGGCTGCACAGCCTACCTAAAACATCAGGTTTCTTTGCTTTTAGCTGGAATTGTGTCAACTCAGCTGCTAACAGTGGTTATCTCATGCTTCTCAGGAGCTAAGATTGGCTGGAGATGACATCATATGAGTCCCTGGGGTCTATGGAAGGAAAAACAATAAAAAGGGTCCTGGGAAATTAAAAGGTTGGAACTGCTATGGTGGGGGATGCAGCTCTGGGCTCATAATTAGGAGACATGAGAGCTCGCCATGGCTCCAGTTGAACAAGCCACCCAACTTCTCAGGACCCCCATCTCTCCATCTAGAAAGTGGGAACAATCATATCTGCCTAGAGGGTCAAATGAGGGCGAAAGTGTCTCCAAAAGGGCAAGGTGCTAAGGCAGGAGCAGGATTTGTGCCTAGCTTGGGAGGTCCCCAGAAAGCACAGGCAGAGGGGAAGGAGAAGCTGTTCCCTGTGGTTGGAACGTGGGGTACAGAGAGAGCTGGGGTGGGCATCGTGCTGGGGAGTCATGCAGGCACCAGATTGTGAAGGGCCATGAAGGCACGCTAAGGGTGTGGACCACATGGTCCTTGATGGAAAAATCCAAAATTGTTCTTGGCCCTCAATTATAATGGACAATGTGGGTCCCGATGCTCCCCTCAACACTTCTCGGGGGATAGTTTTGAACTCAGAATCCACCTTCAATCCACCTCTTTCAGTGTCAGTTTCAGCCTGTGGCTCTGAAGATTTCAACCCAGCTATAGCTCCCCAAATGTGGAGCTCTGCTGGGTCCCGGACACTGGGGAGTACAAGTGTTTGCTGCGCTGATGCTCACAGCAACTGGCTGGGTCACTGGGACCAGACATTGGCACCATGGCAACAAGGACCAGAGCGAACAGAAGCCCCAGTGGATGATGGGAGCCCTTGGTGGGAGGTGCAACTGTGCCTGCCTGAGCTCTTCTGTCCAGAACAGGGCAGAGGGAATACTCAGTGTGGCCACTTCCGTCACCCTCCTCCCCCAGCTCCCCTCAGGCTTCTCCTGAAAACACTTGATTCCTTGAGACCAGGGAAAATGCTGCCTTCTGGGGAAAATCGCTTTCCCTGAGTCCCAACTCAGAGTCAATTCATTCTTTCTCTGTGCTCCTTGAACACGTTGCAGACACCTCTACTTACTACTTATGTTGTTCTGCTCACTTTTTGATGATTTCCTCTCTTGCCCATCTCCTCCACCAGACTGTGAGCAGGATCGCATCCTGTCTGCACTTGTACCCCAGGCCTGAATGCTGGCCCTGACTACCACAGCAGGGGCCCAATAAATGTTGCTGACTGTGGGAGAAAATGTCTTTGATGGCCTAATCTGATGCCTGCGTTGATCCTGCCTGGTATTACCGTGTATGCACCGAGTGCCAGTACCCCCATCTGGGGCCCCAGTCTCCCTTTGTGTCCTCTCGGTGTCAACAGTGAGAAAGCTTGAAACAGTGCCCAGAGGGCTCCTTGGAGAGAGTTTCCATGAACACATCAAAAGATATTTCCAGTGAAGACAACACGGAAGCCACCTCAGAGAAATTAATGTTTTTCCACTAAAATTTCCAGAAAAGGTGATGATGTCAGAGCTACCCTAAGGCCCCATTTTATACCTAGCAGATTCTTGGAAACAGAAAGTCCTTCTGGATGTCTCACCTCCTGCTCACTCAGCCCGTTTCCTAATAGGAGCCCCCACATTGTTCTCCCCTCTCCACCTGGAGTTGGAGACAAGCCAGCAGAGACCTAGCTGGCTCCTTGGTGGGGGCAGAACCAACTGAAAAAGTTTCTGCTGGTGACCTCAACATGCTGGGACCTGTTTCAGGACTGTCTGAAGGTGGCAATGCCACACTCATGTTTAGGGACAAGGGAGCGCTTGATTGCTGCTTTGTCTCCCACGGCCCCTCCAAGTCACTGCGCCGGAAAAATACTTGCCTCTGTCACCAGGCTGCACCTGTAGATAAATCGGAAGATGAAAGAGGCCTTTCTGCTGTTCAAACTGTGACAGGCGCATCCTGGTAAATTGCCTTCATGCTTTTTTAATAGAAGTAAAAAGGTTTGGGTGGATTGCATTGCCTAATACAGGAGCACTTTTCTCTCATTTGAGCGGCCGCAGATGGGATAATGAGAGCATTTTTATCTCTGTCTCTAAACAAAATGCAAAGAACCTGGAGTCAGACAAACATTCCTTTATGGCATTTCTAGGAAAAAGCTGGGAGTGGGTGGAAACCTCTTGGTGACAAACCCCACAGGCTCTGGGAGCTAAAGGTTAAGGATTTTTTCCCCCAAATAGCACGTAGCCTTCTCTTGGTCTAGAAGTGTGTTTGATCCCTGTATGCAGAGACCCACTTCTGTATTTCAACCTCAGTTTATTTATCTGCAAAATAGCAGTAAGGTTCCCTATTTCCAGGTTTGTTGGGAAAACCCCTGGCCCAGGGCAGGCATACGGCAGGTGTTGAATCAGCATCAGTTAAAGCTCATCTTGTTTTCATAGTAGGATGTCCACACCCCTGGGCACATGTTCCCACCAAGAAGCAACCATTCAAGGGCACCCCCTCCATGAGAAGGAAGCCTGGGGGAGTGGTCTCCACAGGACACTGTGGACACCCTCTCTGGCCACTGGGTCCCCCCATGTCCCTGCAGCCCTTGCTGGGGACAAGGACTTTCTGGCAGCTCCCTCCACCAATCCCTCCTCTGAGCTGTCACTTTGCATCTCTCACACTGTTGTGCAATTATTTATCTACACATTGGTCTTTCCTCCAAAAGTGAGAGAAAGAGAGGGCAAGCCTCATGCTTGGTGAATGTTCTTATCCTCCACGCCCAGTGCAGTGCCCGACACGCCATAGGTGCTCATTATGAACCGAAAGTTTGTTTCCCCCAAAATTCATCTATTGAAGCCCTAACCCCCAAATGATGGTATTTGGAGACTGAGGTTTTTGAGAGATAATTAGGGTTAAATAAGGCAATGAGGGCGCGACCCTCATGACGGGATTATCCCTCCCTCGCCCCTTGTCATGTGAGCACACAGCAAGATCGCAGCCACCTGCAAGTCAAGAGAAGAGGTCTCTTGCTGGCACCTTGGTTTTGGACTTCCCAGCCTCCAGAACTGTGAGAAATAAGTTTCTATTATTTAAGCCACCCAGTCTATGGTATTTTGTTATGGCAGCCTGAGCTGACTAAGTGCTGAAAGAATGTGAAATGAGTGGTCCTGAGAAGTTTGGCCCTCACACACTTGGGGTGAGCAGTAAAGGCAGCTAAGGTCCCCCGTGAAGCAGGGAGTGGCTGAGGCTCTGAAGCTGGGAACTCTGCCTACCCCTCCACCCAGGTAAATGTTTGTGGAACTGGTTGTGGAACTGGTTGTGTAACCCTTAGCTTCTCATCTACCTCAAGGATATAAAAACAGGATTCCAAGAAGTTGGAGAGGCTGCTGGGAGGCTTTGCCTGGATTTGAGCTGTCAGTGGGCTGGGTCCCACCTCCTCCCATGGGAGAGGGAAGGGGGCTGCTTCCTTCTCACCTAACCAAGTGAAGGGACTTGAAGAGAGCCACTCACGGGCTTGGCCAAGGCCTGAGAATGTCTAAAGGTGAGAGGCTGTGGCTGGCCAGGCCTGAGGAGCTGGGCGGAGAGAGACAAGCTGGCCTCAAATTGCTCCCCTCCTGGAGTTTGGCAGGGCACGGAGGGAGCCCATCTTCTCTGGGCTGGTGTGGACCTCACAGAGGGATGCCGGGAACTCCGAAGACTTCACGCCTGGGCCAGAGGCTGGAGAGTGCCCTCAGCTGCAGGACTGGAGGAGGTAGAGGTCATAAGCGACCAGTAAAGGAGGTGTCTCCTACATCAAGGGGATTATAAGCAAGAGAACCCACACGAACCCCTGACAAAAGAAAGACTTGGCATTTGGAATCTGTCATGTCCAGAGGGCATGGATGCCATATTACCACCCTGCAAGTCAAGCAAGACCTTCCCTGGCCTTTCTTTCTCCCCCATCTCCACCCTGTCTGACCTTGGGGGGTCCAAACAACAGTCAACGAGTGGAGAAAGAGGTGGAGTGAGAGCACAGTAATAAAACCATCTACCCCTGCTCCCCACTACTCAAGGTTCCAGATGAGTAGGCCTAAGCTGGGGGATGGGAGGTTTAAATAGGATGAGAATTGGAGGCTCTGATATTAGATTGACCTGGCTTTTTTTTTTTTTTTTTTTTTTTAATCTGAAAGTTACCCCAAAACCTCTGAGGTTTTTCTAAGAGGTTCTCCAAAGGTCAGGAGAGAATGTACTGGAAGGGGTTGTGGCAGAATAAAAGAATGAAGTCGCTTTCTGCTGGCACCCTATCAAGTCCAGCCCCACCAATGGACGGATCGTGTCGTATTCTGTCTGTGTGCTCCAGGGAAGCCTAGAAACACAGCATCCTGAGGAGGCGGAAGTAAGGGGGGGTTTGCAACAACTCCTGAAGATGTGTGCTAAGGCTTCCGACCCAACAGGCCACCTTATCCAGCCTAACTCAGAGTTCAGCAAGAGAGGGAAGGGGGCCTTCAGATTTCTTCCTAATCGAAACCCAGCACATTTTTAACCTCATTAGAAGATAAGTCAGACACCAGGGGAGTTTAGAGGGAGAGAGGGCACAGCCATTTAGGCTGCTTCTTTACATGATTCTTCGCCTGGGGTCTCCTCCCAGCAGGACGTGGGTCCAAGTAAGGGTGAGGGAAGGATGGTTGGAAGATTCGCCTTTGAGTCGTGACTTTGTTCTTTTACTTATAATTTATTTTATATTCAAGGTTCATTTTTTATTTCATCTTAAATGTTCATAATTCCTGGGCAATCCAGACACATGATTGTCTTTTTATTTGCATATAGAAAGACCCCCAACTCATTCAAAAACCACGAAAAATTATCTTTGAATTAACCACAGTTTCAGGTTATGTGTGTGGCTCACCCCTTGAATTTGCTCCAGAAATTGAGGACTTGCAATATTTATTTACTGGATTAGTTTAACCCCTTCCACGCCTCCTCTTTCTCTAATTTTCCTCCACGATGAGGAGGCTTTGGGGTAGGGGGGAAAAATACACACAGAAAGCGCTCCGGCAACAGTCTGGCTGCACGCTGAAATGGAAATGTGTTTACGGTGTGAGAAAAAAAAACGATTTTGGGCAGTGAAGTTGGCAAAAAGAGATAAAGGGGATTTGGTTAGAAGCGAGAATTAAATGATAGTAAAGGTCTAGAGAAGCTGTGATCAATAAATATAAAGTTCAACCTCATTGCTTTTTTGCTGCCAAGAAGGGCTGAGCCCCACTGCCCACCAGGCCTCAGGCTGCAGACTGTGCTGGTGGATTCGGCTGATGAAGCCCTCAGCCTTGGAGCACAAAATCCACTAAGTCTGAGGAGAGCTCTCGCTGAGGCAAAGAAGGGCGAACGCTGCATTCCTGCCATTCTTGTGGGATGAGTACAAGACAGGTACCTCTGCCATGTTCTGGGGCTGCCCCCACCAGCTCAGGGCTTCCTATGGGGGACACCATCCAGAAAATCCTAAGTTCCCTTGGACACACTGTTTTCAAGACGGAATAGCTTATCCCAAATTATGGACCTGTTTATTTTCAACATAAAGATTGGGGCCCCTATCCACTTGCTTTGTGAGCAATGAGCATATGCTTTGGAGAAAAGTGGAGTGAGAGATTCTCCGAAATGATCTTAGCCCCTGAGAGGCAATGAAGGGCAGACACCCACCCATTTCCTGCTGTCTTAATGAACCCAGGGTCACATAGGCAGGGGAAAGAGTACTGGTCTCCATCTAGACCACCAGGGCGGGATTCTAAACCTGGACCGTGGATGCCCAGGAGACTCCATGGGGACTCTTCAGGAGTGTCCACAAGACTCTTATTGGGAAAATTTTGCATTTGTACATTTTTCTCAAGTTCATAATTTCATTTCTACCCTCCAAGACTCTTGGCCTCCCCAAAAGGAGAAAACCACTGGCCTGTTAGTGCCATAATGTCCACGAAGACACTCTGCTGTGCATAACCCTAGAGACCACAGAGTTATGGATGTCGGGGGAGTGGGAAGCACGAGGGGCTTACGGTGTATTACTTCAGAAGCGGGCTTCCGTCCATCCATCTGTCTGTCTGTCCACCCATCTATCCATCCATCACTCGTCAGTGAGTGTCTAATAGGTGTCAACACGGTGTCTAGTGCAGAGGTCTTAGACACGAATGCACAACGTGGTGAGGGAGATAGGTATATGATATAAAATGAAATACTGGGAAGCAAGGTCTAGAGTTGACGCATTTCTTGGTACTAGTGGAGGCACAAGGGAAGAGGCAGTGGGGGGAAGGAGAGGTGCTCTGGTGGGCTTCATAGAGGCTGTGACGCTTGAGCCAGGTCTGAAAGGATAACTAAAGGTGCTAGAATCTTTTTTCTTGCATGTCTTTAAGATAAAGGTGGGGAGGGATTCAGGTGCTCTCCTGGCCAAAAGCGGGGGCTGGAGAGCAGGACTTCAGAACATCTGACTCTGCAGGTGAGTCGCGGGGATGTGTGCATGCTTGTGTGTGCACACTGCTGGCTGTGTGTTTCGTGTGCCTCTTGGGGAACAGGCAGGGGAGGAGGGACGGAGAAGGTGGAGGGGCCTTGTGAAGGTATTCTCTGGCCTCCTGTTTCCTTTGGTCCCAGGCAGAGAGAGAGAAGAGCTCCCTGGTGATTGATGTGTTTTTCAGAGGAGAGCGACAGGCTAGTAAATGGAGTGGAGAGCAGCAGGAGACCATTTGGGTAGGCTATTGCTTCCCTGTCTCCATCCACAGCTGCATCTCAGGAGACAGGGGTCAGTGACCTGGCTGGCCAATAGACTGGGAGTGGTCAGAAGTGATTTTCCTCTCCCTCCCTCTCTGTCTGCCCTCCAGAAGGAGGGCCCGGCAGTGAAGGAGGGGGCATCTGGGTAGTTTGCTCCTGCCGCAGGAGCAGGTGTGAGAGAGCACCTGGGCACAAGGAGGGGTAGGGGGCAAAGCATCTGCTCTTTTTGGTTTGGTTTAGGAGACATTTCACAGCTGGCTTCTAGGAAGCAGCCGATCCCATGCTAACAAAAGGTAGAGAGTGGAAGGACCAACTCAGCCATAGCAGGCGCAGGGCCACTGGGGAGCTGCAGGCTGCCCAGAGGCAGGGTCAGCCTTGGCTATTTGCTAACAGGTGTGTGGACGGGGACTTGGAGAGACAAAGACTGACTCAAAGAGATGAACCAAGGGTCATTGTGCACCCGAGTGCACAGCTCTAGGAGACACAAATGGAGGGTGAGAGGGCAGAGAGGAGAGAGGGGCTGGGAAACGAGGACCAGCTCTTTCTCCTGCTAAAGGAGGGGAGCACTGCGGGTGTTTGGAAAGAACAGACAACCCCAGACCTGGTGTTAGATTAGTATTTTCACACTTAAAAAGTATTTTTTTAATGCCTAGTAGTTTTCACGTCTATTTAATCCTCCCCGAGCCCTGCAAGGTGGGTATTTTTATTAGTCACCCTGCTTTACAGATGGAAACACGGAGGCACAGAGTCGTTTGACCACAGTTGCAGAGCTTGCAACAAGTAGAGGCACAATTCAGACTTTGAAGTCTTCTGGCTCCAAAGCCCCGTTTCTTTGTAACCAAACCCTGCCCAGCCCTTGGGGGCTTCTGGGAATCATGGCCTCCTCCAGGCTCCCCCAGAAGCCCTGGCAGAGAGGAGCTGGAAACCTGTCCTTCCTTCATCTGGCGGGGTAGAGAAATGGGCGAGTCAGAGTGTGCACAGAGCATACCCTCGGCAAATTCATGCAGGAAAAATGAAATGTTTAAATTTCTTTCTAATTATACAAGTGATGTATAGTTACATTTTAAAAATCCACGCAGTACAGATAAAGCCTCAATAGGCCCCTCCCACCACCCCCACTCCTAGTCCTTCCCTGGTGGTAACTAGGGGATTGGTGTCGTCCTTACAGACGGCCTCCTGTGCGTTTCACATGTATACACAAATAGAAAGATGTGGGGCCTTTGTTTGTTATTTCCATAAATGGTAAAATGTGATATTATGGCTTGTAATTTGTTCTTTTCACTTAATAATATGACTTGGAGAGATTTCAATTTTACTACTTATAGAACTACCTCATTTTTAACTGCTAAATAATATCCCATTATATATGTATACATGTATACATTATATATATATGTATATATATGTTTATTTTCCTATCTTGCACATTTGGATTATTTACATTTTTTAACTAATAGAAGGAACATAACAGAGAACGTCTTTGTCCATGCTTTTCCATATACATAAATGAGTGTTTCCCTAGGATAGACACCTAGAAGTGAAATTCCTGGTAGAAAGGTAAGTGCATATTCAATTTGAATAAATATTCTTTGCCAATTTACGCTCCCAACAGCAGTGTATCAGACTTCACATTTCCCCTCACCCCCTTGAATGCTAGATATTATCAATATTATACTTTTTTGCCAAAATGAAATATTTCATTTTGATTTGAATTTCCTTGATTTCTAGTAAACGTTTTTTCATATGTTCGCTGTATATTTATCTTTCCTCTCCTATGAATTACTTGTTCCTATTTTTTGCTTATTCTTATCAATTTTGTGGAAGCTCTTTATATATCTTGGATATTAATTCATATCTGTTATCCATGTTTCACATAGTTCTCCCAGTCCGTCAATTACCTTTTAACTTTGTTTATGGGTTTTTTTGTCAGACAGAAACAATTAGTTTTGACATAGCAATTTATCAATTTTTTCTTTTATGGTTTTTGTTTCTTTGTGTGTTTTCCTTAAGAAAGTTTTCCCTACCCCAAGGTTATGAGTATATTTCTTCTAATACTTTTAGTGCTCACCTCACTTATAAAGCTCTTTAGTCCACTTGAAATTTATTTTGTTATGCTGGGAAGTAGGCTCTATTTTTTTCCAAACAGATAGCTTTGGTGGCCATTGTTGGTCGCCCACCTGGTGTTTATTTCCACTTTCCTGGATTTTCCTTTAGGCATGCACCTGGCCCGCTACTGTCCCCTGCGCTTTGGGGCTGGGCCTCACTGGTTTGAGGGTAATCTCGCACACTTTGCCTAAACTTGGGCGTGGCATGACGTTGGTCATGGTGGTTAGCTCAGGATCAGCATATGACTCAGGTCAGGTGAGTTTACTGAGTGCATCTGGGGAAAACACCGTGCTCACTTCTAAAAGAGTGCAATGGGAGAAAAAAAACCTTTTTTTCCTTCGGACATCATAGCTTGTGGAAAAAGATCCAGAGGTTGCTATGGCTCTTTTGTCACCATGAGAGAAGCCAGCAGAGGGTGAGGGCAACATGCAGAGAGGGCCATAGCTGTGAAGGAACCTGAGAGAAGGAGTCGGAGCCGCTGAGTTAGGCCAACCATGAGGCCTTGCTACCACCTGTCTACCTCTGGGCTTCCTTGCTCGAGCAGTACATTTTCTTATTATTAGAGCCTGGTTGAGCCAAGTTCTGTTATAAGCAGCAGGCAGTAGCTCAAAGTGATATAACAAGCAGCTGTTCCAGGGCTGCCTCTGAATGATCAGTCCATCCTCTGACTATTAATTAGAAATGCCATCAGGTTATCATAGTCTCCTGTACACACGTGATCTGTTTAGTATCTGCTGTCCATTCTTAGACTAATGTTTGGCTTTTTTAATGACTGTGGCTTATGTAATTAGAATGCATTTTATACTGCTAGGGTAGATCTCTCCTCATCATACTTCTTTTTCAACAATTGCCTAGCTTCGTTCCTTTCCTCTTCCAGATGAATTTAAATTAAGTCGATCAAGTTTCATAAAATTATGTTGGGATTTTGACAGGGGTTGCTTTGAAATTCGGGAGAATTGACATCTTCACAATGTTGAGAGTTCCCATTCAGGAACATTAGGTGTCTCCCTATTTATTTAGATCCTCTTCCGTGCTACTCAGTAGAGTCTGATAGTTTTTCCATAAAAGTCTTGTTCATATCTTACTGGTTCATTCCTTGGAAACTTAGAGGCATTTGTTGTTGTTGTTTACTTGTTCTGTTTTTCTAATTTGAGTATAGATATTTGTCATTGGTGGCATGAAGTGGAGCTGTGAGTTTGGGTTGTTGCCCTGATATTCCACCATTGTGCTGGAATCTTATTGTCCAACAGTGCATTTCATTCTTTTGGATTTCCCAGGTAGATAATCATATCATCTGAAAAATAACATATTCCTCTTTCACTCGTCTTTTATGTATCCTCCATCCTTCGTTTTCTTCCCTTGATGCAGTGGCCAGTGCCTCCAGAACCGTGTTGAACAGGATGGGCATCTGTGTATAGTTTCCAGACAGAATGGGGCTGTTTCTAATGTTTTTTGGAAGTTATGGAATGAAGGAAGTTTAATTTTCTTTGTGCTTTGTTGAGGCTTTTTTTTTAATGAGGAAAATATATAGAATTTTATCTAATGCTCTTTTTGTGCGCAGCAAGATAAACATGTAACATTTTCCTTGATTATACAGTGACCTATATGAACACATTGTATAATGTTGAATCAGCCTGCATTACTGGGATAAACCCACATGGGCCATGAGGTACTTTCAATCATTGCTACATCTGATTTACTAATATTTTATTTTGGATTTGGGCAGCTACATTCAAAAGTGAGATGAGGCCTTAGTTTTTCTTTGTTGGTTTGTGCTCTCCTGGTCTGGTTCTTCTACCTCACCGGCCACCGCTTCTCAGTCTCTTCTGCTGGCCCCTCACCTGGCACGCTCGAGGGCTTAGGCCTTGGCCCTCCTCTCTGCTCTCTACACTTGCTCCCAGGTGATCTCCCCCAGACCTGGGGCTTTACTCTCATCCATATGCTGACAGCTCCCAGGTGTATAGCTTGAGCCCAGTCTTGCCTCTGATTCCAGACCTTTATAACTAACATGCATATCCACCTAACACTAACACGGCCAGAACAGATTCCCAATTTCCCCTTTCAAAGCTGCTCCACCCACAGTCTTTCCCAATTCTGCAAATGGCAATATCATCCTCTAGTTGCTCAGACCAAAGACTTTGGAATCAATCTTAACTTCTCTTCCCCTTGTCTTTCATACCTCACATCCAACCCATCAGCAAGTCCCTTGGTTTTACTGGTGTCTGACTGCTCCTCATTGCCTCCAGCTAGTCTGAGCTATCATCTCTTATCTAGATTATTTCAATGGCCTCTATCAGTTCTCCCTGCTGCCACCCTTGCTCTCCCTCAGGTTATTGACACAGCAGAGGGGTCACTAACCCTCTGTCTTTGTCACTCTTTTCTATCCACGCTGGCCTTCGCGCTTTTTCTTCAACATGCCCAGTGTGCTTTACCACAGGGCCTTTGCACCTGCTGTTTCCTCTCCCTGGATCTCCATATGTCTTTTTTCCTTACTTCTTTCAGGCCTTTGTTCAAATGATTTCTTATCCCGAGGTCTGCCCCATCCACCCTACATATAACTGCAGACCTCACTTCCAGCGCTCCCTGAATGCCTTATCCTGCTTCCTTGTGCCCCATGGCACTTATCTCCATTTGACAGACGATGTATTAATTTGTTTGTTCATTGTCTGTCCCCTCAACTAGAATGTAATTTCCACGGAGGCAGAGACTTGCCTACTGTGTTTGCTGTTGTATCCCCAACGCCAGGAACAATGCCTGTGCGTAGTAGTTTGTCTCATAAACATTTATTGAATGGTTTTTCTCTTAGGTTTGTGGTTTGACTTTAATGCCAAAAAATTTTACATGTCTATCTTACTTTTATCCTTTAAAAATATTTGTAATGGAAACAGGGACAGAATCATGCTTTTTTCCCCCCACAGATGCAAAGACTGAAGCCCAGAGAGCCTAAGGGATTTCTCAAGGTCGGAGCCAGCTGACGGTCAAGGTGGGGTAGAAACTGCACCTCAGGTAGACCTGAGGGAGTACCAGCCTGTCAGGGGCTGGGGAGCTGTCAGGAGCTGGAAGCTCGGATCAGGTGAGCTGAGAAGCCTGTGCGGCCTATCCTCCCTCACCTCCTGTCCTACTTTCTTGCAGGGAAGCCATTAGACAGGCGACGTTAGCGAGAACATGGGTGTAGGAGCTGGCTTTGTAATCAGATGTTTACTCTGGGCACTTGTAAATGGGGATCGTTCCTATCTGGTGTGTGCTGACCACCTGCTGTTTGCCTCTCCAGGTCCCTCTCCACCCTTCCCCACCCTGCTCTGCCCACCCCCACCCAGGCTTACCCACTTACAGAGCATCAGTGAGCTTCCTTGCTCCCTGGCCCCTGATTGGGTTGGGCCAGCAGGCGGCACCAGCGGAATATCCGAGGACAGGAGAACAGTAAGGTTGGGGATTTATTCCCCTAACTCCTTCCCTGCAGGATCCCCAGAAGCTGGCTGTGTCCCTCGATCAAGGGCCACAGCTCCTATCAGGCCGCCACCACCCTGGAAGTTACTCTCTCCCAATGCTGTCACAGCTCCTTCTCTTGTCCCTTTAGCTGGGGAGGTAAGGGACCCTGTTATTGCCAGTCTGAGGACACTGTACTATCTTTGGTTGATTTCCGTAAACCCTGCCCACACCTCCATACACAGTTCTCAACTCTTCCTAGTGTGGAGTTGGAGTGCATCATCGTCCCCCTGGAGTCCTCAAGTGACATTATGACTAAGGAGTCAATGGGGTAATATCAGTGCCTGACACAGCCCTTGGCACAGACCAGGGGCCCTCCAAATGTTAGTTCCTCTTCTTCCCTTCTGGGAGGACAGAAAGGGACTGTGGGAAGGCACAAAGTGGGCGATGAGGCCTCAGCGGGGAGACCCCGCTCTGCACACGATGTAGCACTGCCGAGGAGAGACGGCCGTGCTCAGGGCACTGAGAGCAGCTCACGTCCCTCCCCCTCCTCACCCGTGTCCTGTAGTCAGACAGCCTCCGTGGTGGGGGCTCCAGGACTGAGTAGCTGGTCTCAGAGCCTGAGGTGCGAGGGGCGGGTGAAGGTGGCAGGTGGGGACGGGGCAGAGTGAGGAGACTTCGCACACACCTGCTGCTCAGCTTTACTCTCTTAGGCACTTCACAGCTCCTCAGGTCCCACTGGCCTCCCCCAGGCCCCGACCAGGCCAAGACCCAGCTGCCAGTCCCCGCCGCGCCCCGCCGCGCCCCACCCCAGTGGCAGCCTGGCCGCCTGCGTCCACGCCCGGGGCTGGCAGCGGGAGACGGCGCTGTCAGATCATATCACATCAGTGCTCCAGCCGGAACTCCAGCAGGGCCAAGTGACCTTGTAAGTGTTAAGGAGCATGGGCGGCCAAGAAGGAGATAAACAGCCTGGCTGGATTTACAGCAGCTTCCCAGCTGGAGGAAGGTGGGAGCCAGGCCTGCCCTGAACACCAGCCCCTCCATCTCACCATCACTCTTTTGGATCTGTACCTTCAGGAGCCTTGCAGCAGGCGGGAGTCAGGCTAGACTTTGGGGTGACCTTTCTGATTCTAAAGGCTATGAAGCATTCATTATCAAGGAAAGCGGAGACTTCTTCTTCACTGTGAAGAAGGTTCTAACTCCTCTTGGAGCCCATGTTCTCTGATGAGTGGCTGAATAACTACAGTTCATTTTTGCCAAGCACTCTGGAGTTTTAAATGCATGATCTCTCTTGAGCTTCACAACACCCCGCAAGGCAGGAGCACTTAGCTGTATTTACTCCAGTGGAGGCCCCAGAAGCCCAGAGAAGGTTCAGTGAACTGTCCAAGAGGCAGAGATGGGACTCAAACCCAATTTGGCTGACTCCATTCCAGACGAAGACTTTCCCCTCAGGCTATTTTAAATGATGAGCTCATTCATTTGTCTTTCTCTTCCTGCCTCCATCTCATTGATTGTGGGTAGCATGGAAACCAAAGTTAAGTCAAGATTTGGGTTTAATCTCCTCTAGGTCAACTTCCTGGAAGAGGAGGAGGGAAGGAAGTGCAGCTGAGAGTGATCCTCTGTTTTACTGGGGACCTTGAAGAGGAACACCCATTCTGAGGGTCGAGACTGCCCCAGAGTGGTCTTTGATCAACCCAAAGGAGCCTTCCCCAGCTCCCTGCCTCTTGGCACAGTCATTGATTTCCCTTCTCCCATCCCTTTGGTGTCTTGGCAGCAGAAGAGATTTCAGTTAGCCTTTGGGAAGGACTTCCCTATTCTTCTTTTGGGAAGCATCTTGGACAGGTTTATATTCTTCCAAGAAGACCACAGTGTGGGTCAGGTTGCTATTTCTTGCCCTTGTGTTTAGATTGA
Organism: Ceratotherium simum simum; assembly: GCF_057802395.1. Classification (NCBI taxonomy): domain Eukaryota; kingdom Metazoa; phylum Chordata; class Mammalia; order Perissodactyla; family Rhinocerotidae; genus Ceratotherium; species Ceratotherium simum. Next base: position 70,207,986 of record NC_141906.1, read on the forward strand.
GCCAGTTCCTCTCCTTCAGTCTTTTGTTTTTGCTTTTTTCCCTAGTTGTCTGTAGGCTTCCCTGATGCAGAGCAACTACCCCATGGAGCATGGCCCCGGAGCTGAGGGGTGGAGTGGAAGCCGTGTTCGGGGGCGATGGTGACATAATCTTGAAAAAGCTCCATCTGTCATCTCTGGCCTTTTCCTGTTGTAACAGCACTTATGGTCCCAGCCAACTGCTGAGGAATCTGTCTGTGGTTTAATTAGCCTATAACTCCAGCCTCCCCTGCCATGCAAGAAAGCAATAAACAGCTTCCATCCTCTTGGTGGGGATGGGGGAGCACAGCAGGGGGAACCACACGAGGCTCGGGGCCAATGAGGTCTTTGAGGACAAATGAAGGACTCGGGGACCTGCAGGGAAGGACTCTTGACTCATGCCTTCCTTCCCTGCCTGGGTCATGGGAGTCAGCGAGTGTGCTCAAAGGAAAAAGAACAACAATATCATGATCCCTCATATCTACAGTTTTTCATTCAGCAAGAGCTTTCCCAGACACTCTCTCATTAGGTACCACTCTGGACCTCAGTTTCTTCTTCTATGAAATGAGGGCACTGGGCTTAATGATTCCTAAAGTCTCTTCTCCATTTAGACCTTCTGTGGGTTCTACGATCCTAACAAAATCCCACTGATGAGACTAGAGCTGGTGTTATTAGCCTCATTTTATAGTTGAGAATACCGAGAAGCAGAGAAGGGAAGTGATTTGCCCTAGACCGCTCAGAGAACCCTGCCAGAGCCAGGCCTGGAACTGGGTGAGGCAGGAAGAGAATCGAGAGGGACCTCCATGTCTGCCTACAAAGCTCAAGAAGCTAGGAGATGGGAGGGTGGGGTCTAAGGACCTTGCAGTTGTTCATTGTGAGGAGGGGTCTGCCCCATTGCCCTGCAAGAGTGTGGCTGGGGAACTCCTCTGGATGGCACAGTATCTAACAAGGAATCTGCACCCGAGAACCTCTGCTAGAATGCCCGCTCCATGAGGGTGGTCTATTCTGTCCACTGCTGTATCCCCAGAGCCTGGCACAGTGACTGGCATGTAGGAGAGGCTCAAAAAATGCTTGTCAGTAAACGAATGAGGAAATGGGCCTGGGCCCCCGTGATTCTAGGGCCCCCACTCACAATGCCCCTGCTCTCCTGCAGGGCCTGGACATGGATCCATGTGAGCACTCTCAGCAGGGCATTGGGCCATGAAGGATTCTGAGATCGGGAGAAAATTCTTCCCTGTGTGTCTCCCCATTTTTTTCTGGTTGCCTCTGAGCACCCCCTGACTTCCCCTCCCTTCCCTCACTTCACCCGTCTCCTCAGACTGGGTGATGGATGTTTTGCCGGGGAGGGAGGGTTCGATCTGGATTTCCAATCTTCTCTGGATGCTCCACTGCCAAAATACAATACACAATTACAGGGACACGATACATCAGTGATCACCGAGGGAAAGAAACCCATTTGGACAGCAAAGCCAATGGCTGGGATCTAACCTTATGACTGCAGTCAGCTCAGAACCCTCTGGTTCTCCTGCAGGAAGCCAGCAGTGGACCCCCCGGGGAACAACCCAGCACTCCTTCTCCAGCCCCAGCCACACCCTCTCTCCCATCCTTCCTTCCAGGCCCCAGAGCCTCAGCTCCTCCCCTCCTCTCTGTCCCTTGGGGTTCTTTCTCTTCTAGGCTGGAGACAGCAGGGCACACAGTCTCCCCAGCTCTCCCTCTTTGCTGCCTTCTAAAACCAGCACAGAAGCCCTTTTCCTTCCAAGGGGTCATCTGCTGGGCCATTTGGGGAACAGAATAGGGGTGAAAAAGATCCCGCAAGACAAGAAGCAATTGTGCAATTGTGCACGCTCCCACGTGAATCTGAGAGCCACAGTTCCTGGCCTCTGCTCTCACCTCCCCTCTCATGCAGTCACCAAGGCCTGCCCTGCTGGCCACTGGCTACTCTTTCACCCAGAGACCCAGAGGCCTGAAAACACAAGCAGGGGAGCACGGGAAATAAGAACGAGAGCCCACTGCAGAGCAGGCCTGTGTCAAGGGGCTGGTCAGCTCCGGCTGGCCTCCTGCCCAGGCAGCGTCTGTCTCAAGGGGGTACACGCAGGAGCAGTCTAGCAAAGCAGGTCAGCCCCTCCTCTTTAGAGTTTTGAAACCTGGGGTTCATGGTCGGGACCTGTGGACTCTAGAAATTGCACCACATCTTGGGGGGTGTGTGTGTGTGTCTGTACTTTTTCTGGGAAGAGTTTTCATAGCCTTTATCAGTTTCTCAAAGCCCTTCAGAACAAAAAAGTTGCCTATCCCTATGAGGGTGGGCATGAGAGCAGAGTGGGCATAGGGGCTGAGATGGCTTAAACAGGAATGTTGACGTTTATTTTATTGCCTTAAGCCCTGAATCACATTTTCTTTGCATGTGGGTGGGTCCTCCTTCCTGGTTTGCCAACTAGGTAGATCATTTGTGCCAAGACAGGTTTCTCATAGGGGTACACACAGAATTAGCCCACCCCAGACCATAGCCTAAATAAACATGGGTCACAGTTCAGTCCTGGAACAATCAGGGCCGGGGCCAAACCCCATCACAGTGGAGCCTAAGCCCCATCACAGCCCACTCGCCCTGAGCGCCCAGCACACAGCTGATAACCAGACTGGACACCCACCTGAGCCCCTTCCCCCAAGACTTGTGGACTTCGGGGCTGAGGCCACTGCCAGCTAGCCAGCGAGGACCCCAGTCACATCTACTTATTTGCTTAGGGTAAGGCCTTCAGTCTCTGGATATTCCAGGAAGATGGCTCTGAGCTTGCTTGCCTCACTGAGAAAACAGAAAGGCCTGGAGACCCAGAAGCATCCACAAGTTACGTTGATAAATACCAGCGCCATTCAGCCTGCTGAGACTGTATGATCTTTGTTGAATCACCTAATCTACTCGGCTGATTATGCCCATTTTCCCTTCTCTCTCTCCCTCTTACTTGCCCTTCCTTGTCACAATGTGGCACTTCAGAAACTCTCTCAGAGGAATTTCAAGGAGCTGGCTGGGTCTCTGTGGAGTACACCACATTATCTCATTACAATCTCGCCCGGTGATCAGATTCCGTAAGCTGACTCTCTTTATTAGCAGGCAAAGGCAAACTTATGAAATACCTTTAAACCTGGATTTCCTTAACAATATATCATTGGGGAACTGACAGCTCTTGCCTGCTTCCCTCTGCCAGAAAGAATTAAGACTGTTCCTAATTTCATCTCTCTTCTGCATCGGAGGCGGATATTTGTGTTTCAGGAGCAAACTTGTGTTAAAGGCTCTGGGGGAGGAGGCTCTGGATTGTCATACAACAGCTCTGATAGGTGTCCCGTGTGCTTGTGCAGATGGGGCTGGCCCTGGGTCCAGGGAGCCCGGGCAGAAGCCCCCAGTCGTACCCTTGATGGACCCTGAGGCCCGCGTCCCTGTTGGGAAGAGAGAAGACGGCAGATCCATGAACCCCTGTCTTTGTCGTTTCACAGTATGGGTGTCAGGGGTGATGGCTAGGCTGTCACAGACACTGCTCACTGTGGTGCCACCTGGCTCCTTGGCCTTCTGGCTTTCTAGAAGTCCGAGTCACCAGGCTGGCTCTAGATGGGGTTCCGGCTGGGCTGTGCCCTGGCTGCATTCCCACGGGCATGGTGCAATGATGCTGTTGGTGCCCTGCCCAGACCCCGGACTGGTGCACCCATCTCCCAGCTGCTGTGAGTATTGGCTGCTAAAGCTCACATCGTCCCCCTTCTCTAGAGAATTAGCCTCAGCCAAACAGGAGCCACCTGACCCCAGAGGGCAGCAACACCCCGCCCTAGTCCTCTTGCCCTAAGCCAACAGCCAGTGACTGACTGGCACAGGGGCACAAAAGACTAGCCCCATTGCCACAAGATGAGCCTAACTTAGTGGAGTAACCCACGCTCCTGGGCTCCCAGCAGGACAGGCTGAAGCTAGCCTGGCCCTGGCCCGCATCCTTAATTCCCTCAGCCCTTCTCCCCTGAGAGCACTTCCCCAATAACTCACTTTCTCTAGGCTCTGCCTCTAGGGAACAGTTGCACTTGGGCTGCCTGGGTTTCTGGGCTTTGGCGGAGCTCCTCTGGAGCTGGACTGCGCATGGCAGGGACCCGCTGTGGTCAGTCAACGCTGGCGGGACCATGCAGTCAAGCCAGGAGCAGTCGCTGCGGCCCCACGGGCACTTCCTGAGGACCCCGCCCCACACCCCGCAATAATGGACAGGCGTGGCTGAGAATGCCTGAACCCGCATGCAGCCTGCCTGGCAGGGGCTACCTGGGACTGGGACGCTGTCGTCCCCCCGGCCCCCCACTATGGAACACATAGCCTCTCTCCGAGGCTGCTCTGAACCATGGCCTCTTAGATCCGCATCGCCCAGGCTAGGGCCGCGGAGCCTGACCAGGCGACGCCCTGCCAAGCACATCACATCCCCTCCAGGCGCTCCGCACGGGAGATTTGGACAGCTGTGGAGGAGCGGGGACAAGAAAATCCTATTATCCAGCCAGGCCCCCATTGATAGGCCATGCATGAAACCAATTTACAAAGTGTGAGTCAAAGCCTCTTGGACCGCCGTTCTCACGGGAGCCCAGCAATCACCCTGCCAGGCCTCCACGCGCGGCGTGCCGTTCCGCCCTCCATCCACGCCGGCTCTGCTCTAGAGCCGTCAGTCAGCCCCTGGGCTGCCCGGCCCCCTGGCTTCTGCTAATGTCGAGAGAATTTATTACTGTGAGAGAAGAGAAACGCTTTGAGGTGAGCACAAGGATTTTCTGATCTCCATTTTGCTGATGGGTCGAGCAAGCCCAAGTGAGACTCTTTGAGCTACAAGGGTTTTCTGAAGGTCGTATCGTCTGTCCATCTTCTGTCACCGGGTGCAGGCTCTGTCGGCACTTGTAATCAAGGGTAAGGCACTTAACCTCTCTGAGCCTTGGCCTCCTTCTCTGGAAAAGGAAATACACGTCAGAGCTGATGGAAGGACTAAATGACGTGATGCACACAAAAGTGGCCAATGGGTACTCAAATGAGCACAGTAGGTACTCAAACGTTTATCATTATTTTTCACCTCAGCCAAAATAGTTCTTACAATAGCCCAGGGAAAGAGATGCTACTGCTTTTCTATGTAGAATATTCTGACGTGTCTTATTTGTGTCACAGTCGAGAAGCTCTTTTATCTATCTAACCATGGTGTCTCTTGCTGAAAAAACTTGTTATTCTGGCCTCAAAAGAGACCTACTATTACCAGCTAACACCAATTTAGTCCTGACTATGTGCCAGGCACTGTTCTAAGTATTTCACACACATTAAACTGGTCAAGCCTCGCCATGATCCTGTGTGCTGGGTACTGTTATTATCCCCATTGTGCAGATGAAGATACTGAGGAACAGAAACGGCCCAAAGTTGCATAGCTAGGAAGTGGAAATGGGACAAGAAGATCTAGAAAAATGTTGACAGAGAGACACTGTAAGATGCTTATCCTAAATTCCGTAAACTAATTCGTGAGGTTTTCCCTTTCTCTGGGATGAGAGTGGAGGAACCTCTGCTCTGCTTCATCTCAGGAAGCTTCCCCTGGAGAAGTGGACCCGCCATCTCCTCACACACTGCTCCCCTCCCTGACCCATGCCAGACTTAGACACTGGGCCACCCCATCTTTGACATTAGCCCCTTCCTCAGATGTCCTGGGGGAGTGGGGAAGGCCTCAGAGATGGGGCTGGACTTGAACCTACAGATCTCACCTCCCTGCTGAGTCTGGAGTCTGGAAAATGGCTCTGTCCACGAGGCCATTTTCATCCAACAGGCCAAGAAGGCCATTGCCAAGGCTCCTCTTCCCTGGATCTCCTGCTCTGGAGGTCCTGCTCCTCAGGGGAGAGTGTCTATCCCCTAGGGAGGGGGGCTCTGGTGCCTTCCCCGGACAATAAAGAGTGTGCCTCAGGTCTTAGTGCAGAGGATTCTGGGGGTGACACAGAAAAGCACAGTGATGAAATGTGGGGGATCTTGATTCAAGTCAATGTCTGCAATGCCAGGACCTCAAATTCCTCACCTGTAAAATGGGCATGAGAAAATAATAGTACCTATTAGAAGACTGGGAGGATTTACTATGTAAAATGCAGTATCCTAGCGCATAGGTTAAATAAACTTGGCAACGACAGCGGCCAGACTCAAGATTTAAAACTGTCTTAGCTTTGCTGTTTGAATCACCCAATTCATCCATAGGAAAATTCACTTTTCTATTCAAAGCAGTCAGAGTTCAGTGCATTGAAATTAATGTGAGGCCTTTATCTCCTAGCTTGGTCTACAACTCTATGCCAAGCAAGAGAAGGAGAGTGGAAGGGAGGAGGGATCTGGGATGAGAGGGCAGGCCTTGGTACAGACAGGGAAGATGTCCTTGGAGCTAAGATGTTTAGCCATCCCCAGGTGAGTCTGCAGAGACCAGAGCTTGTCAGAAGCCTTTGCTCAGCTGGCAGCAGGCCAGGCCCTGTTAGCCAGCTAGGCCACCTCTGATGGGGCTTCCAGAGGGCCCACTGCCCAGTCACAGTGAATGGCATCCTCTAGACATGGGTACATTACTCTCCTCCTAGGTGGCAGTTTGCAGCTGCCTGGGGTGGGGAGAAGGAGTGGAGAGCCCTCAGAGACTGAAGAAGGAACATGGGCTGTCTGCAAGCTCCCAGGCACCACGACCCTGCTCCAGAATCTCCAGAAACAGGACCTGACCTGGAAAAACTGCCCTGTCAATGGAACACAGAAGACCATGTCATCAGTGGATAACAGATTCCCCCAAAAGGGATCCCGCATCTTTTCTGGGATCCCTTCTGGACCTGAAGGCACCAGCCCCTTCTCTTTCTATTTCAAGGGTCCTCAGAGTAGCCCCTTTACCCTGTCACAAAACCAGCATGGACCTGGCAGACTTTCTCATGGAAGGAGCTGACCTGGGCAGAAACCGTGGGCCTCTCTGTAAATGAGCCAGTCAGGCCTGGTGAACTTCCAGGGAATACCAAGGGTCATCCAAACCATGTGAAATGTCGATCTGCTTTGAAAGAAGTCCTTCAGCCTGCAGACAAGAAAGCACCTGTACCTGTGGAGAACAGGTGGCCAAAACAGAGGCCTCCATGGAAGGCGAGCCTGAGTCCTGCCTGCCTCCAGGCCTTGGCCTGGGGGACGGAGAAGAGGCAGAGAAGAGCCCGTGCTCCCTTGGGTAGGGCTGTGGATCTTGCTGAGCTGAAGCTAGAGCCAGCGGTTCAGAAGGAACTTGGGAGCTTCCCTCTACCTGAGCAGGGCCCACAGGTGCACCCACGCTCTCCTGGGCCAGCTTCCACCTATTCCCTACGCCACGGGGTGGAACACCTGGGGCTTTAAAAAATCCTGATGCCTGGGTCCCACCCCAGAAATTCTCATTTTAATGGGAATGGGGTGTGGCCTGGGCACTGAGATTTTTTAAAAGCTCCCTGGGCACCATTCATGTACAGCCAAGTTTGAGAACCACTGGGGTCCACACACACATAAAGACAGCAAGGGTTCTGGCTCTGGCTTTGTAACAGGTGTCTCCATCATCTCAAAAGTTGTCCTCAACTTCCCCAAATAGTTTTAAAATACTTTAGTTAAAAAGTAAATATTTATTACAACATTATTTTGGAAGATATTGAGAAATTAGGCAAAGAATGAAATACCTTTCATTAATAATAGAGAATTAATTGTATAATAATTAAGCATATAATTAACTGCACTCAGAACAGATAAACATCTGAGGGTCGATGTTGTCTCTAGACAGTGGGGTTAAAGGTCGGGAGATCAGCAGTCTGACGCAAATCACAACCCCACATCCTTGAGGCCTCGGAAAACCAGGACAATTTTTAAAAAGTTTTTACTTTGAAATAATTATGGATTCACAGCAAGTTACAAAAATAGTACAGGGAGGTCCCAGTACCCTTCACCCAGCTTCCCCCAATGGTAACATTTTATATAACTATGTACAATATCGAAACTAGGACGGTCACATTGGTGTAAGCCGCAGGCCTTGTTAAATTCACAGACCTTTAGTTGACCTTTGATTCCTTGGTTTTCATTCATTCGAAAACTTTCATCGAGGCACCAGTATAGTTTTATCGAAGTGTGGTCTGTATCACCTGCATCAGAATCACCTGAGAAACTCATTAAAATTGCAAATTCCTGAACCCCAATCTTAGACCGACTGAATCAGATGGCACAGGGGTGGAACTGGGGAGTCAGTATTTTTAACAAGTTTCCGAGGTGGTTCTTAGAATCATAAAAGTTAGAAAGCCGTTAACCTGCTTTACGGCAGACGCTGGGCTCAGCACAAGAAATACACTTAAGACTAGTCACTGCCCTCCCAGGGTAGAGGACATACTAACAGCAACGACAGGGCTGAAATAGAGCCACGAACAAAAATACAAGCCATGAAATAGAGCCAGAGGCTGTATGATCACCCAGGGAGTATCCAATCGCCGGAGGTGAACTGGGAGGAGTTTTGTAGGATGAGCATATTTAAGGTGGGTTTTGACTGATGAGTAGGAGTTTGATAGTTGGACAGGATAGGAAAATCTCAACCATAGCTTTAGCATGTTGTCTCCCTCTACCTTTGAAGCAGATTTCCTGAAATTTCTTTAACAGCAGGGAGGTGGATTATTCATCTGTTCATCCCCAATGCCTGGTACACTCAAGGTGCTCGATAAATGTCTGATGAATGAAAGCATGAAAACTATGGCTGGCTGGATAAACAAAGAGTGGAAGGATGGTGAGCGAATGAGAGGAGGGGTAGATGAATGGCTGGAGGATGGCCGGGAAGAGGAGGCCTTTGCGTAGTGGAGGCAAGGGGAGTGCAGCTGGAAGAGGCTGCATTCCTGGCCATAAAGGGCTCAGCAGTTCTGTTCCCCGAGGCCCTAAGGGGAGCAGCCGGAACCCATTGTGGAAAAAAGCTGCCCGGCAGGCAGGCCGAGTGTTTAACAGGCTCATCCTGTACAGTTAAGCTCTGAACACCGCAAGGCCCCATGGAGCCGGCTGACTTTGAGTTTGAGCTAAGTGGCCTTTACCCTGGGGGGGAAGAAAAAGACATTTACCCTGAAAGCACTCTCCTGCTCTCTTAATAAGTATATTAATTTTAAATGCCAGAGACAGACTCATAAACTCTCCTTCTTCGAGGATGATGGCCACAGCCCTGCTTGCTGGAGGAGCAGCCGCTCCCTGGCCGCTCCCACTGCCATGAGCAGAGAGGGTGGGAATCAGCTACGATACAGGCGAGCTCAAAGGTCACTGCCGTCGGGTGCGGGCCGTGGAAGGGGAGAGGAGCTCTGCCTGCTCTTTATTTCCTTTCTCTCTCTTGAGGCCTGGGAAGTTGCGAGGAGCGCCTCCGGGTTCCAGCACTGGGTCAGAAGGTCCCGGGAGAAGCTTCCAAAACAGGGTTTTGTGGGGACGTGGGCATGTCCGCCTGGAGACAGAGGAATGGCTGGGAGGAGTCTCCGGCCTGAGGAGCCCCAGTGTGGTCCAGTGCAGGGTCACCTGCAACTTGGCCACCAAGGGGGCTTCTAAAAGATGTAGGTGCCCAGCCCTTATCTGCAGTCCTGCTGGATCAGACTCCTGCGTGGTGGGAACCCCAAATCCGCTTGTTTGTCGTGTTTCTCAAGTAATTCTGAGGCACACTGAGGTTTGAGAACTACGCTACAAGGACACTTTCTCACCAGGACTGAATCTAAACAGTCCCAGCTGGTGGTAGTAGGAGGTGGCTGCAGTTTAAAGAAAAGGATGCTGGTATTGAAGCCGGACCCCCACACCCCGACCTTTCTGAGACTCTATTTATTCATCAATAAAATGGGGTTAATAACCCCTACTGCAGAGGGTTGTATGCAGATTAAAGGAAAGTTCAAAGCAGAGGGCCAGTGCCCAGAGTCCCTGAATGTTCCTTGAGATGGGGCCGAGCATTGAAAAGAAGTTCTAGTCCCAATGCCTGCATCTCGGGCCTGAGAGACATCGAAGGAGCTTCAAGAAATGTAAGCAGTGGCCCCCTGAAATTTGTAATCCGGATTATACGTGTTTTCAACTTCCCAGCTGGGCTCTTCTCATGGATTCTTTTCTATAGGTGTCTGCAACAACTTAGAGCATTCAGCCAAATATGTCCCACCTGACCCTAAGCTGCCCACTTAACATTTTTAATTAAACATTTTATTTTGCTTAATGTCTAGTGAGTTTAGTCTAGTGGGACCTTGTCCCCTCCCAGTAAAGAATTTGTTGCAATGTGAAAAGCTGGGGCCTTTCTCTGGTGATGTACCTGCAGGGAGAGAAGGAAAAAGGAGATTTCAACAGTTTATTCAAATCAAAGGAGCAGTAACCATCTTAAAAGTCTGTGTCGCTGACTTGGTGAGACAAGTTTATTGCACAACATTTTGGGGACCGTTAGCAGGATGGTTTATTTTCTTCCTTCTTGTGCCTGTCCCTTGCTGGCTGGAGGACACTTGTTGAAGGGACTCACTAAGTGCTTTGTTAGCACCAAGAGGCCCAATGTGTTAGAGGCCCGTGATTCCTTACATTTTTTTTCCCTGAAGAAATCTGAACACAGAGATCTCAAAGCTGCAGGGGGTGGGCGGGGACATTCAGATTTGTTCTAGGACATGTAGACACTCAGACTCAGCCTCATGTCCTCAGGCCATAAGGACAGAGCAGGTGACAACTGGAGACTATGCTCATTTCCCATAGATGAAATGCCGGAGCTCGGGAGAACCCCATATTTTAGAGAACTGCAGAGCTATTTGGTAGACAAAGAGTCACAGTTTCAGAAGTGATTTGCAGACATGGATGAACTTGAAGCACACTTTTAGGTTTTGGTTCACCATTTGGAGTCCAACGGCAGGGACTGAATGTCAAATCTTGTTACTGTGGTTCCACATTATCTCTAGAAGTTTTGGACCCAAATATGTGGCCCTGAGGCCCATTTTTGGGCAATGACAAGTTCTAAGAGAGCATCTTCTTAAACCTGGAGGCAGAAATGAACACATTCTACTGTTCTTTTAAGAGTTTCAGGCATTAAAAAAAAACTCTCAGCCACTTGATCGAAACTGATCGATGACAAGCACCAGGCCTATCTAACTGCACTTCAGTAGGAGGAAAATTAATTAAACGAGTGTGGGCTTTTTTTTCCCCTTTAGCATTTGTATTGCTGCTAAAAATCTATACTTTTAAATATACTTCAGCATTGTTACTCATGAAAACTGCATGCAGTCTGTACTCACATCGCTTCAATCACACAGGCCGCAACTGAAAACCTGAGCGTCTCCTGGCTAATGTGCTTCTAGCAAGCGGATTGCTGTGTCCCCTCAACTGGGCAGTATTATGCCTGAGGAGGGAGGACAGTTACGAGGCTAGGCCGAGCTGGCTCTTGCCTAAACCTAGCAGAACGTGATCACCAGACCACAGAGGACTGACTGTTCGGCTGAGTCTGCAATCAAGTGGTGGCATCAATCGGTGACAGGACTGAGGGAGACGGCTGTCATATTTAGCGATGGGCCATCATTTCCCTCCTTGCAGCTCCTGCTCCCTCCGTGGCCTGCAGCTGCCCCTGGGTCTTGAACTCTGTCTGAGGGATGCTCAGCATATTGTTCCTCGGCGCTTTATCCTGAACCCTCCAATCCCACGTCTCCTAGTCCCCGTTGTTCTGCAGGTCTGTCCCTGTGTAAGCAGTTGCTCATCATGACCTCCTCTAGCCCGTGCTGGCTTCCTGCAGCCCTCCCCTCTGAATTACTTCCAAGACACTCACTGTCTGGGGGGGAAAGTGTCCTTTGTTGCCCACAGTTTTCCTATGATTCTGTCAAAGGTGGATAGAGACACCAAACGGATGTGATTATAATCAGGAGTGTAGTTCATGGGCAAAGCATGCCCCAAAGAAGCAAAGTCTAGAATGATCCATTTTCAGGCAATAGATTAATATCCACACTTGCTCTGTGCCTCATGTCGTGGAGACAGAGAATCCCTTGCTCTACGCCTCTCCGGTGGTTCAGCTGATGCACCACCAATGGCAGGGAAGCAGGAAGCAGGTCCCTGAGGTCTGGGGCTACAGCCAAAGAGCTTACAGCATCGCAAAGAATTGTTTTGATGTTTCTATTTTGTCTTTATAGTTCCTTAAAGTGTTAGATGCTTCTTCAGAATATATCTTTATCTGTTTTAATATAGTTCTTTTCTCTAAAATCTTTGGGTAAAATTTATGCTTTAGGAAAATATGTTCCTTCCACCCTATCACCATGCAGGCCCAGAGTCAGAGTTCCCTGACTGGGAAACATAGACTTTCATTATCACAAGTGATTTTCACCAGAAACGCAGTCACACCCATAATGCTGGAGAGGAAACTGAGGCTCACAAAGGTTAAATGACTTTTTTAAGATCACCCAGGGCTTGGATTAAAAGTTTAGTCCCAAATCCCTCTGCCTACCTCCCCCCATTCAGTGGAAGTCGTTTGCTTTGCTTTCTGGCCTGCAGGCCTTGTTATGTGCAGAAGCAGCCCGGGACTTGGTGCTGCTCAGGACATCTAGTTTTCAGAGCCTGTGGAGGGGGAGCCCCACCCCACCCCATCGCTGCTCCCCACGTCCCTGCAGCAGCAGCACACAGCTGCCCAGCACTGAGGGCAGCAGTGGGAAGTTCAGAGGGAATGAAGCCTCGGTACCTCCCTGTACACATAATTGGATTGTGGATTCAGCTGTTGCCTCCAAGAATGACAACCGTCAGAGTCACAGGGGGCTGGGCAAGTTGGGTGCGCTTAGCAGAGGGCAGCTGTCTGGAAGCCCCAGGGATTCCCCTGTGGAGGGTCCACCAGTCCCTCTCAGCCTGAACCAAAGCGCAGCCCCTGCCTGGCTCCTGCTCCTGTGAGAGGTAGGAGGAGGTGATGGCTGAGGCCGTTTCTCCTTCACAGCACTAGGCATCAGCCTAGTTGGGGCGGCTTGGAGGATGCGGCAGGGGATGGGCGCAGTGGAGGTGGCGGTCCAGGGCCCCTAGGCTGACTCCCAGGTGGCAACCTGACGTCGGGCAGAAAGGAGTGAAGTGAGGCCAGGCCCGGGTTCTCCCTGAGCAGCCTCCAGGGTGGCAGCCTCAGGCAGCTCGGTCAAAGTCTTAATGAAGTTCAGAGGACAATCAGACGATGTGAACTCCCAGCCGTCCTTTGATGGATGACCCTGTCCCCCAGGACGCAGTCCAGATGCCTCCGTCCAGTGTGTTGACTTCCTCTCTGGCTCATCTCCACCCCTCCTCCTGGCACTGACCTCAGCGGCCCCAAAGTGCTGCTCTCTCATCGCCCTCATCAGCACCGGCTGTTCCTTCTGCCTAGAACAGTTTCCCCACTGTGACTGCCGGCCTAAGCCCCGCTTAGCTGCCAAGATTCAGCTCAAGTGCTACCTCCTCCAGGAAGCCCTCCCTGACCATCCCAGTTTGGGCCAGGCAGTTGGGCTCTGTGCACCCACAGCCTTCACCCTGTGTCACAGCTGTCAGCTCTGCTCCTCTCTCTAGCACTGGACTTTGCACTCCTTGAGGCCTCTTTTTCTCCAGTGCCATATGGGAGGTGCTGAGTAAATAGTTTTTGGATAAATAAATGATGGAGACTTGCTACCATGTGGATTTTGGCTGAGCAAGAACAATGGGAACAAGCCAACAATAACAATACTGGCTGCCATTTATTGATTGTGACCTGTGTGCCAGGCCCTGTGACAGGCTGTTGACATATATTAGCTCATTTAATCCTCGGCACAGCCCTGTGAGATTTGTCGTTTCCATGTTACAGGTCAGGAAATCGAGCCTCAGTTTGCCCAATGTCACAAGGGAAGGGGGTAGCAGAGCCAAGATTTGAATGGAGATCTGTCTGATGGAAAAGTCTGTGATCCTAACCTGCATCGAGCTTAGGAAGGTCCCTAGTGGCCCTGGATGTTCCAAACCTCAGCCTGCACGTGGATTTGACTTGCACAGACATTTCCAGCCGTCCCAGGCAAGGCCGGGCCCCGGTAGGCTCTGAATCAGCCCACAAGCATCTTCCACATGAGCCCCTTCCTCCCTTTCACATCTTCTGTCCCCACAAGCTCCCAGCCTCACCTGACCTTACTGTGGGAGAGGAAAAGACGGACGTTGACGTTGTGTGAGCCCCAATTGTTTGCGTGATGAGGAGTTGATGTGTTGGCGAGCGCACTTCTCCCAGCCTGAGCATCCCTGGGCCTTGTCCTGTCTGCGGGAGCCCTGACATTGATGAATGAGTCTTTCGAAGTCAGTCCCCACTTTCAGGAGAAGCCAGCTCTCCCGAGGAGTCTGGCTGCTGACGCTGATCCACAGCCCTGCCCGCAAGGCTGTGCAACCTGGGCTGGATGCCACCTGAAGCAGTCCTCGGAGAAGCAAATGAGGGAGAGGACACAGTGGGCCTCATCCCTCTACCCTCAAAGTCAAATTGGAATGCTGTCTCCACCTTGGGCATCATTGGCCCAATTGTTTCATTTCCACCCCTAGCCACAGCCTCTTAGAGGGCTCCTCAGCCATCAAACCTGAGCCAACTCTTAATTATGTATGCTAGTAAAGGGGGTGCTGTGGCCTAAGGAATCTAAAATGGCAGATCATCAAAAACCCACTCCAAGGCTTCTTTGTACTATGGTTATGCGGTTTTCAGTTTATGTGTGTGCATCGGCCACCTTGGTGTTGACAGAGTTTAAAACGAAGCCACTCTTTGCAGAAATGAGAGGCTGCTGTCTCTGTCCCAGACCTCCCACTCCTGCTTTGCAGTCTCTCCCAGGGCTGCAGATGCCTTCAGGGGTAGTGGAGAGGAGCAGAGAAAGACAAGTGTGTGATGGGTTATTAGTTGACAAATGGACTTCCACTATTGTTTCGCTGAGGCTCCAAGCTGAGGACAAAGGGTGACAATCTCTGCACATTGTGAAGAGAGGGGCGTGTACTGGACATTCCCCAGTATACCCCTCTGGTACCATTCTTCTCTGCCCTGGTCCTGCCGGGCTGGCCTCTACAGCCCACACTAACTAGCCTCCCTTGTCCTTGAGTTTGGGCTGAATTCAGCCAATGGGAGGCACCTGCAGGAGATCTGAGGGCAGGAGGCGAGATGCTAGGGTATTTATTCCCTGATCCCTTCTCTGCTTGGTTATGGTTTGAGAGTGGCTGAATTCCTCACTAAAGGCTGCAGCACCTGTCCAATGGCCCTAGATCTCCCAATGTTCCAGAAACATCTCCTTCCCTTTGCCCTTTAGATGTTTTCCATGCCTTGTGGTTCCCTGAACCCTGCCCAAACATTTATAAATAGTCTCTTCAACTGTCCCTTTGAGCGTGCCATCTGTTTTCTGCCAGGACCCTGCCCAATAGACTTATCGCCAGACACAGCTGTAGACTTACTGAGAGAGAGGGAAACTGGCTCTGTGGCCCTTATCCCATCAGCCACCTCCATCCAGAAAGGAGAAGGCCTGAGAATCTTTTTGGGGGAGTACTATGAGTTTCCCTTCCTCTGTCCCCTCCAAGCCAAGTGAAGGAAGCTTCCAGAAAATCACATATTGAAAGAGGGTGTTGTCTACAAGTGGGAAGACTGACACCCCCCTTGCTGGATGCTTAAGCTATAGAAACTCAGAGACTTGTCTCTAATTCTTCTGGAGTGGAGCTCAGAAAAGCTCTTGGGCGCTGCCCGCATGGACAGAGTTTGGAGATGTGAGGTTATCTCCTGAGGATCATTAGAGGTTGGCTTGGCTTGAGCTGTCTTGAAAGGCTTGCGATGAGAACTGACTAGAGAAGGAGACCAAGGAGGCTGTGTGGGTGTGCCATTGAGTTGGAGATAAGGGGAATCACAAGAGATCAGTGGGGAGCCCATTGCCCCTGGCAGGGAACTGCCTGATGCAGGTTCCCCAGAGGATGTCTCAAAGGACCCATAAAATCCTCCCACAAGAGAGAAAGCTTGCATTTGGACATTTACCAGGTCATTTAACAGCCAAAGAGAACCACCAACAGCTTAAACCAAGTTAAAAGGTTATCTTCTCCCTGCCCTGACCCTGGAGGAGCAAGAGGCAGCACAGAGGGAGGGAGGAGGAAGAGGAAGGCCAGGAGGAAGAATAAGCAGCAAGCAGTTTCTCCTCTCCACTGCAGGGTCTCCAGCCTGGCACAGGCTGGGCTGGGGGAATCCGGGAGGAGCTTTCAATCAGGTGAGAGGCTGAAGTTTTGATTTAGGTTGAACTGGACTTTTTAATAACTGAAAATAAAGACTTAATACTGAAGAGTGATTGAAAAGTTATAGGATCATATGGTAGTTCTATTTTTAATTTTTTGAGGACGCGCCATACTGTTTTCCATAGTGGCTGCACCAGTTTACATTCCCACCAACAGTGTATAAGAGTTTGACACATCTTCACCAATATTTATCTCTTGTCTTTTTGCTAATAGTCATCCTAACAGGTGTGAGGTGATCTCTCATTGTGGTTTTAATTTGCATTTCCCTAATGATTCATGATGTTGATTACTTTTTCAAATGCCTATTAGCCATTTGTAAGTCTTCTTTGGAAAAATGTCTATTTAGGTCCTTTGCCCATTTTTTAATTGGATTGTTTGCTTTTTTGCTATTGATTTGTATGAGTTCTTTATATATTTTACATATTAACCCTTTATCAGATACATGGTTTGTGAATATTCCCTCCCATTCTGTAGACTGCCTTTTTAATTTATTGATTGTTTTCCTTGCTGTACAAAAGCTCTTTAGTTTAATGGGTGTATATATCACAAGAAATTGAAATCAATATCTCAAAGAGATACCTGCACCCATGCTTATTACAGCACTATTCACAATAGCCAAGATATGGAAACAACCTAAATGCCCTTCAATGGATGGATGGATAAAGAAAATGTGATACATATATACTATATACAATGGAATATTATTCAGCCACGAGAAAGACGGAAATTCTGCCATTTGCGACAGCATGGATGAATCTGGGGAGCATTATGCTGAGTGAAATAAGCCAGACAGAGAAAGACAAATACTATGTGGTATGACTTATATGTGAAATACAAAAAAAAAAGCTGACTTCATAAAAACAGAGAATAAAATGGTGGTTGCCAGGGGCTGAGGGGAGGGGTAAATGGAGTGATTTAGGTCAAAGGGTACAGATGTTCAGTTATAAAAAGAATAAGTTCTGAGGATTTAATGTACAGCATGGCTACTATAGTTACTAATATGGTATGTATACTTGAAAGTTGCTGAGAGTAGATCTTAAGCATTCTCTCCGCGCGCACACACACACACACACACACAAGTTAACTATGTTAACCATGTGAGGTGATGGAAGTGTTAATTATCTTGATCTTGATAAGCATTCTACAAAGTATATGTGTATCAAATCATTACATTGTATACTTTGCCAAAAAAAAAGAAAAATTATGGGATCTGCCTGCTATGGGGCGGGGTAGGGGTGGGGTATAGAGGGACATCTGAGAGATCAGATCTAAATGACAAGAGTGAGGGGAAAAAGGTTGTTTCCTGATTTCACTCCCACCAAGCCCAGCCATTTAATACATTGTCTTTAAAGCCACTAAGTCTTTGGAATTCTGCAGGACTACAGACTAAATAAAAATATAAAAGGAAAGTAGTTATCCAATACAGGATTGAAACAAATAGAGCAGATGAAAAGTTAATGAAAAGTTGAAGGCCAAGTGACAGGTCACTGCCTGTACCCCAGGTCACATCTGGGGACAGGCTGCAGATGAAATTCACATTCCTGTCCATCGCTCTTACAGCTTCACTGAGCAGCGGCTATGCTGGGCACCATTGGGGTGTGTGTGTGCCTTGGACAGAGATGCAGAAATGAATAGGACACTTGCCTCCAGGAGCTCACAGTCCAGTGGGATAATTTATTATATTTGGTCCTTTATTATTCCACAATTATTTCCTTTGTATCGCCTGAAGTAATCAACTCTTGAGAATGGAATCCACAGCAGATAATCACTTAGACATTTACTGAACATCTACCACAGGCCAAGCTCTGTGCTGGCCACTAGGGGCACCACAATGTCCTAAGTCTCGTGGCTCTTAGCCCATGCTGGGCTCATGGCAGACACGCCACTAAGATTTAAATTTAACTGCCTAGATATGACGACACCAAGCAAACCTCTCTATGCAAGGGTGTGCAGGGTCTATGTGAATCCTTGGTTTGCTCTGGGCTGGCTTCATGCACCTTCCTGGATGTTTATTTTCCAAATATCTCTCGAATTCCTACTCTATACTAGGTATGGGGGAATATAGCAATGGATAAGACCCAATCCTGGCCTTTGAAGAACTTGATACCTCGCAAGAGAGATGGATAAGTAAGCTATGAAGAGCAATAACACATTTGAGGTGCCACGCTAGGTGAAAGTGGGGTGCAGTGGAGAATGGCGAGAGCAGCGATGGGTTTGACCAGGTCTAGGGAGGCCAGGAAAGGTTTTATGTGGAGACAATGTTTAAGTTGAAAGTGAAGGAGGAGAAGGGCATTCCAGGCTGAGGGAGCAGCTCGGGAAAATCCCAGAGGCTTGTTTTGGAAACGGCGGGTGTGAGGGGCTCAGCCGAGGAGTACGCCTGGAACAGTAGGTGATGACCCAACCATGCTCATCTTACAGGACATGTTAAGGGGTTTGGACATTACTTTTTAGGGAGCTACCTAAAAGTTTTAATTTAAAGAAGCACTGGCATCAAATTTGCATTTTGGAAAGTATGCTCTGGTGGCCGAGTGGAGCATGGGTCATCAAGAAGGATTGAAGGTGGAAAAACCAGTCAGGAGGCTGTGGTAATAATCCCAGAGGTGAGGCTAGAGTCCAGAGTTTTCAGGAGAGAGAATTTACCAGAACTAACAGGTAGGCTACGGGAAATGGAGGGGAGGCCTGTGAGATGCAGGGGTCTGGCCTGGGCTGAGTGGCTGGCAGACAGGTGGGGAAGCCTCATCCCAGCTGGCTCTGATCTGGCCACACTCCTGGCCGGTAATCAACCCCAGGACCTTGATGGGGAAGGCTAGGATGTTGCCTCTGTGCCCAGAATCAGCCAGGCCGAACCTCCTTGGCCCAGGATGGGCATCTGTAGCCCAAATCGGGCATCATACAGGTCCTCTGCCTAGCTTGACTCTGTTTCCAGGCCTAGAGGCTGCAGCAGTGTTCCACAAAATTACATTTTCCTCTTTGAAAGCAGGCTTTGCAAACAGAGCATTACTTAATGGAGAAGATATTTAGATCTGTGTATCTCTTGTAAGGTGCAAGTCTCCCCATGGTGACATCTTAATGGCCAGGGGCATGGGGAGGAAGGTAAATAGTCTTTACCTTTGCTGCAGCCTGGGAATTCTCCTTGTTCGTCAGATGTGATTAGCTGTTACCCTTCGGTCTCCCATTGTTATTCAGGTCCCCACTTGTCATAGGCACACCCCTTTGGATTCTCACGCCTTGCTTTCTCTCCAGCTCTCTCTCCCTCTGGTGGCACCCTGACTGGCTAGTAATTTATGTATGACAATATGAGACTAATTCGGTTATTATGTCAAAGGGAAATTGAATCTAGGGTTTTGGTGCCGCATCTGGGAGAAATCTTCAAATGAATCTGGAGTGGAGAAAAAAGCCTCGGACTTCGACTCATCCGCTTGTCACCCTGTCGGCAAGATTAAGTCATTATAGAGGGCTAAACCAGGGCCAGAAATGGGACAGGAGGAAGGAGATAAAGGGAGTGAGGAAAGGGTTGGGGGAGCAGGAGCCCGAGCTGCGAAGGAGGAGGCGGAGGCAAGGCTGGGCTGTGGCAGCCGAGCCGGAAGAGGAGGGCTTCCTGCCTCTCCAGGGACACCCTTATTTACCCACAGAGGCGGTCCTCGCTGCATGAGCCAGGGGACAGATGGACAGGGAGGAGGTTCAGTGGGAGGGCATTTATGCAAACATTAGCTTGTCTCTGCTCCTGGGCATCTTAAACACTGAGTTAAAATCTGCCTTCCCTGCCTTCCACGGGATTAGAGTGCTTTGCTCTGAGCCAAGTGAGATGCTGGCATTTTTGCTGGGCACCTAAGCTCGGGCAACAAGGCAGCTACCCGGGCTCCATTCAGTGGCTGGGCCCAGGCCACAGAGGCCTGGTGTACGCCATGGGCTCGGCATGTCTAGGGGACGTGTGCATATTTACTGTCAGTTTGGAGAGAGAAGAGGAGGTGGAGGGGGTGGGTGCCTGGGAGCCTGGATTGGAATAGTGGGGAATGAGGACCAGCCAATGTGTGTGTGACCTGAATATAAAGGAATCTAATTCTCAGGAATTCTAAAAGTATTTTATAAGATTGTTCTGCCCTCCAAGACACTCAAACCCTGCGTACATTTGTTCGATTGTTAATTAGATTTATTTTCTCTGCCACGACGGTGTTCTCCATCCTTGACCTCTGTGGAGATGTTCGTTAGGTTCACTCTGACTGGGTGGTTTCCTTTCTCTCCTCCATCCTCATGGCTCTCCCACCCTTGGCATGCTTGGGTCTCTAAGTAGCTCCTTCTCCCTGCTGGTCCTTCCTTCCCTAAAGGAGGGTCGTGGAGGATTTGGCAAAGGGATCTATCTTCCCACCCAGAACACGTGTTGTCATGTTAGTTTTCCCAGTGACATTCTGTTGCCCGGATCTGAGTGTCTCCCTGAACCTCAGATTTCAATTCTCATACACTGGGACCACCTACTCACATGGGGACACTCTGAACTGCATGGTTACCATGACTACAGGCCTCCCCTCAAGCCTCATAGGCATCATTCTTACCTCTTAGAACCCTTCAGCCAGGATTCCTCCACCCTCAGGAGAAGATGCCAGAAGGTCACCTTGACCACGTCCCTGCCTCCAGGCAGCATTTCAGGAAAATGACCAGGCTGGGCATGAATTGAGGCTTGTTCCCGCATTTGTCCTCCTCCACCAGCCCTCCTCTTTTCGCTTTCCTGGCCTACCTATGGAAAAATAACTGTTTTTTCCCCCAAGAAAAAGGAGGAAGCTCAAATTAAAAATGAAAGAAAGAATTCAAAATAACCCTCAGTTCTTAACTCACGTCAATTTGACTGTTTCTTCCACCACCCACACATCGGCTTCGACCAGACACCCATCTAACAGCACTTATGGAAAAGATATTGGCAGCTGCTACTAACCCCAGAAACGTCTTGGCTCTCAGAGTGGCTTTGTTACCAACCCTCTCTTGGGCCTTTGTGTGTTGGGGGCTTTTTCCATTTTAATGAGGGTCCTGGACCCCTCCAAAGGGCCCTGGGCTGCTGCAGTCTTGTACCTTCACCTCCTGAAGTCTGTCCGATACTCACTACGGCACTGTTTAATAGTATGCCTCTGTTAATTGGACTGTGTGATCGCAGGGATGGTTATTTATTAATAGATTATTCGGATCCCTCGACGAGTTCATCATTACAACCAGAGGACTTGAGAGAGGCCAAGGAAGACATGGGCTTTGCTGAGTGTCGGAGGAGGGGTCTGTTTGAATTCCAGGCACAGCCTGCCTTGATAATGGTGGAGAAGAAAACCCATCATAATGCTTGGAGGGAGGCCGTCTCCATCAATATTGAAGCAAGCTGTCATCGTGGTAGGCACGCCCAACCCCACAGAGGAGCGAGGGTGTCCTTAAGTTCATGGGCACCCCAGCAGCCCTGAGATATGTGGTACGTTTGCCTCAGGCACACACTCCAGAGAAGCTGGGTGCTCCTGGCCAGGTGAGGAAGGGCCAGTTCTAGGGAACAGCAGGCTTGTTACAACCACAACTCTTTATTCCCAGTGTCCAATTGGGTCCTGGCATGGGTTCCTCATCAGGGGTCATTTAGTCCATTCTCCTGCCTCTCATCAGGGGTCATTTAGTCCATTCTCCTGCCTCTGGGCCCAACCGCGGATAAAATAGTCTAAAAAGCTAGTTGGGAGGAAGAAGGACTCATCCTTCTAGAGTTTTCTGAGGAAGGAGATGACATAGCTCCCTATAGTCGTGTGCAACAATCCTGGCAGCCCCACTGCTGAAATCCTCCCCAAAGTGCCTCATGCTGCAGATTTAGCCAGAAGAACCAGATGGTCAGAGGGCTCTGAGCTGACAGGTGGGGGGGTGGAGGTGCCCAGTGAGGGGCCTCATGCTGGCTCCCCCGTCCCCCCCAGGCTGCTCACTGGCTCTGCTCCCAGGATGTCCCTCATAGGAGACTGAAACCAACACCCAAGCCACCTGTCAATTTAGGGCCCCCAAACCCATGCATGTCCTTGAAGACCCCGTTCAGGCTCCTTGCTCCAGGGTGCGGAGGCCAAGCATGGCAAGTCTGTAGACCCAGCTCAGGCCTGCCAGACAGCAGAATGCACACTCCCTTCCCACCATCGCTAGGATGGGGCCACCAGTCGGGGGTGTTGTACCAGTGGGGCCAGTGAGGGGTACAGCTCCAGGAGCAGGGCTCCAACTGGGCAGCCAAAGCCGAGGGAGCCATCAGGAGAGACACTTGGGGGAGATCCAGGTAGAGAGACTCAGCTTCTATAATATGGAATGGACCTGGGGACACTGGCTGTGGGACTGAGATTCGAAGATAGAACTTTGGGACCGGACATACCCGTACTCTCCCTGCTGGCTTTCAGAGCCTGGGGTGAAGCCGGTGGGGTGAGGCTGGTGGAGGGAGACTGGGCCTGCAGGTGAAATCAAGGGCCTTCAGCTGAGGAGGTAGGAGGGTAGGAGGTAGGACACTGAGGAAGGGGCAAGTAGCCAAGCAGGCCATCAGAGCAGGACTGATGCCCAGCCAGAAGAAAAACCCAAATAAACCAAAACTGGATTTAGTAATAAATTGGGTTATATTTTATTAGTGGCTCATTCTCTCTAGCTTTACTTTGCTTGGGAATGTATTTAATTTTTAATTTTATAAGTAATACATGAACACATTCTTGTAAAACTTCAAAGAATACAAGTGAAACAATCTACCTCCCTTCCTCCCTCTCCCCCATCCCACTCCCCTCCTTGAAGGAAATCACTATTTTCAATTTAGTGTTTAGATAGATGGAGAGGTAGGTAGATAATAGATAGATAAATGATAGAGAGACATAGATTTATGTGGCTTGTCTTTTCACTCGACAGTATTCCTTGGCGTGATTTCCGTGCCATGTGGAGAGATCCACCTCATTCACTTAACTGTTGCGTGGGGTTCCATGGGCAAGTGGTATCATAGTTTAACTGTAACCCTTTATGGGTATTTATTTTGTTGTTGTTTTCTTATTATTTACAATAAGCATCCTTTTACATGGCTTTCGCAGATTTTAAAATGGGTTTGGGAGTGACTGATGGGGGGCCTGGAGTATGGAGAAATTGGCCTGGGATTGAAGCCAGCCCACTGAACAGTCTCCAAATGACTCTCATGCATTGGCCAGCTTCTCAGACCGGCTGTTCCTGGTGGGTCCTGGGGTGGCTCCGCACCCTGGAGCCTCTGATGCCCTGCGTCTCATAGGATTGGGTCCCTTGCTGTCCCTCATGGCCACCCTGAGACCTAGACTGCAGCTAGGTGCAAGAGACCATGTTCCACCACAAACGTCTTGCAGAAAATGCGTAAACTCTGTGACCTCCCCTGTTCCAGGCAGCTTAAAGTCAGAGCCGGACACCAGAGTGAGAGCCCGATAATCATCCTCTCACCGCACGAATTTCCAACAGACCCACTCTTTCTCAAAAAGGATCACAAACAGCGTTCCTGCAGCAGCCCCAGCTGAGGGACATGTGCTATTTTGAGCTGTTTTCAGTAATTGGTTAATGCGGGGACGAGTGGGAGGAAGGCACAAGGGCCTTTCTGGATACGGGGCTGACGTCATAGGTGAGTTCACAGAGACGTGGTTTCCTGTGCGGCTTTGGGAACAGTTTCTCGCCCTCATCACATGTCTCTGGGACAGTTGGGGAGGAGGTGACTCCTTTGTTCTCAAATCTTTCGTGCAGCCCCAGGCACCTTGGGCTTTGGTCTTGGTATGCCACCTCGGTCAGAGTCAGGTGAAAGATACAGGCAGGCTGCCCAGGGGCCTGGAGATGAGCAGTGAGGGGCAGAGGGTCTTCTTGTTTGTGTGCTATGAAAAGAAATCTGCTGCGAGCCCTTGTCCTTCTCCTGGTCCTTCATGTCCTCGAATATTGATGGAGCTCCTTCTATGGCCCAGGCCGTAGGCAGGATACCGCCTGTGCTGACGGCTGACCTTGCAGGGGAGTCACGGTACCTGGTGCGAGCAAGGGCTCTAGAGCTGGGCATCACCTGAGTTCACAGCCTGCCTTGAACTCTTGATACCTAACCACTCTGTGCCTGGATTTTCCCATCTGAAAACCGGGCATAATTATTAATGCACTTCACCCCAGAGGGTTACAGTCAAGGCTCAGTGAGATGCAGCAAATATATCACTAAGCACAGGGCCTGGCATATGGCAAATGCACAAGAGCTGACAGCCGTTATTATTGTTGCTCAGGTTGCATTGTAATGCTCTCTTTAGCTATCTGTTTCTCCACTAGACTGTGAGTCCTTGTCAGATCTCAGAACCATCATCTTCCTCATCTCCTCAATGCAGGTCCTCAAAATAGGTTTAATGAAAGGAAGTGTGGTAGGTGACAAATGGCCACATTTTCTTTGCAATTCCTCCCATCACGTGGTGGAGTCTATTTCCCCTCCCCTGATCTGGGCTGGCTGTGCGACCTGCTTTGACCAGCAGAACGGACGCCCTCCGACCTCGAAGCCCAGGCCTCAAGGGAACCTGCAGCTGCCACTTTTCAGTTCTCGCTGCCCTGTGGCCACCAGGTAAGGAAGCCCAGGCCAGCCTCCTTGAGGGTGAGAGACAAGTGGAGACAGAGGCCAGGCCATCCCAACCATCCCAGCCATCCCACTGAGACTTCTGGCATGTGAGTGAGGCACCTGGAGGAAGCCTGGCCCCTAGTCGTGCCTCCCATGGCAGCCGTGAAGGTGATCCCTGGTGAGACCAGCGGAAGCCTGGCCCACACTGCAGACATGAGCAAATAGGTGGCTGCTATTTTAAGCCACCAAGTTTTGGGATGGTTTTTAATGTAGCAACAGATAAATGATACAGGAAGCTTGGGACGATGTCTTCTTAGAGATCATAAGAGACAAGAGGGAAAGTTGAGCACAGCCAGAGTGGACCATAGAATTTCAGAAGGCGGAATTGCCCAAGCTCAGAAAAAGCAATTATAATCCCATGGACAGAGGCTTTAAAAGGGAAGATGGCTCAGAGGGGCCAAGAAGCTGTCGAACATTGAGTTTTGATGCTGTAATCACGTATGTAGCTGATGAGAACGATGAGGGCAGTGTCTAGGGCAACGTCGTGACGTAGGACGAGATTGTGGTGAGCGCAGAGTGTAAGGGCCACATTCCAAAGCTGGGGGCCAAAGAGGAGGGTCCACATGCCAGGCAAGCTGAGCATGGCATAGACCTGCATGAAGGGTACCAGCAACACCACGGTCACAGTGAGCTGGGAACATCAGGGACAGGGGTACATTAAAGAATTTTTGTGAGAAGAAACGGCAAGTGTGTGCCCCATTCTTTAGGGAGAACATTACCATGTTGAGAGAGGCCCAAGTGAAGCAACATTCCACTTTCCTTGTTTCCTATGAAGGAAAACATTCCCAAATCTGGAGAAGAGAGGAAAAATAGAGCTGAGAGAACTGACGCCCAAATAAGATGAGGCAGTCTGAGAGTGCGCTTGCTATTATTTGCTTGGGATGTTTATTCCCGGGCCAAAGTATATTTCACCCTAACGCTGAGGGAGACTTTCTCACAGGAGAGTAGACACACCATCGTCAGTCATCTCGGGGGGGGGGGGGTGGATCCACCTGCATCAGAATCTACCTGATCTGCTTGTCAAGAGCAGATTCCTGCCCACAGCCTCCCCCATCCAGCTTGTATCATGGAGACCAAGAACATATATTTAGTCAACATATGCATACCACTCACTGGCACTATTCTAAACAGTTTATACATCTCTCTCCTTTAATCTTCATGACAATTCTGTGTGGGAGATCCTACTGTTACCTTTATTTTAGAGATATGAAAACTGAGGCCTGGAGATGTTAAGTGAGCCAGGGTACATGATAGGTGGCAGAGCCCAGATTTGAACCTGGGTAGGCTCGCTCCTAAACCCATGCTCTTAACCACTAGGCTATGTAGCCACTTGTAGATTTTAAACAAGCTCCATGGGCATCCTACTGCACATTTGCAAACCACTGCTCTAAAGAATCCTGGGAGGTGGAAGAGGTAAATGTGTCTCCAACTTCAAAAATGGGAAACAATAAGACCCCAGAGACTGTCGTCCTTGGTAAAGCTCCAGCACTGGTGTTAAATAGATGGTTTGTGGACACTCAGGGAAATGGTGAACACCCGAAACCAACATGGGCTCACCAAGCATGAGCCAAGTCAAAATGACCTCATTTATTTATTGAGAGCATGGCCAGACCAGAGGATGAGAAATGGACTGAACATTTCCTGACACCCGTTCCACCCCCAGCTGATTGGTTCTGTCTGAGGCAGACCTCAGTGAATTGAGCCAATGAGACATGAAGACTGACTTGCTTGGAGCTTCAGGGAAAGAGGATCCAGTCTCTCTCTCTCTGTGGATAGAAACAAAGAAGTGTGTTTCCCCACTTACTCTGGTAGCCACCTTGTGAGCATGCGGAGAACCAGATTTAAGAAGCTAACGCTGTGGATGGTAGATGAGATGGTTAGAATCGTGAGCCTCTGAGCAGATCGTCAAGCTACAGAATTACCCAACCCTGAAGCTGCACCTGTCTCTGGGCTTCTTCTTTTGTGAGACCATCAATTTCCTTACTGTTTAAACCAGTTTGATTTAGGGTTTCTGTAACCTGCAGGGAAAAAACATCCTATGAAAAAATTCTCCTATAAGGGGAATGCCTTAGATACAACGCATTTCAATTTCAGGAATTTATTTGGCCACAGTTTTCAAGATACCCTTATGGGCAAAATGGAGAAACAAGGACTAAATAATATCATCAAATAGATTCATAACCAGTGATCTAAAGTTAACCAGAGGCTAGCTGGAACAAGCCAGGTGGTGTCCTTAAGACAGTCAGGTATACACTCTGAAAGGTTGGGCAGCTGTGCCTTTAAAAGGACCCCAGGCCAGCAGGATTCAATCTTCTGGAAATCATTTGTACATTGCCGGAAACGACTCATTTGTGTCTGCATATTCTGAAGCTGGCTGCGGGTCTCAAACCCAACTTTGGCATGCACTCCCCAAGGCTGCTAACATCTCCTGATGCCATGACCTGGCACCTTTGTCTCCTGCCAACTTTGGCATTTCTCCTTTGACCTTACCCTTTTCTCCTGGATTGGAACTGACCTTTGCCTTCTATTTCTTCCAAAGTGACCCCTGGAATATCTCTAGTTTCAGTCCACGAATGCAGCTGTAGCTGGCTCTTGATGTGGGAAGCAAAGGAAGGCTCTGTGGATCAGTGTCACCTGAAAGGTGGTCTCTAGTGCATGAATCTTGGCCTGGCTTTGATCAACTTCTCGACGTAGAAAGTCTGCTTACCCGATTTGCAAACCCCTCAAAGCTGCAAGGCTAGCCAAAAGACTGGCTGACAAACTCGACTTCAAAATGATCTTAAAAGTAGCTGGAATAATAAGCTGAAAAAAATTTTTTAATCTCAACTACAGAAATAGCTTACAGTAGTTTGTGTAAAAAAAAAAATAGCTAGCTGAGCTAAATAAAAACCTACAGTTTCTTTAAAAAGGTCAACCATGCGATGTTGCTACCCAAAAAGCCAATGGCGTCTTAGGAATGCGCACTGGAGGTACAGAGTCCAAACAACGGAAGTGCTCTCCCACTGAGGATGGAGTTCTTTGGGAGCCCATATTTGGAAAAGGGCGTCCAGAAGACATCAATGGAGAGGGGCAGGCGTGGGGAGGAGAAGAGAAGGCCCAGGGGGACAGGAGGAAGACTCTGCAAAGCTCCAGGGCTCGGATCTGGATCGGTCAGTGAAAGTTACAGAAGAGCAGAGTTCGGCTCATTCTGAGGAGTGGTTTCCTCTACAATACAACTTCAGACAAGTTAATATGACTTAACAGTACAAGGGCTATGGAGTCAGACAGACCCAGGTTCAAATCCCAGCTCTGCCACACGCCGGGTGCATCACCATGGACAAGTCAGTTTCTCTGAGATGCAGTTTGAGCTCCCATAACATGGAGACAAGAATGCCGGCCTCCCTGGACCATCTGAGATAGTCCACCTAAAGTGCCCAGCGTAGCACCAGGCACAGAGTCAGCACTCAATAAATTATAGCTATTGTTATTGTTAACAACAACGATCAGATGGAGTTCCAAGTAGGATAATAGGTACTCCATCATTGTGGTGTTAAGCAAAGGCTGTATGTCAACACGTCAGGAATGTTAGAGAGGATTCATATGCTCTGGGTTGGAGGTTGAAATAGCTGATTTCTAAGGCCCCTTCGAGCTATAATTCTACGATTTTCAGTCATTATTACAGCCCAGACTTCTAGTCAGGTCAGGGGCAGTAATCTAATACTGGAATTGAAATTCCCTGCTGGCCCAAGGGCCCAGAAGTTTCACTGTGTGAATTACTGTTCAAATACGTCATGTGTGTGCCTATGCGTTTCTGTGCAGTTAGAGATATGCACGTCTCTATGCATATCTGTGTATCTGTACACACGGGAGTGTGCATGTGTGTGTATTTGCATGGAACCGTGCCCCACTCCAGAAGACACTCAATTATCGTGTGTGAAAACACTCCATTTGATGGCATAATAAAGGGTCAATTCTGCCGTGAGCCGGGTCCACATTCATCTCAGCTCCTCCGCCAAGTCTTCTCACAGGAGACATGTCCCTCTGTTGATTTCTGGGATGTTTGCACTTGGAAGGGAAGTTTATCAATAAGGTCGTTAGCACTGTTGATCCTTTCTGACCGCCAAGGGTCAGGCTTGTGGGCTGGAATTTGATAGCTTGTGGTTAGGACCCTACCCCGGGCTGGCCTTTCCAAAAATAGTCTTCAAGCACCTGGCGTTTGGCTTCAGCCCACTGGATTGATTCCCTTTCTAGGCTTTTGACAGCTTTAAGAAGCTCTTTCTCATTCCACCTGAGACATCCTGTGCCAATCTGCTCCATCAGCTCCCCCTCCTGAGGAAAAGCCTTTGACAGACAAATCAGTGCCGGCTAGTTAGTACCTGAAGAGGCCTGGCTTACCCACGGGGCTCACTCCCTCACTCCCCAGCACAGCGTGTGTCAGGACTGTGCCTACCGCCAGTAGCACGAGGGCTTACACCTCAGCGGGAAAATTAGAGGCACACAACCCGGTAAGTATAAGAAATGTTACAGTGACCATGCAGAGGTCTGGGTGGGGAATAGGAGGGAGTGGGCCACCCCATCTCTCCTAGGGCCCAGCCTCGAGAAGCGTTTCTGCCTCATCAGGATGAGCAGAGGAATGCTGGTCCTGTGCTAACTCGGGGGCGACAAAGATATCCTGGGAAAGGAGGCATTTCTGGGGTACTTCCCATCATCCTATGTGGGTAATTGTCTGAGAAAAACTCTGAATGTTTTGCAGAAAGCGTCCCCAATCTTCATTCAGACGATATCTTGTAGCTACAAGTTAGAAAGCTATCATTGTCTCCATTTTGCAGATAGCAAGCCCAAGGCTCAGGGAGGTCAAGTGACTAGCCCCTCACCAGGTAAGATTTTCCAGAGCCAGGACTTCAAACCAGGTCCTCGAATTCCACATCCTGTGCTCTTTCCAGCACACCTGCTCTCTCTTGGAAGCTGCCCGGCACGGGCTCTGGCGGTGGCTGGTCCAGCCCCTGCTGTGGTCAGTTTTTCCCCCCCTTCCCTCGCACATAGCCTCTCACACGTGGCAGCGGGAGGGGCTTGAGAGCTCATGGATGGTATTTCACTTGGCTCCATCTTGTGCTGGTTGGCACCACGCATTTCCTCTGGGGAACTTCTTTTGCTTACCGCATTTACTCATTTCCCGCCCTAGCTCCTAGCACAGCCAGTTCCCTATGGAATGCCATCTGGACCAGCGATGGCCCCTGGACAGGCTGGCCAAGCAGCAGGGCGGCCGCTTCCGGGAGCAAGCCTGGTGGCTGAGCCCATGTGGGCAGCGCAGGAAGCTCTCTCTGCTTCTGCATTATCTGGCCCTGCTGCCACGGGGCCCCTTACAGACTCCCTCTTGAGCTATTCCCTATTTATTGTTGTTATTATTATTGATCTGTCCTCTAAATAGCAGAGACCCCAAGGCTCAATTGAACCCATCAATCACATTGATAATTCCTTTGTTTGTAATATTGTTACTTCTCAGACTCTTTAGATGCCTCCCAATACTCTAGAGAGGTGGAGGAACTGGGAAATTTTCCCCAAGGGAACTGAGGCACTGAGAGATGGGGAAGTTGGCCAAAGGCCACAGAGCAGAACAGGCCCTAGGCTCCTGACATGTTGCTTCCTTGCTCAGCTCCTGATGTTCCATCTCCCCTCCTGTTATAGGATGTTCTGAGTTTGGTTGAGATTCTCAGCACAGTCAAAGATTCCCCAGGGCCCCATGAAGGCAGGGCACCCTTAACAACAGGGTGCAGGCCTTCTGTATCTGCTTCTCTTCCCTAAGGCCCTGGAGGCCTCAGCCTTGCCCTTCCTGCTTTGTGCTCCAGCCTCAAAAGGGGTACAGTGAAGAGCTTTTCTATTTTCTTCCATCCCCATCCCCCAGGTATTGAGATCTGCTTTACGAAAGCTGAAAGAATCTTTTTTGTAAATGGAGGGGGGGCTTGGGGGTGGATGTCACATCACAGATGCTTGCCTTTTCCATTCTGAGCATATTGGCAGAAGAAGAGGGATTAAGGTGGTACGTGGGTACCCAAGTTTCCTTATATGCACAGAACAATGTGTCTTCCGGTGGGGGCATGACAACCTCTTTCAGCAGCCAGTGGGGAGTGGTTCTCTTTTCTCAGGGTCCACAAGCTGGCAGCAGTGGCACCCTCCGCACCCTTCTGTTGTGGGGTGGGAGCTGATGGTGAATGTGGGCAGTGTTCGTGCTGGGTTTTCAGCTCCAAAAGTGTTTATAGTAGCAGCACCCAGGACAGCCTCTATGGGGGCCGACAACCACAGAGTACCCGCCTCTTCCCTGACAATACTACCTCGCTCTTCCTCAGCCCTGTTTGTTTGGGCTTCAGGGGTGCTCATGCCCCTTCCCAGCAGCCACACTCTCCCTGTACCCCCCTTTCAACTTCATGGCGAGGCAACCTCACCTGTTGGCAGAAGAGAGCAAGAATCAAGCCCCTGTTTCCAATCTTCCAGGCTCATAAAACTTGCCACCTTTGCACAATGGGGTGGTTCATCCTCTATTTCATCTCTGGGGGAGAGCAGACACAGGTGCTGCTGATGGATGGGAAGTTTAGAAAACAAAGTCTTGGAAATCGATAGAAGAATATACAAGCTATGTATCATATGAGCGCCTCTTGTCTGCTCCACAGTAAATCAAAAATAATGAATGACTGGCTTTTGCAACCTGGGACCCCGGCCTTTCCCCGAGGGTGGGGTTGGCTTCACGGTTGGGTTTTCATAGTCCGAACACATATTTTCTACTTCAGTAGGCCTCCAAATAAGGCCTGATACTGATTTTTTTCTTTTAATGTCTCTGCCCCCACCTCAACCCTTTCCCTCTTTAATTTCCATGGTGTAGGCACTTGGCCTCCCTTGCAGAGGAGCAATGTATTGCAAGATAAGCGGCCTCGTTGGCTTTGCGAATGAACGGCTCATCCCCTGGGCTGTGTTACTGCGATATTAGCAAACCCTGATCCTGCTGCATGCAGTTTGAACACCTCAGTGCTTTCAAGATGATTATCTCTGAGGTTCCTCAGACATGGGCTGTGGGCAGCACTTGGCTAAGGCCTCAGCCACTTTGAGGAGATTTGCACGGGGGTTGGAGAAAAGAGGGCAGCCAGAGGGGCGGGGCCACGCCTTCCCTGGGATGCTTGCGAGCTTCCACCTCAGCCATCAGCAGCCTCCATCGGCCTCTTGCCTGCTCCCTTCACCACCTTGTTCTAACTGAACCCCACTCTCCCCTGCGCCCTCCCCACAGCCCAACCATAGAGGGCTGTTTTCTCTCCCTGGTCCTTGGCACTGGAGGCAGAATGGGGTCCTCCTGGCTCCTCCCTGCTCGGCTTCCTGCCAATATCCATCCCTCTTCCTGAAAAACACCCAGATTTGAATCTGGAGTCAAAGACTCTACCACCGGCTGCCCCTCCACGCTGCGGTCATCTACTGCCAGTCCTCCCTCCTTTCTTGAACATTTTGACTCCTGGATCCGAGTGAGTCTCTCCAATCCACCCAGCATAACTAGTGGGGATCCTTCCAACAGCCAGGCCCCTCAGCATTTTGATTTCCTCTCCTCCGATCAGCTGGTCTTCAGCCAGCTCCTAGGCGCTCCCTCACCGGCTTAGCCTGGACCCTGTCATTATCAGCAATTTCCATCTCTCCACAACCTCCCTCTCAAGCCGCCCACTCGCCAGCCCCCACAACCAGTCCCTTCAGGTCACTCCCTCAGCTTCCCCCTCCCTTCCCATGAGGACCTATAACTTGTTGATCCTATCACCTCTTGACCTCCCTTCCTCGTCTCCCAGCCTCCCTCCTAACCCAGCCTTGGTTTTCTGATCCATCGTCATAATCATCCGTTGCAAATGCTCTCAACTCCCTCGCCCCTCTGTCGCTTCCTGGTCATTTAGCAAAACCCCCAACTCTCCCCCTACTCGGTGCCTGCACCTTTGCGAGCAGAGCGTGACTGGAGGAGAACACACTGCGTATGCTTACTGTTTCCCTTTAAATTGATGATCCCTAGACTCAAGTGGGCGTTGGTTGCCAGCTGGCATCCTACATCATTTCTCTGGTCCATTTATTCTCACACTCTCCCAGATGAGTATTTCATACCTTCTCCTTAAACCTCCGACACCTCCCCTGTGTCCTCATCTCCATGATAACCTTGCTATCTATTCACTGAAAAGGGGATAAGAATTGAAGAGAACCTCTACAAACTCCCGCCCCCACAACTGCCCTGCCACCGCATCTGTTTTCAAATTCTCTGCCTCTCTCTTGTGCTGTGGATGGACCGTCCATGCTCCTGGCCAAGAGCAGCACCCACCCGACTTGTGCACCAGATCTCACGTCTCTCACCTGGTCAGGGACATCACCTGGACCCCCTCCTGCTCTATCCTGCATCACGAGTTTTTCATTCTCTCCTGGTCCCCTCCCATCAGCATGCAAACCTTCTGTTATTCCTCTCATCCTAAAAAAGAAAAAGAAAATCGTGCTGTGCCCCACTTCCTCCTCCAGCTACTTACAGCAACACTCCTTGAAGAGTTGTCCACCCGCACTGCCTCCAGTTCCTTTGCTCCATTCTCTTTTAAAGCATTGAGAGTCTTACCCTGCCGTTCTGTTCTACCCAGGTGTTCGTGTCGCGGTCATCACGGCCTTCCATAGTGCTAAATGCAGCGCTGAGCTGTCTGTGCCCATCCTACCTGAGCCATCAGCAGCATTTGGCGTATCGATCGAAATCCTTTCTTCACAACAAGCCGGGACCCCACGTGCTCCTGGTTTTCGTCCTTCCTCACTGGCTTCTCCCATCTCCTTTGCTGGCTCCCCTTCATCTCACCAACTTCTTGACATTGGGGGCAGCCGGGCCTCAGCCTGTGCACCTCCTCTATTTTTCTCTCTATACACAGCCCCTTGGTAATCACATCCAGATACATGGCTTTAAATTGGCTTTAAATGCAATCTATATGGAGACAACTCCAAATTTATATCTCCTCTGATCTCTAAAGCACATCCTTGACGTGTCACTCCCCTGACTAAGCCCTTCAGTGACTCTCCTCTGCCTGAGGGATAAAGTCCCAAATCCTGAATGGGACATAAAAGCTCTTTTACGCTCTGCCCCACTCCCTTTATTTTCCAGACTCGCAGTCTGGCACTGCCTTGCCCTCTTGTGATCCTCTGATCCTGCAAACATGCCACGCTGCCACTTACCTCAGGACTTCACACATTGTTGTCCCCGCCGAGGACCCCAGCAGCCCTCCCTCTCCTCCTCTGCTGGGCTAACTCCTATTCTCCAGGTCTCAGGGACCTCTGGGATGCTGTCCTGCCACCCTCTCCCAAGGCGAGGGTAGATGTTCCACCTAATGCTCAAACAGCACCCTGTGCTTAACTCTGCCACAGAAACGACCAGCTGGCGTGTCCGTCCACTGGACTGTGGGCTCCTTCAGGGCAGATGCTGTCCCATCACTGTGGCATCTCAGGGAAGACTCTTCATGTGGCCCGCCTCCCATCCATTCCCTGTTCTTTCCTATAACATAACCCCAGTCATGTTGGAGAGGACAATGCACCCAGCTGCCTCTTCAGCTTCCTTAGGGGCAGGGGTGGCCATGCGACCAGTCCTGGCCAGTGGGGTGCGGGCCGAGGGTTCCTGGGAAAACACTGCCACTTCCGTTTTTCTTCCCATGACGTGAAGCCACATATGAAGCGGCCGTTTGTGACCATGAACAATAAGCCACCTGCTAAAGGCAGAGGAGCAGAGGGACAGAGGGAAGCTAGGACGTCATGGAGCCTGTGGGCCTAGCCTCTGGACTCTGGTGATGTGGAAACGAACAAACACGCACCTCCTGTGGGGCTAACTTTCTCTAGTTATGTTTCTGTGATCCTCCACTGAACACGATCCTAACCGAAACCAGTCCCAATGCTGGTAGAGCTCCTGATGCCTGGTAGACTTGATGGTGTGATGAAGGATGGAAAGGATGCCCACCATTCTCAAACCCACACTGCACTTGCAGCCTTGGCCAGGACTGTCCTCTCCTCTGCCCCTCTACCACCCTATTCTCATCTATCGAAAGAAAATTTCTCTTCCAAATCCCAGTGTGAATGTCCCCTCTTTTAGTTGGCACTGACCCCTTCCATCCTATGTATTCCTAGATTTGTTAGTGTTTATCACCTCTGCTATTCAAACCCTGCGACTGGTATTATAGCCATTCATGGTTGATTCTGAACTCCCCTGCTTAGAAGGCCCTGGGGAGTAGGCGGGTATGTTTATTTCCCTCCCACCACACCCTCATATATCCCCCCACCCCGTGCAGACCCTAAAACACTGCCTTACACATCGTAGATAATCAACAAATATTTTTTGGATAAAAGCTGTGGCTGTTCAATAACCCAACCCACCTCCTCGGGGAAATCATTCCGACCACGTCACCCACTTTCCACACCACTCTTCCAGTGACTGGTTCACGTTGCCTTGTCTTGTTTTTGTTGCCTAGAAATACATTGAAAGCTCAAGTTTGGCAGGAAGCACATCCAAATCTGTCTCTACTCTCTCCTCCCCATTCCCAAGATATGTCAGTACCTTGTAGACAGTGGGGGTAAAGCATGTGCAGATCAAATGCTTGATTTAGGGCTAAAGCTGCTGATTGCTCCTGGCGTTGGTGGCACAACGCCTGCCTCCCTCTCTCTCTGAAGCCCTTCCAAACATATACGGTGGTTTTTGGAGCCTTGATTCCCAAGACCCCATGCTGAGATTCCAGAAGCACTAGGGGACTGGCTTTTACTTCTTAAAGCAGATTTCTCAGAGCTCATCCAAGTTCTTAGTGACACAATCTCTTTTAACCCATCACACTTCCCCTAAGTCCTCTCCAAATGTCTCTTCTCTCATCTGCTTCCTTTTGGCCCCTTCTTTTCTCAGATGATTTCTAGGTATGAGGGAGCTTCCCATTTGGGGGCAGATTAATTCTAGGAATCTCTAAGGGTCCTCCCCAAAAATGCAACTCAAGACAAACTGAAACCCCAGGACCTCATCCGTCAGAGCTCAAAGGCAGGAGATAGTCACCAGGGAACAGAAACCTTTGGTCAATGAATTTATGAAAGAATCTGTACCCTTGATTCTTGTAAATATAAGCCCATAGATTGACTGAGCAGAGTATCTAAGAGATCATCTGGGTCACAGGCCCAAAGTCAGCTTGTATAGGAAGCAGGAAGGTGATGTAAATGAGTAATGTGGGGTTTAAATGGTAAGTGACAACCGACACCCACCCTTAATGTTGGAGATTGTCTGCCTGGGTCCCCCAGAAAGCAGAGTCTGAGGCAAAAGCTTACATGCTGTCATTTTATCAGGGAGTGCAAGAGAAAGGCACAAGGAGAGTGTGGCAGGGAAGTAAGAGAGAGAACACGAGGATGCGTTATCAAGCTGGCCACCACCAAGGGCAGTTTACTGCTCAATCTTATGGAACCACTCCCAAGAAGCTGCAAAAACTCTATGTCCAAGGGGAGAAAGAGGGAAGATTTAGCTACCAGCTCCAAGGTCCCATTTGTCAAAGGTTGCCTCACTGAGCACTAGCTTCCTTTCACTCTGGGTTGTAACCCATCAGTGCCAAAACATCCCTCAACATCCCATGTCTTGGTGTCAACAGTGCAGGAGGTGAGAGGTATACAGTGCAACACATCACAAGGCAAGGCCCTCTCAGGTAGTAGCTACGTGACATCTGTTGGAGCCCATGCTCCATGGAGCTCACCACTGCAGCAGGAAAAGAGGGGGTCAGGCCAAGGGCATCTAAAGTGGTGCCTAAGTGATGTTGATACAGTCCTCCTGCGGCCTGATCCACCTTCACTTTCCATCATACCTGGCACTCAAAATACAAAACAAGGCCTCCTTTTTTGTGAGCAGAGAATTTCACCTCTTTTCTGAAGGGGAAGGTACAATCAGTCACAGAATCCCCTTTAAGATGGTAGCCAGATACAATTTTAAAGAGACTTAAGGCAAAAGGATTAGTGAAACAAGCTATAGTCCTCACCTGGGTCTGGTGCTGAGGCTGTAATTTATATTCACCATCTTCTTTCCCCACCCTCCATCCTAGATTTCCCTCACCCTTGGCCAGCACTTTGGCTGGTCTGGGTTGCTTGCCTTGTGGGAACTAGCCTGTCAGCCTTGAAGAGTCTGGGCTCCTAATGGCCTTGCCCTTGTTAAGTCACGATTATCCTTATCATAGGAGCACCAAGAGATGTCCCAATGAATCTTCTGAGTTCCAGACATTCTTCTCCCTGCTCTCATTGTGTAGCAAAAACCCTAACCCCTCATGGTTAATGTCAGGGTTAATAATCCTGCCAACACAGTGACTATTGTTTTTACTTGCTGGTCCACTGGCATGAAGAGCCCAGGGTGTGGAGGTGGTTATTGCGACTTCAAGCTCAGTCGTATCCTTACTTTGTCCTCTGGCAGAAGCATTCATTACCAGGAACCAGGACATCTAACTTGGAAGAGCTTAAGTTTACAGGGAAAGGAGGTACAAATTTCTCAAGTGGGTCACTAGGAATAATGGTGAGAGAACCTACATCTACCCCTTGATTCCCAGTTTTGTGCATTCTAGCGACTGGCAACACAGCATCATATTTGGGTCATTATTTCAGCACATATAGTGCCCCCTAGAGGACAGGACTCCAAGCCTCAGTATATTGTCCCTAAGCTGGTACCTTAGCTTAACAGGAAATTTCACCCTTCTCTTAGGCTGGCCACTTCAAGGTGATGAGGTACATAATAAGACTGTGGATCCCATGACCATGAGCCTATTGGCACACCTCCTTGGATGACTTGGGTTTCTTGGTTTGCCACACTGTCATATGGGATATCAGATATTTTCATACACCCTCAGATGCTGGTACTAGTGGGGGCTCTGTGACAGGAAAGGCAGACCAGAGTAGTATCAGTTCTGGTAAGGGTGAATTGCTGTCCCTCCCAGGGTTGAAGGAGTCTGATACAATCGACCTACCACCAAATGGATAACTAGTTTCCTCTTGGTGCCATATTAAGGGCTCAGTTGCATTCTCAGCTGTGACAGTGGCAAGTCAGTCTTGGTGAGAAGGAGCCCGTGCTGTTGGCCCACGCATAGCCTCCATTCGTGCCACCATCGTCCCTCTGCACCTGCACTAGGGTGACTGATGAGAGAGGCTGGCTGAAATCCCCAGGATGAGTCATCCTTTCCACCTGATTGGTGAGAACCAGCTCTGTCATAGATGCTTCTGGTGGCATTAACGGGAGACACAAGGACCTGCCTGCTCTGTGCCCACCACCTTAGGTCCGTCCACATACCTCTTCTCAAGGCTTTCTTGTCTCTGATCTTTCAATACTATTTTTCTAAGCCCCTGACTTAGCAACCAACCACTTGTCACCATCCAGGAGTCCATGTATGTCCACACTTCAGGGCACATTTCCCTCCATAAGAAGAGGACAACCAAGTGTACTGCTCATGGCTCTGCCCACTGTTAGGATTTTCCATCACCACTGATCTTCAGGGCTATTTTCTATTAACACCAACGTGACGTGCTGGCCTATTTGTTATCCAGGCCCCAGTTCTTCTCCCTCTGTTGGTTAGTTGTAGGGAACCCCCCCGAGTCCATAGGTATGAGTTAAGGGAGAAGGGTTGGTATCATAGAGGTAAGTGACATGGGGATCTGTTTATCTGTTCATTTAATTTATTCGTGCCTTTTGATCCTGTGTGGGCCTCTTCCTGAATATACCATTTCTCCCATACGATGGACTCTGCCCGTTTGACTCCATGACTCAGAGGATATGATGAAAAGCCGGCCCCTGAGGACAAGCTGAGGTCTCCCAGTCACTTGGTGTTGGGGGGGCTCAGTCTCTATCAGGGCCCAGGAGGACCCCAAAAGGAGCTTCAGAAGGCACGGCCGTGTTCCAGAATTCCAGGGGGTGTGCCCTACAACTCTGCTACTGAGGCGTTGCCGAAGACTCCCCCCAGCATCTTTATCTGCCACACTTACCTGCAGCGCCCTCTAGTCTGCTGGGACATACAATCCCAGTACCAGGGCGGCTTGCCCCAGAGGCAGAACCCCTGGCAGAGTACTCTTTTGCTTTGGGCTTCACTCAAAACTGGTAGCTTTTCAAGTCACCCAACACACGGGTCAGAACAGTATTCTCAAGTGTTCACTGCTTCAAACACCGAAAGGGGCCCACTAAGCACTGGCTTCTTTCCTAGTGGCTGGAGGTATGCAATGCAAAAATTTGTCTTTTACCTTAGAAGGGATGTCCTGGAATGCTCCAGACCACTGGACCCCTAAAAACGTCACCAATGTGGCAGGCCCCTAGATTTTTGTGTGACTATCTCCCGCTTTTGGTTTAAAGCTCACTGGGTATGATCTGCGTGTAGTCATCAATGGAGTGAACCAGTGTGATGCTCTGCAGAATTCAAGGGGTCCCTTTGGACTACACTATGACAGAGAATGAGAGAAGTAGCATAGCCCTGGGGGAAGACAACAAATGTGTCCCCACCACGTGGAAATGAAC
Source organism: Ceratotherium simum simum (assembly GCF_057802395.1). NCBI lineage: Eukaryota > Metazoa > Chordata > Mammalia > Perissodactyla > Rhinocerotidae > Ceratotherium > Ceratotherium simum. The sequence goes on from NC_141906.1 coordinate 70,247,289, forward strand.
TGCTTTTGATCCTGCCTATGGAAGGGGAAGAAGGCATTTGCTTGATCAATAGCCTCACACAAATGCCAGAGGCTATTTGACCTGCTCTAGGAAAATGACCACATCTGGCCCAGAAGCTGCAGTCAGGATTGCCACCTGGTTAAGTTTATGCTCCTTGGCGGTCATTCCCCGTGATCAATTTGGTTTTAGCAGGGCCAGAATGGTGAGCTGAATGAGGATGTGATGGGGAGCACCAACTCTACGTGCTCTAAGTTTTTAATGGTGGCACTAATCTCTGCAGTTTCTCCCAGAATGTGGCAATAATTCTTCTGATTTATTGTCTCGGCTGGAACTGAGATGGAGGGTAGTTTTAGGGCCTCCCACTTGGCCCATCCAACCATAATGCCCCTTCATTCACATTCGTGGAACCAAATGTGAGGCGTCTGCCAGCTCCTTAGTATACCTTTCCCAATTACACACTCAGGGACTGGGGAAATAACCAGGGGTTTGGCCCACAGATCCACTGTAAGATAGACTTGGGCCAAAGGCCCTTTGCCACCTGGGCTCCAGAAGCCCCCACACCAACTGGAAGCCCATGATGGCAGGTCAGGTCCCTTGTTGTCAGTGTTGCATCAGATCCTGCATCTACCTGTCCTTAAAACATGGGATTGCCCTTCCCTCCATGCACAGTTACTCTAGCGAATGGCTGTGGGTCCTTTGGGAAAGGATTGGAGGAATATTCAACATATAAACTTGTGGTGGCCTAGAAGGGTCCTTCATCAAGAGGACCCTCTTCTCTTTCTATCAATGGATATTGGATCTGTGAACTGACAGATCTGGAAGCCAAGTGAGGGTCTGATGTCATCCTTCTGCTTACCATTTCTTGATATTTAAAAACATTATTCCAGGTAAGCAAGAACCTTGCCAGCTGTCCCTCTTTCTCACCCCGTGGTTGATTAGCCGTGGCCAAGTGCCCCCGCAGGCCAAGGCACCCTGGTCGCTACTCTAGTCTTGCTGCCCACGCCGCCTCTGATGCTAAAGTGCCACCACCTGGCCTCTGCTATTCCATAATCCTATGGTGCCCCTTGGGAACAGGGAGCCCAGTTCTACCATCAGCCCCAGCCTGCTGAGGGTGGTCACCACAGAATTTGTCGAATTGCTGGTGTCCCCCTCATTATTGCCTTAGTGATGGGGGTTCCTCTGAGCACTCCTGGAGAAAACAGCTGTATTCGTTTCCTAGGGCTGCTATAAAGTACCACGACTGGGTGGCTTAAAACAACAGAAATTTATCTTCTCACAGTTGTGGAGGCCAGAAGTCTGAAATCAAGGTGTAGCAGGGCCGTGTTCCTTCCAAAGGCCCTAGGAGAGGATCCTTCCTTGCCTCTTCCACCCTCCGGCAGCCTCAGAAGTTCCTTGGCTTGTGGCAACATAACTCAAATCTCTCTCTCTGCTCCTCTGTGTATCCTCTCCTCTTCTTATAAGGACACCGATTATACCAGGGCTCACCCTAATGAGCTCATTTTAACTTGATCACATCTCCAAAGACCATATTTCCACACAAGGTCACATTCACAAGTCCTGGGAGTTAGGACTTCAACGTATCTTTTTGGGGGACACAATTCAACCTATAACAATAGTCAACTGGTAAATTCCCAGGTCCTATATAGAAAGTGCATCCTAAAAAATATCACCTTCCTGAGCCTTCCAACCCTTTCTTCAATGCTAGGCTGAGGAAGTACTGGCATTTCTACTCATTTTCTGTAGCCCATTGTCATGGCCAAGCTCTAGGAAGCCGTCCCGCCATACTGTTAGGACCAGCTCTGGGTCCTAACACTCTATCCTGAGTCCAGGGGGAGTGTTTCTACTTCAATAAATTCTCCCCCATGCAGCCTCCTCTCCCCCACCTCCCTTCTCTACCCAACACCCCTGAGTCCACGTCCCCTGTGCTCATCTAGTCCTGGCGGTTCCCAGTAGTCAGGACCTGCCATTCCTTCAGTGGATAAGCTGTTTCCTCCTGGAGCAGGACTGTGATATCCCCAATATACCTCGGGCTATATTAAGACTTGACCTTGGTCATTGGCCTGGAGGCAACAAATGGGGTGGGTGCATATTCTGAAGAGAATAAGAATCATCTTGTGAGGCACCTGCCTCAGGTGAAGTCGCTGTGTGCTCTCCAGGCTAGGGGAGGCTTCTCTCTCTGTCAAGGGGAAAGTGACTGCATTTACCAGCCTGAAGGGTTCAGGACCCTGGAGATTTAAGATTCTCAGGCTCACCCACCCATACATCCCCATCCCAGATTTCAGGGTCCCACTCGTGATTTAGCAAGAGCTTATCTTTTCCTTTTTTCAAGGCTTTCACAATGCAGTTGACAAAGAGTATCTTGCTCCAGCATCATCATTACATTATTACCGTTGCTCCTGTACTGTTGAGGTACCATGGCCACTGCATATCCCACTGTCTCACCTTCCACCTGCACCTCTGCCCAGGATTCCACAAGCGAGAGCTTTAGTAATTGTGATGCCAGGGTTATTACCACCCAACTGATCCCCAGCGATGGGGTTCTTAATGCCAGAACCCAATCCCAAATCCCACCTTGAGTGGCTGCTCTCTGGGGCCTCTCCTGCTACCAGAGTCTTCACCTGGGTTTCCAGAAGGCAGAGTCTGAGGCAAAGACCCATGTGCTATTCCTTTATTCGGGAATGCAATCCCAGGGAGGAGAGGCGGGAGGGGAAGGGGGAGAGCCACTATGAGGACACATTACTGAGCTGGCTGCTGCCAAGTGCGACTGATTGCTCAATCTTGCAAGACCATTTCAAGAAGCTATATGTCTCAGGAGCATCTGCTGGGAGGGAGAAAGAGGGAAGAATTTTCCACTAGCTCCAATTTTCTATTGATCAAAATTCTGCCTCAGTGAGCATTAACTCCCCAGCACTTGTAGGTTGCACACGTGTGGGTGCTAAGTGGGGTTCTGCAGGGTCCACATCTCAACATCAAAAGGGGAGCCCAGGGATATGAGGCAAGGTGCCCACGGCACACAGTGCAGGCATCAAGCAAGGCTCTGTCTAGTTTCACCTGCATGAAGTCGGCGGAGCCCACCTAGGGCTGGGAGCAGCAAAGACTTGAGACTGGACACAGAGGATGCTGAGAGGATCTAAGGCGGTACAAAATCAGGATTCTAAAGAGATTAGGGAATGGTGGGGTCGATGGCGAAGTGGACAGTGCGTGAGTCATCTAAGGGGAGAAGCTGTACTCAGCCCCAACTAACTGCTAGGTCTTCTGATTTTTTTTCAAGGAAGCTAGTTATCTGAGTTTTCTTTTAAAGTTGACAACAAATTCAGATTTAAAACATGATGTGGGCCAACACTGTGCAGGTCCAAGAAAACATGTCTGAATATTACCAATGGAGCCCACCGGTTTGCAGTTTCTGATCCACTCATCTAATGAAACTGGGGCCAGGAGAGGAAAGGGTCTCCTGACTCCCAGACCAGTGCTCCTATCTTTACTTTTGGAAGGTGCCCATGACCTTAGCACGCATGACCTCTAGCAAGATCCCTCGTCAGCCCTAAGGCAGGCATTCCCCTCTCCAGGATCTAACTGCACAGGGGTGAGAGCATTTCCTGGCAAAGTGAATCTGTCCCCTGCCCCACCCCTTGCTATGACTGCCCTTGACATCAAGTTGGTGCCAGGTCCTCAGGTCTCAGTGATTCTCGGCTTGTTGGCCTGGCTAATGAGGCGGAGCTGGTGGATTCCCACCACACCGCCAACCTGAGACCCGGGACCCATCAGTTCTGCTTCCCCATTGCTAAGGATGTCCTGAGTGACAGATGAAGGGCCCTGGCCATGAATCATCTCCCTTACCTTTCCCCGTCACCCAGCCAGCTTCATGGAGCTGGGAAGATGAATGTCTGCAGACTTTCACCTGCTCTCTTGAATAATTTCCCTTTAAAAGAGGCCACTTATCAGTAATTCATTACTCGCCTTTGTTAGCATAAACAAGGCCTGGGAAGCGAGGAGGGGTGCAGAAATGCTGCCCGCTCCTCCTCTTGACTGCTGCCACTTCTGTCTCCATCATTCCCCTGTCACATGGGTTGGCCTCCAACCTCAGTTCTGCCTTCCTGCTGTGGAGAAATACAGAGCCAGGGTCTTAAGGAGAGCTGCTCCAGCTGGTGGTACCCACTCTGGCAGATGGCATGCAGCTGTCTCTGGTGACATCTGGATGAGCACAATCCTCTCCAATTGACGATTTCTTTTAATCTTGAATTAAATGTCACATGTTGCCTCTTCCTTTTATGGCCCATATACCCCGCTGTCTGTGTTGTCTACAACTACAGAATAAGATATGACTGGCCAGGGACCACTTCTTGGAAAGCCAGTCTTGTCCCTCTGAAGTCTCTGTGGGCAGAAGCATGGGGAAAAGTACCTGGAACTGCGCAGAGATGACCCTGGAAAGGAGGAATGTCTGAACATCTGAATCACAAAACAAGGACCATAGTAAATGGAGGTGGCTCTGGGCTGGTCCTGCTACTCCTGGGGTTCTTCTTGGCTGGGAGGGTACGTGTGGCACCAGAATGGGTACTTGGAGGTGGTTGGTGGTGCCATAGATGTCAGAGGTGCAATTCCAGAGATGCCCTGTAGGGGGAGAACTAGCAGGAATCAGGGCAGAGGGCCAGGCAGGCAGGGAAGTCCCCCACCCATCCCACCCTGAGCAGAAGCAAAGCAGACAAAGAAGAGGACAGCAGATTTCAGCTTAGTTTGTCCCCTGCTTAGGGACCGTGAGTAACTTTCTTATGCCACTACCAGGGGACAAGGAGGAAGAGATATTTCTCACAACCTCATTTCTAAAATCCAAGTTCTTTTCTCATTTCTCATATCCAGCAGTACCTCATCCCATGATGACCACGGCAGCATCGCATAGGCCGTTCAAGGACACAATTTTTATAGCTCTCCCATCCCCCATCCATTCTCCAGCAGCTATAGGGACATCTTTAAGTTACAAATCTGGTCATGTCACTCCCTTGATTTAAACTCTTAGATGGCTTCCCATTGCCTTCAGGATCAAGCCCCAAGTCCTGAGCATGGCCTGTGGTATGCCCTGGCTTCCGCCCACCCTTGACCCTCATCCTGCACCCCCTCCCCTTGCTCATGCCACACAGGTCCTCTTTCAGCCTCTAGGGAGCCCTCCACTTCTTCCTATCCCAGGACCTTTGCACTTATTAGTCCCTCTGCTTGGAATGGCCTCCCCATGAGACCACCCTCCCCAAGCCTCCCATTTAGTTAACTCCTATTTATCTTTCAGGTCTTAGCTTAAGCCTCAGGTCCCTCAGGAAGCCTACCTTGCCACTCCAGACTAGATTAGACATGCCATGTTCTCCCATAGCACCCCAACCTTCCCTTTAGTCAGTGCACCTAAAATGATTTGTTTAACATCCATTCTCCCTACCAGACCACGTGTCCATGAGAGGGACTGTATCCTCTTCACTGCTCCTTCCCCAGTGGTGAGTACAGAGACTGCCCCAGAAGCTCCCTTTGGGGAATGAATGAACGAGGGAGTGAGTGCACGTGAGGGAGTCCCAGGCCCAACCTTTATCTGCGTGGAGGGTCTCACTGCAGACTCACATCTCCCAGGCTCTGCCGTCTCCGCCTCTGGCTCTTCCTCCACCATCGGAGGTCTCCGTCCTCTGCTAAGACTCCCTCAGCTACAGCATCTCATCTTTTCTGGTCTCTGGAAGTGCGGGGTCCTAGCTCTGATCTCAAGCCCACCTCCTTTTTGGCTTCAGGGTGAAATGGCTCCCTTGAAGGCCCAGGAACCCTAGCCCCACTCTCCTCCTCTGGGGAGGGTGTCTCATCAGAGCCTCCCCCAGCTGTTTCTCCTCCTCCCCCAGAGCTCCCGGACTTCCAAGCCCCCCACTTCTACACATCCTCAGGGAAAGGCCCAGAGCTCACACTGCCTGTGGCTGGCTCTTCAGACCCCAAGCTGGGGTCACAGTCTCATCCCTGACAACGCTAGATAAAACAATACAGCACATTTGCAATTTAATTGCTGTGCCATCCTCTGTCTCCAGTAGCCTGAAGTGAGACCCAAATCCAGCATTTTAGGGAGGTTTGGAGATGTCTGTCACAGGATGATGGTGGTGTCATGACTGGAATTCTTGCTACCAGAGGCCAGTTGTCCAGTAGTGGACGTTAATATCCTTTCTCTGGGAACCCTGAGAGCATTTCTGTGACATCATTTGCATAGATTTGCATATCCAATGCTGCCATCTATCCTAGGGTCAGCAACCTCTGGCTGGAGAGCCAAGATGGACAGCAGGCTGGTTTCCTTTGGCCAGCAGCCTGGCAGTCCCCCCACCCCTGGCCATCCTTGCCATGGACACTGCTACTGCCTCCTCCAGCCCTCACAAGCCCCTCAGAATGGAGGCTCTGCTGCTTGCTCATCAATAGTCAGCCAGACAATGCTGCTTCTCAACCATTCAACCTCTTCTCACACCTCCCTCCCCACTCAGGGCAGGGTGTGCAGTCCATCCTGCTCCCACCCCCCATTCCCAGTCCCGCCCCAAGGGGAAAGGGCTTGGGAATCTGGCATTGTTCATTCATTCATTTAATAGATTTATTGAGCATTTACTAAGTGTCAGGTGCTGTGCTAGGATTTGGGGATATAAAGAAAGTAGAGGTGGCATCCCAAGATGCTGGCTCCCTCGCTCACCACAAGTCCAGTAAGTCACCACATCCTGTCCAGTCCTACTGTCTCATGGACACCGGAGTGACCTCTCACTGGCATTACTGCTGTGGCCTCTTGGCCAGTCTCCTTGTGCTTTGATCCAACTTATTCTACAACCAGGTTAAAATGCCTGGAACAGAATCCCATCAGCACCCCTTCATTCAAAACCTTTAGTGCCTCCCTAAAGCCTAGGGATCCAATGACCTGGGGCTGGTGCTTCCCATTGCCCTCACTCGACCCTCCATTGAACTGGCCCTGAGGTTTCAGCCCTGGCTCTTCGATGGCTCCTCCTTTAACACCACCACCCCACCTGACTACCATTGTCAGTGGTACCCTCGACCTCTCCCAGCCTCTTTCAGGCTCCACCATCTCCACCTCTGGCTCTTAAAACAGTGTTTGTGCATAGTAATTATGGTGAGAGCCCTTCTTCTTTGGGGGACAATGTGGGAGAGCTGTGGGCCACACTCCAGTGAGCTCCCTGGGCCTGGCCCCTGCACTTTGACTGAAAGGGGCTTCTCACTCTAGTGGGCAGGTTGGGGTCTCAATAATGGTTTTCCTTTATTGGCTTCTGATCCAAAAATGTGAAAGGCAGACAGCACAGCATGGAGGAAAAATGACAGCTGGGTTACATGGATGAAACACAGGGGAAGAGGTAGGAAAACCAAGTTCCAAACTGGGCCTTTCCTGGGAGACTCCTGGGGGACTCTGGTGATGGCCCAACCTCTTAGAGAAGGGCTATCTTTCAGCCAATTCCCAAGAGGCCAAGACTGCAGCCAACAGTGCAAAGGCTTGGGTGGGCCAGAGCAGCTTCCCCTTCCCAGCTCTACAATGGTAGAGACTTCCTCAACGTCTTCCCCCCCAGGGGTCTCTCCTCTCTGTTCCCTGTTTCTTTGGTGGCTCCTGATTTCTCCCATTCCTCCAGGCTGGGAGCCTCACTCCTCTAGGACACTGCTCTCCCCTATATGGCAGCCCAAGTCCAGTAAGTCACCACATCCTGTCCAGTCCTACTGTCTCATGGACGCCGGAGTGACCTCTCACTGGCATTACTGCTGTGGCCTCTTGGCCAGTCTCCTTGTGCTTTGATCCAACTTATTCTACAACCAGGTTAAAATGCCTGGAACAGAATCCCATCAGCACCCCTTCATTCAAAACCTTTAGTGCCTCCCTAAAGCCCATGGAATAACGTCACTTTTCACTCTTGCGCCATAGTTTTTTTGGCAGCACCTGGCACAGTGCCTATGACAGGGAATAATAATGATGGCTAATTTTGCAAGTGATTTTGGTATAATTACTATGTGCAAATACTGTTTTAGGTGTTTTATATGTATTATCTCATTTAATCCATTCACAACCCTGGAAGGCAGCTACTGTTATTACATTTTACGAACGAGTAAACTAAGGCATAAAATGATTAAGGGACTTGCCCAACGTCCCACAGCTAGCAAGTGGTGGAGCTGGGACTTGAACTCTTGTTTTCTGACCCCAGAGCCCACACTTTCAGCCACCATGCAGAAATATACCACTAGATGTATAGTTAATATATGTCATGTGAATCAATACATGCATTCATGAACTAATAAACGAAAAAAATGAGTGAATGAGAGAATGACCTTACTCCACACTATAGAAGTTACCAGAAAATTGTACTAATGCCTTCTAAAATAGATTTAGTCTGCCTTCTGAGTAGGGACAGTATAACGCAATGGTAGGGGACGTGGGCTATGAAGTTAGACAGACCTGGGTTTGAATCCTGGTGCCGCCATTTACCGACCACTTAGGTCTGGGCAAATTATTTAAGCTCTGCAGGCCGCCATTCCACATCTGAAAATGGAAATAGTAATAGCATTTATTGCGGAGGAAATGAAATCCTGTGTATCCAGCGCACCACATGGTGCTCGGCACATGTAGGACTCAGTACTCAGCCGCCATCATTCCCGTGGGAGGCTGTCCCTTGCTCCCACTGCTCCTGTGGACAGTCTGAGCAGGAAGGTTGAAATGTGTAAAAAGGGATTTGCTGTCTGTTGGCTAGAGATGGCAGGTGCGACAGGTGATAAGGATCGAAGAGGAGGAGACCGCGAGCTCCAGGTGCACAGAGGGGCTGTGGGGAGAGGGGACCCCGGCAAAGTCCAGGACAGGGCTCCAGCTTGGAAGGAGGGTCGATAAACGGCAGAGAGGAAGCACCCACCACCCAGTGCACTCCTCACACGAAGAGGGTTCTGCAAGACAGCTCCGTGTTCCCTCTCCTGTTTAACATGAAACACAGGGAGAACTGATGGAGTCATTTTTTAAACCATAAAGCACTGCAAACACATTTGTAATATTTTTCTTCCATGCCATCAGTAGTGGGTTTTTTGGTTGTTGTTCTTTTTTTCAGATTCCCTGCTGTTTAGTAAACACAGACTATCTTCCAAAAAATGTAATTTTGTGGATGGATATGTTTTAAAATGGTCAAATCTGTAACGGCTATTTTTCACTATTGACAACTTCTCATTTCAGTGGGTCACTGCCAAGAAAACTCACCTGGAGGCCAGAGTGGTCTCTAATAGCAGGTCCAAGACGTGCATTCCAGCTTGAATCCTCTCTCTCCCAGGTGGGAAGTTGCCTGGGAACAAGGATTGGGTCTTCCTCATTTTTCATCTTGAGGGCCCAACAGAGTGCTGGCACCAGTCTGACACTCAGTGACAGCAGAGGGGATTCTCGTTCTGGAGCTCTACCACTCTCTGTGTGAACCTGGGGAAGTTATTTCTTGCCTTTGTGGCTCAGTTTTCTCATCTGTAAAGTGGGAATAATCTTAGTAATCTATTTTATAGGGTTATTGTGACAATTTCTACTTCCCTCCCTCTCTCCTTGCCTTCTCTCTCTCTCTCATCAAACTGGGCCAAAACAGTCATTTCGGTAGTAAAAATCCTATGTGTTCATATAGCACTCTGCAGTCCACAAAGCCCTCTCAAATACATTATCTCATTTTTTTTCTGAAATAAGGAAATATTAGCATGCCCATCTTTCAGATGAGGAAACTGACCTCAAAGATTTGGCCAGGAACATACATTGCTGGCAGGAATCTAAACTGGTGCAGCCACTATGGAAAACAGTATGGACATTCCTCAAAAAATTAAGAATAGAACTATCATATGATCCAGGTATTCCACTTCTGGGTGTTTATTCAAAGAACACAAAAACACGAGTGGGTAAAATATATGCACCCTCATGTCCATTGCAGCATTATTCACAGTAGTCAACACTTGGAAACAACCTGAGTGCCCATCAATGGATGAATGGATAAAGATGTGGTATATATATACAATGGAATACTACTCAGCTATAAAAAAGATGGATCTTGCCATTTTCAACAACATGGATGGACCTTGAAGGTATTACGCTAAGCGAAATAAGTCAGACAGAGAAAGTCAAATACCATATAATTTCACTCATAAGTGGAAGATAAGAACAACAACAACAAACAAACAAACACATAGATGCAGAGATTAGATTGGTGGTTACCAGAGGGGAAGCGGTGATGGAGGAAGGAGAAAGGGGTAACAGGGCACGTGTGTACGGTGATGGATAGTAATTAGTCTTTGGGTGGTGAACATGGGATAGTCTACACAGAAATCGAAATATAATGATATACACCTGAAATTTATATACTGCTATAAACCAATGTTACCTCAATTAAAAAAAAAGAAAAGGGTTGGCCAGGGGCACATAGCTAGTCTAGGACTCAAACCAAGTTTTCTCACACCAAGTCTAGACTCCTCTGGGTTAAAAGAAACCTGGCCATAGTTCCAAAATAAATGACATTTACTCCGGTTGGGTCTAATACACCTCCCAGATAGCCTGTCACTTCAGATGGGAAAAATCAGTCAAACCAAGTGTTTGACATCAAGGGAAGCAAACAACAAATTAAGAGGCTGTATTTTCCCCTTTTCGTCAGGCTGCTATTGTGGCGGGGAGGGGGGCCACCTGCGGAGGCAGGGGCTCAGTTTGAGGTTCATGAGGAAAGAGCTGTGGGCATGTCTGCAGCGACCTCTGTGAATCTGCTGGCTCCAGATGCTGAGTTCCCTGAGATGGGCCAATGCAGGAAGGGATGCTCACTGAGGGACCTCCCCTTGCCAGGACTGTACCCAGGTGTGAACCTCTCTCATCATCTCAATGGCTTTCTAAGGAGTTAAGACGGTCACTGCTATTATTTTTTCCCATTTTTAAGGTAGATAAACTGAGGCTTGGATTGTTCAAGGTCATGTAGCTAGTAAGTAATGGCACCAAGATACAAAGGAATAGCTATCTCATTTCAAAGTGCATTTCCTTTCCACTAGGCCAAATGAGGTGGCACAGGGGACAGCAGAAGGAGATAGGGGGCTTGGGAGGGGAAGTTAGGAGTAGAGGGAGGGAGGCACTGGGCAACGTATCGATTTGGAGAGCCAAGTTATGTAGAAAACCATTTCCATGGAGAGGCAAAAGCCCCATTCTCCTCTTTTTACTTGTTCTAGCCTATGTGTTTCTTGTTGCAGTAGCCAGTCTCCAGTGAGGCCAGCATTCACGCCCTGGTGTGGCCCCCCTCCCATGAATCTGGGATAGCTCCGTAATTTGCTTTTGACCCAATGAATTGTGGTGAAGTGATGCTGTGTGACTTCTGAAGCTGAGTCAAAGGCAGTCTTGCAGATTCCTCAGGGCCTCTTGGAATGCTCACTCTGGGGGAAGCCAGCCACCACGTAAGTAGTCTGACCACCCTGACCATGCTGCGAGGAAGCCCAAGCTAGCTGTATGGAGAAGCTGTGTGGAATGAGGGAGAAGCCCAGCCAGGTCCCAGTTTTTCCAGCCATTCTGGCTGAGGCACCAGACATGTGAGTGAGAAACCATCTTGGATGGCCAGCCCCATCCAGCGTTCAGATGCCTCTGGCCTCAGCCTCCACCTGACTGTAACTGTATGAGAGGCCACAATAAAAACTGTCCAGCTGAGCCTAGTCAACACACAGAACTATGAAAGATAATAATGAATTGTTGTTTTAAGCCACTAAGAGTTTTTTGGGTGAGATGTGGTGAACACGTGCCATAAATCTCCATGAATCTGGACATCTCTCTCAACCTAGAAAAGTTCAAGGATGTCCTGAGCCTGGCGTGTCCATATGGCCACTCTGTATTCCTCGGCTGGAAATGATCCACAGCGCCATGAGAATCGGCCCTTAGCAAATGGCCCTGAGTTTGTTTCCTGGTTCCCGCACGCTAGCTGTGTGACTTTAGACAAGCCAGTGCTCTCTCTAAGTCTTATTTTTCTCATCTACATAATTAGGTACTGGAATTATCAAGCATTAAAGACTCTTCTACTTCTCAGACTCTTGAAATAACACTCTGTGCCTGTGAAATGAACACATGACCACCTAGGTGCGTCCTTTCTTTCTCTGCAGTAGAAAGGAGCCCATCCTGGCTGTTTCTGGGCTTTAGAAAGGGCTACGTGGATGCCAGGTGTCTCGAGTCACCAAGCAAGTCTGTGAAGGGCCGAGCACGCGAGCCGGGTTCCCAGGCTCCCAGCCCCATGCTGCCTCTTCAGCCTCCCTTGAGGGTTTTCAGCACTGAAGAGGGAGCAGCGGTTGCAAGACCCAGGTAGTTCTGGAATCCTAGCCCTACCTGAGCAGGGGAAGTTCCCGCCTGCTGAGGAAGAAGGGGGCTCCTGAGAGAAGCAAGCCTATGGGGCAGCTATGAGACGTCTGGTGACAATACTTGTATCTCAAAACACAGCAGCTGAGAACCAGCTAATTACAGCCTCTGGAGTCATTCATAACTTGGCGTTCCCCGTTATACCTGCTCTCTCCCGGTGTTCCTCATCAACAGCCATGAAGGAGGCCGCTTGTGGGTGGAAAACTCAGGCAGGAGGGCCCAGGATTGGGCCTCTAGTCCATCCTTCTGCCCCAGGAGCCCAGCCTGGTACCTGGTATGTAGCTGGCACCTCTGAATGAAGTGCAAGAGAGCAGGAGTTTCTCGAGTCAGATGAATACTCTGCACGTGGACACACAGATGCCCTTGGCCACTTGCCCATCAGGAATGCGTTCAGACCTGCTGGGACCCTCCAAAGGTCAATGGTGCAGGTGTAGCCTCATGATGGCTATTTATTCAGGAGAGATGCTCAGGGCCCAGGCATCATGGTGCTGGGAGGGCCTCTCTCTGGGCCTGTGGCAGGTGCTAAGGCTCTGGCCAGGACCTCTGCTGGACTGGGACGTGGGCTAAGCAGGCGTCGGGACCCCACACCTCCCTGCTCTGGATCCCCCTCTCTCCCAGGGCCTCTCAGATGATTTGAGTCTCTTCTACCAGGAGGAAGGCCATGACTCAAGGTTGCAGGAGGGCTGAATGATCTGAGGGGCCTCCAGGCCCCCTGCTGTGCCCCTATTTCTACCTGAACTCTCACAGTGGACAGGGTCGTGGCAAAAGGGGGAGAAGGAATCCCGCGTGGCGGAATGTCCTCACCTCACTCCAGGAAAAGGGAGTTTCTTTAAATCACGGAAGCATTTTGAAAGTACAAGGCCTAACTAAGATTTGGATAGTATATTTCACTTGGCAGAGTGCCGTTACATACATAGTGCTGTGTGGTTCCCATATTAATTAGACAAAGCAGTGTTTATTATTATGTCCACTTTATAGATAATTAAACTGAGATTTAAAGATGCTAAATCGTTTTCCCAAGGTTACCCAAATAACAACTAGCCTTGAACTCAAGGCTCAGCCTCCGCTCCAGGAATCTTCCTGCTGAGTCAGCAGGCCCAGCCACTGCCTCCCATGCCCACATTTGAAGCCTGGATAATGAGGCCTTGGGGGGTCCCAGATTATAGAAAATGCCACAGTTGCTATTCCATCCACATAGCCCTGAATTCAACCTAAATCCAGCTCCTCTTCACCCTATCTGGCTTCTGAAACACATTTTAATCTCACTGTGAATCTGAATGCATTAGCCTATGACCTACAAGAAATAAGTCAGAGCCTAAGAGAAAGCAGGCAATGAGAGAATAAGCAGGGAGAGAAAAACAGCAGAGTTTTCCAGGGCAGGGGCCATCTGCTTGTTGGTCAGCGCCTCCTATACACCTGGGCCAGGTCAGCAGGGGCTCCAAGGGGTCAAGAGAGGGCAGGGCCTCTGGCTGTGAGATCCTGGGGCTGGACGAGACCCTAACTTCACATGCATCTCCAACCCTGCACCCAGGAGAGCAGCGACTCAGAAACAGGCTGCTCCCTACCTTCTTGCTAATCACTGCCTGGCGTGATTGAACACCTTGACATTCTTCAGTGAAAGTTCAGCTCAGCCACGAGTCAGGGCGCTGCATGAGGAATGAGGTTTATGTGGAATCCCAGCATCCAGAAATTAGAGATGAAAAAGGACACTGAGGTCAGAGGCAGTCCGTCCCCAGGGACCAAGCACAGGTTCTTCTCGGTAATAGACTCCCCCTTATTCCTCCAGTCCAGGCTGCTGCCTCTCTGAAGACCACTGTCCGCTGTTTCCCAGAGAAGACATTGTTTATAGAAATGAGAGGTCTGCGCCAATCCCTACATGATTTGCTTTGAAATTTATTAATCATTCAAAAGCCAGCGAAGAAGGGAGAACAGAGAATGTCAAGTCCCCTCGTAGCCAGCGTGCCTGAGCAGGTTGGGGGAGGAGAGCTGGAACGCTCTGGAGCTGGCTGTAGCTCTGGGGCAGCTCTGCACAGTGCAGGCTGACCACTTTCTTGCTGTGTAACCTTTGGCAAAATTTTAACCTCTCTGTGCCTCGGTTTCCTCGTCTGTCACATGGGAGCTCATGATGCCTACACACCGGGCTGTTGGAAGATCAGGGGAGTTAATGTTGGAGGAGCATCTCACGTTGTGGCTGGCCTAAAAATTACTGTGCAGGTTATTATCACCATCACTCTTCCCTCTCCAGATCCATCTCCCTGTCTGTAAAACAGGGCCAAACAGCTTCTTTGGCCACTGGGTTTCATCCACTCAGCATATTCCACCAACATTTGCAGAACCACTACTGTGTGTCAGAGTACAGAGCAATGATGACCAACAGACGGGTTCTCTGACCTCACCGAGCTCACTGTCTGTGACTTTCCTGGAAGAAGGATGCTAAGATTCTAATAAGGATGCCCGCCATCTGATGCTATAGTTCTCCTGCATAGGTTGTGACCCTGTGACTCACTGGGGACATAAGAGAGGTCACAGAAACAGAATGGCATTGCAAAGACAGTGTGGGACTATGGTTATGCAGCTTCCCCCCCCCTCAGTGGCATGACCCCAGCACCATCTTATCCCATCTGGTTTCCCCCCAGGCCCAGGGTCACTGTAGCTACACCTCTGCTGGTATCAGCCTGGGAAGATGCTTTTACATGCACACACGTGCGCACACACACAGCACTTCTAATAGCATCTAAATCAGTCACTCTTACTTTGCTGCAGATTAGTGGTTCCTACCCATAGCCCATGCCCAGCCCCACTCAAATCAATTAAATCAGAACGTCTGGGGGTGGGACCCAGGCACCAGAATTATTTACATCACCCCAGGCTGAGACCCAGTGCTCTAAGCAGACGTAGCTGTGAGGCGGAAAGGGCACCGGACCTCTGCTCTTCACTACTATTTTTTTTTTGTGAGGAAGATCAGCCCTGAGCTAACATCCGTGCTAATCCTCCTCTTTTTGCTGAGGAAGACCGGCTCTGAGCTAACATCTATTGCCAATCCTCCTCCTTTTTTTTCTCCCCAAAGCCCCAGTAGATAGTTGTATGTCATAGTTGCACATCCTTCTAGTTGCTGTATGTGGGACGCGGCCTCAGCATGGCCGGAGAAGCGGTGCGTCGGTGCGCTCCCGGGATCTGAACCCGGGCCGCCAGTAGTGGAGCACACGCACTTAACCGCTAAGCCACGGGGCGGCCCTCTTCACTACTTTTTGATATCGCTGAACAGCCTCAGTTTCCCTGTCTGGGCAAAGAAGGTTCTAATACCCGCCTCACCAGGCTGCAGTGAAGGTGAAACCAGACTTAGTGATAGCACTGTGGGGAAGACTGCCCAGAAGTCTTGGGCTCGTGACCTTCCGGGAGGATGTTCACTGGGGAGAAGGTGGTGGGTGGGAATATTTCCTTGGGGGCTCAGCACTGAGCGCACTGGGGTTTGCTCTGCCCGAGGTGGCCCCGGGAGGAACACCTTGGTGAATGTCCCGCTTACCTGTCTGTCTCACCCAACAGTCGTCCTGGAGCTGAACCGCCAGCCCTGGCTCCTCCCCTCCCCCACCTCCTTGCCTTGTCCTTTCCTTCTCCTTCCAGGTCTGAGTCCTGCTATCTCTGGATGCTGCATTTCCAGTACCTTCTGCCTGATAAACATTTGGCGCGGCAGGTGTCAGGGTTTGAAAGGGCCTATACTAATCACGGAGAGATACACACCTGTCAAGAGTCCGGCCGAGGTCCTTCACAGAGCGCTGGAGGAGAGCTGGAGAGAGAGGCAGGGCTGATCCGCAGCCGGTTGGCGGGGCGTGCTGAGGAGAGAGGAGGCCCAGAGCCCACAGGCTCTACCCTCTCTGTGGGTCAGCCCTGTCCTGGTGTGGTAAGGGGCCATGGAGACGGTACAAAACAGTCCCTGAGCTCACCACGTTTATGGCCTATATTAGGAGTGACACACCGGGCTTTAAAATGCTTGCAAAGCAACATACAGACAAGTGCAAAGGAGTGAATCAAGGTTGAGGAAGTGAGTAAAGAGAAAAAAAGATCAGGTGAGAAGCAGACCTGTGGGGTCGGGGAGGGGGTAGGACGAGCCTCAGATATGGTGTGAAAGAGGAGGTTATGCCCTATTAGCGTGGAAAGAATAGACAGGGAAGGAAGAGGAGGGGATGAGAGCGTACGTTGCACGTCGTAAGGGAAGTGTTGTTTTATGAACTTTTGTTTCAGTTTTATGGTGTGTGTGTGCTGATAAAAAATTCACTTCTTGCTGTGAATCATGGTCTAAAATCTCTGCATCACGGGAGTCACAGCTCTGGGGTTGAGATCAGCGCAGTCACTGCCTTCGGCCCACATGACTCAGGCAAAGGCACTTGACCTTTCAGAAACTCTCTTCACTGTCAGAAAAACGAGAGTGGCACTCCCTGCCCCAGCTCTTTGCCTTCCCAGATTTGCTGTGAGGCTGAAATAAGATAATACACGTGCAAGTGCTTTCTACATCGAAAATTCCAAATAAGAATAACCCATTATTATCAGGTGAAGTTAATCAGAAACCTATGCAAAGAGGTGAGTTTAGATCTGGATTTTGAAGATGATGATGATGATACTGATGATCATGACAGCTCACACCGTCTGCCTGCTGTGTGCCAGGCACTGTTCTATGATGGGGCAAGACATGACTGTGGGCAAGAAGGGGGCCTTTCTCCATGGCCAGGGCATTGGAACCAAGCTAGGTGACAAGAAAGTCTGGTTGCTGGGCCAGCAGCACGTGGCAAGTCACACCAAACAGAAATGGTAAGGTTGGGTGCTGGGTGACCCATGGCACAAGGACAGCTAGTCTGGAGTACGAATCAGCTACATTTGGGTGTCCCAAAGTCCCCAGCAGAGGTGTACTGGAATGTGTCCCTCTGGTTTCCTTCCTGCAGGAGAGAGAATAGCAGCCTTGCTTTGAAGCATGGTGCTGTCCCTCCGTAAGTGGGGAAGGACCTGTTATCAGTGAACCTACCTTTACCCAGAGCCTGTGCTGAGATGTACCAGCCTCTCCTGTCCTCAGAAAAACCAAAGGCATCACTCCGGGCAGGGCGGCCCACCTGTGCCCCAGGAAGCATTCTTGTTCCTGGACAGAAGCCTGTACCCACTTCCCAGGAGTGTGTGAAGGAGAAATCCCAGACCCCAGCTGGAAGGTGGGGATCAGGGAGCAATTGAAGACTTGCTGCAGGAAATTGGAGCTGCCAATCTCCTAACAATTGAGATATTTTTTTTACACTATGCATTTCACGAATGTATGGTAAGTGCTTGGGAACCACAAAGGTCCTGTAAGTGCTCCATATTACAAGTCAAATCCTGTTACCACAAGGACCATTGCAATGAAACTCTCTGTACGAAAAAAGCAATTTCCATGTCCTAGTCAATGGCCCACTTATTTCAAACAGTATTCAATATGCTGACAGTGATAGCTCCCTTCTCTGCGCCCTCAGCTCACTGATTGTCTGTCCTGCTCACTCTGTAACGCACGCATGCACCATCTTGTACCGTTCACCATTGTTTGATGCTTACTATTCTTGCCTTCCCATCTGGATGGAGAAATTCTCCAGGATAGGGCTGGTCCTGCCCTGGGGACCGGCGTGCATGGACATGAAGCCTCCTAGGCCTTCGTTGGTTCCTGCACCAAATGTTTCCTGCTCACCTGCTACACATGTTACACCAGGTATGAGAAAGCGTGCCAGGAAGATGCAGGTCCCGCTCTCAACGGGCTTCCCGGCCAGCAAGCGGAGCAGACAGGTAAACTGCCTTGGGAATTCAATGTGAGTGGTCCATCCTTTAGCAGGCTCCAAGCAGTGGCCCATGAAAGTGATACCTTTCCCAGACTGAAGGGGTTCTGGAAGACTTCCTGGAGGAAGTGACATTTAAAATGAGACTTGAAAGATGAGCAGGAAGTATCTAGACAGTTGGAGGAGGGGAAGGTTAAGGCAGTAGTGGGAGCCGGACTAGAATTCCAGGTGGTTGGATCAGCACTATAATAAGAGCTCACTTGTATTGAGAATTTTCATGCCATTTCCAGGCATGAAATAGAGGCTCTATAGACGTTATTTGATTTAAGCCTCACATCAACCCTGCTATCCCCATTCTACAGGTGAGGAAACTGAGGCTTTGAGAGGTTAAACATTTTGCTTAATTAATTTGCACAATCTAAGCATTAGCTGTCATTATTATTATCATAATCACTGTTATTATTTTCTTCAAACTCTAAGTCTAAATTCACCTCTTCTGGTAAATTAGGTTTCTGATTAATCTCACCTAATGGCAAGGTCACACTGCTAGTGATGGGCAGCATCAGGATTTGAACCCAGAACTTAACACTCCAGAGGTGAGAGAAAGCACCAAGTCTAGGGGGAGGAGGGGTGGCTCAGTCTGGCCCAGTGTGGTGCAGGAAGTGTGGAGAGCAGGGAGGTGAGTAGGGTTGGTCAGGAGTGGTCTGAGGCCACAGAAAGACAGCACCCAAGTGGTCCAGGTCGGGAAGGACATGCCAGCCCGTAGTTTTAGAAAGATTCCTCCAGCTTCATTATCAAGAATGTATTCCAGGGGCCAGCCCCATGGTGTGGTAGTTAAGTTCAGTGCGTTCTGCTTTGGCAGCCCGGGGTTGGGGGGTTCAGATCCCAGGTGCAGACCTACACCACTCATCAGCCATGCTATGGTGGCGACCCACACATAAAGTAGAAGAAGATTGGCACAGATGTTAGCTCAAGGCTAATCTTCCTCAAGAAAAGAATAGGAGCCTTGGCAACAGATGTTAGCCCAGAGCTAATCTTCCTCGGGGGGAAAAAAAAAAAAAAGCATATATTCCAGGGGCAGAACTGGAAGCAGGGAGACAAATTAGGGGCTGTTTTCTAATCTGGGCAAGAGATGTGGGCAGCCTGGATTCAGACTTCATGTACATCGAGAAGAAAAAGATGACGGAGCATTTTAGAAGATGGACTGGATGGGACGCCAGCCACACAGGCTGATGGGGAGGGGAAGGAGGCAGGGACAGGTGGGGTGGGACAGGGAAGGGACCAGTTATAGAGGCTGGCTCTGGGGGTGGGGGGACGTGTCTGGAGATCCCACTGTCCATGCCCCAGGGGGCTGGAGAGGCAGGGTGGCTCTGGCTGTGTGGTGGATGTTTGGGTGGCAGGTGATGCTTGGAGCCCAGCAGAATGGCCTGGTGGTTCTGCAGGGGCAGCCTCTTCACCACAGGTGAAGCACCCAGCCCCCTGGGGAGGGAAAGGAGCAGCCAGCTTTCCACATAGTAGGGAGTCAGAGGGTTAAGTCCAGAAAATAAAAACAAACTGGATCACCGTGAGCAGGCTGGGGTAGGAAGTGTTAGGGTTGCAACTCCGGGGTTTCAGGGGTGCCTGGCACGCTCCACAGTAAAGGCAGAACTGGCCTCATGGGGCACCTCAGCCAGCTGACATCCTGTCTGAGGACCAGGGCATTGGTGACTCCATCTGAGTGGGCTGACAGGGCAGCGTCCTTGTCCTGTGTGGTTTTGCTTCCTTCCCCAGGGTCCAGCCCAGAGGTGGGGACATGAGGCACTTGGCAAACATTGGTTAGAATTGGAGTCCAGCATCATGTTCCAATTCACATCCTCGCCCGCACCTTTTGAAGTTAGTGCTATTGACACTATGTAAAGTTTGGAAATCCTAGAAGGAGACAAAGTGCTCAAGGGAATGACTCTAAAATAGGTAGTGATGCTCCCTAGCCAATATTTTGTGTGTTGTGGGAAGAGAAATATTTCTGGAGATAGTGACATCAGAATGCTACAGGAAAGCTCTAGAGAATTTAGTGCCTCTGCGTCTCTTCCCTCTCTCATTAGGAGAGAGCAGTGGTGTTTTAAATTCTTTAAAGTGGCTCTTCAGTCAAGGAGGAGTTTATAAAAATAATTTCTGCAGCAGGGAGGACAGAGGGTGACAGGCAGCAGCTGGGTGCGGGGTTGAGAGGGCCGGGAAGGAAAGCCAAGGAGGCTGGGGGCAGTGGCTGGTGGGTAAATGAGGCAGAGCTCTTAACCCCAGAGGTAAGCAGAGGCTCCACCACGTGGAATCATTGGCTGCTAAAAGCCTGGAGCAGGGAGAGGCTCAGTGGGCTGATGGCTGAGCTAATGGCTGGCAGGTCCCCACTACTGGCCCCTCAAATCCTATCAGGGCCAGCACGAGGTATGGTCACTTCTACTCCCCACAGAGCCTCTGCAAGTGTTAGGACAAGGAGAACCCTCCAGACAGATATAGCTCTGCCCTGGGATGCAAGGCTCACCAGGCGGGGCACAGCCAAATCTCAGGCCCTAAGTACCCCTGGTTCACGTGCCCTGGTGCAGCAGTCCAGGGAAGGGACGGGGATGCATCTGGTGAAGCATTAGAAAGCAGAGCCTGAAAGCAAAACTGCAAATCATGGCAACCCAAGAGGGATGAAGGCATTTTAAATGGAAAAAAGAAAGTATATTTTAAGATACAGAAGCAGAGAAGGCTCCTGATTAGCCAAGGCAACAATGAGGCATGGGCTGAAGGTTGGGGAAGGCCATAGCAATCACTTCCCCATCTAGAGCAGGCTGTCATTGGCCAAGTGCTTTGCCATGCATAATCTCAGGAAATCCACACTCAAGAACACCTGGGGGAGGAATGTTATAGAAGAGGGAACTACAACTCAGAGGACTCGTGACTTGCCCAAGTTTTCTCAACAAGGAGGGGGAGAAATGGGACTCAAACTCAGATCATCTGACTTCAAAAGCAACCCTTTTCTTAGGCAGCCTCAGAATGGTAGCTTGTCTGTAAAGATGGCCACCAAAATGTCTCCCCTCCCTGTACATTTCTGCCCCTTCTCCATTAGGAGGTAGAATTTCCCCTCCCCTTGACCCGGACTGGCCCTGTGACTTGCTTTGGCCCACAGAATGTGGCAGAAATGACACCCTGTCAGGTCCGGGCCTAGGATCCAGCAACCATGCAGAGACACTCAGGCTGGACTACTGGCTCCCAACAGATCATTAGGCTAGGTGGGCACATGAAGAGGGAGAAGCCAGGAAGCCCTCCAGCCAACTCCAGTTTCAGACATGGCAGTGAAGCCATTTTGGATGTTCCTGCCCCAGCTAAACACAGCCGCATGAATGAGCCAACCTGACACCACGTGGAGTAGAAGAGCTGCCCAGCAAAGCCCAGCTGTCCCACAGAATCACCAAAAATAATGTCACTGTTGTCTCTTACACCACACTGCATAACCGAGACACCCAATTAGCGCCAGACTCTCCCCTGGGGTCCTGATATTGGAAGGACTTGCCCAGGCCACCTTCCTGGCTCTGATAACAACACCAACCAGGGTTGATGTACAGTGACTTGGCTGCCATTCATCACGTCCTTGTTTATCTAGAGAGACCCTGCTCTGTATCTAGGACTGTGCGTGCCTGCCCCTTCTCCCTCTATGGCCTGTCACCCACCTTCGACTAGGAATTCCAAGAGGACAAGACAGTGCTTCGCTTTGCTTTCTCTCCAGACTTAGGGACAATTCTCTACACACAATTGGTGCTTTTCGTGACGTTGGTCCGTCAGTTTGCCCATTTAACTGGCTGACTATTAGGTTAAGTGCCCAAATCAGATTATTCCACTGATAATCTACTGGAAGGGGCTCTCTAGTGGGTGACTTATTTCAGTGGGATAATTCAATTTCATTTTATATTTTGTTGCTAGCCAGGAGAGCTTGGTCCAGCTGATGAGAGTGGGCTTTTCGGCTTTTGATATATGTATTGGTCTTTGCTCCATGGAAGCCATCATAGGAAACTCAGAGGTTCCAGAATATGCCCCCACCCCCACCCCACCATCCCCTAACTGGCTGTACTTTGTTACGCACACTGTGCCCCAGCTAATAATGTTGTCGTATAAATTAATTATGAAATGACTAATGTCAATTTCCCTTTCATCAGGAAAGGCAGAAGGCCTGGGGACCTGGGGAAGAGAGACGAGGACTGTAAATGGAGCCACATCTTTTCCACGGAGAGAAAACTCCGCAGGATCTGGGCACTCCCTGCATTTCCCCACCTCCAGCCGCCTCCGTGAGCCTCTGCAGGGAGATTTTTCTGAATAATGGAACATTTTCCTGTTTTAATCAGATGCAATTTTGTAAGCAGTTTTTATGATTTAGCAAGTCCATTAAAACTGGCATTTGTTCTGCTCTGACACTCGAAAGGGGCTCCACAGAGCATAAACATTGGAAATTACTTGTAGGGAAAGACAATATTAAAATTCCCCAGCCCGGGCCTGTTGTCTGAGAAATTCTGTTATCAAGCATCATGCCAGCTACCATCAGAGGCACTTGAGATATATGCTGCTTCCTCTTACGCACTGGCTGGGGGCACTGGAACTCAGGCAACGATAAAAGACTGGATGCTGTTATCTTTCAGCACTTTTGGCATCAGGGGGCAAGTGGGTCTTAAAGGGAACTCACTGGAAGGGCAGGTCATGAAGTGCAAAATCTCAAGGAAGAGGGTGGGTGACCACATGAGTAAGGGCGAGCCTGGAAATTGCTTTCCTGCCCACAGTGAATGACAGGGTATATTGGTACGTAATTAAGAAGATCAGCTTATCAATTTCACTTGCAGTCACTTCTCAATTATCCATGTACTGACAGATCACCAGGTCAAATGAAAACTCTAACGAAACTCTCCTTTTGCTCTCTCTGCTTCTTGTCAGGGTCTTCTCTCCTCATGGAACCAAATAATAGCAGTAGCAGGTGAATCTTTGGGGAGCATTTCTACTCTCCCAATCAATGCAGAAACAATCGAAGAAATCACAGAAGGTGAGACCTGGTAGATCAAACTACATAAAATTAAGAATTTATGTGAATAACAAACTAATAAAATATTTTTGCAAAAAATAAAGACTGAAGAAAAATATTTGCTTACGACCCTTCAGGCCAAGTGTTCATGTTATAATATAAATAATTGATATATTAATTGAAAGGAACATTCTAAGAGTAAAGATGGGGTGCATTGGAGTGAGAACAAACACAAAACAGGTAAAGAATGTGAATGGTAATTGACACAACAAAAAGGCTTTTAAAAATGAACATATGTGAGAGAGTGCAACCTCGCTTGTAATTAAAGAAACAAGAAGATAAGATAAGATACTACTTGGACTTCCAGCACAATAGGGAGCATTGAATACGAGTTTATTTTCTCTCCTTTCAAAATCTCCACTAAAATAAACATAAAGAATAAAAGAAAGGCATAAACTCACAAGAACCCAAAGAACAGGAGAGGAGGCAGCAGCACATAAAGGACATTTGACAGATTTCCACAAGACGGAGGGCAGATGGAGGAGTGGTGACTGGTGGAGGAAGCCAAACACTAAGGGTCTGCAGGAGGACAGACAGGAAGCCTAAGGGTTCCCCATAGAGCCCCAAAGGCACTGGAACTAGAGGGCCGTGGGGCTCACGAATGGACCAAGAGAGACTCAGGGCAGATCAGAGGCTTCATGTGCTGGAGAGAAGGATGTAGGGGGTGGGTCCTGGTGGGATTCAAGGCTGAGGAATAAGAGGCAGGACTTTCAGTTCAGCAGTGTGGTGGCCTAGATAAGCGGGATGCATGCCCAGGACAAAGACCTAGAAAGGCAAGTACTCTTTAAGTGCCTAACTGACCTTTAGAAAGGTAAGAAAATTCACCCAGGAGCCAGACACAAAGAATCTGGAGCAGGAAGCACTTGAATTGACACTGCAGCAGCTGTGTGATTTTGCCAGCTTTGGTAACCCAAGCATATGGGGTTAGTGATCGTGTGGGGCCCAAGGATGAGGCTTTGTGGCTTCTGAGGAGGAGTGTTGGAACTGAGATCTTTGTGTAGAGCCTTGACCCTCAAATGGTTACACTCCAACCAAAGAATGGGATAGAAGAGGTCCACTGCTAGTCCAGGAAGATGACAAGAAAGTTTGTCTGTCTTAGGAAGAGTGAGATAAAGGTCTCACCTGGTAATTTATAATCATGGACCAACTCCTTGTGCAGAATTGGGCTTTGACTTTACACTAGCTTCATGGCTCAGAAACAAGCAAGTTGATAATTTTGTATTAAAAAGTGGTCCTGGGTTAGTGGATACATTCGAGACTCCTAACATAAGCAAACACAAGATGTCCTTAGAAGAACATGTTCTCACCTATGTTTGCCCAGGATCCTAGCAAGAAAATCCTGTTGAAGATGAATTTACAACCCAATTTAAAAACACATGAAGAGCTTTGATGGTAAAGAAGAAAGAAAAGGAAAGATGATTACCACAAAAGTCAGGACAATGATTTCTCTTTGAAAGGGGAGTGGTTGTGACTGGGAAGGGCATAAAGAGGACTTCTGGGTGCTGGAAATATTCTATTTCTTGAAATAATTGAAGACATAAAAGAAGGAATTGAAAACATAAAAAGTCATTAAGAAAACATAAGAGGTAGATTTGACTCCCAAACAAGTTCTAGAAATGAAATATATAGTTATTGAAGTTAAAAATTCAATGGAAAGCTTAAACAATATGTTAGACATAAGTGAAGAATTAGTGAACAAAAAGTAATTCTTAAGAAATTACCCATACTGCGACACAGAGTATAAAGAGATGGAAAATATAAGAGATTAAAAGACATGGAGGCTAGAATGAGAATGTTCAACACACATCTAATAGTAGATAAAGAAAGACAGACTAGAGAGACTAAGGACAAGGCAATATTCCAAGAGATAAAGACTGAGAATTTGCCAGAATTGGAAAGCCTCATATTTGTGAAGAATCCCAAATAGGATAGATAAAACTAAATGCACACCAAGAAGCATTGCTGTGAAATTTCAGAGCACCAAAGTCAAAGAAGATCTTTGAAACAAGCAGAGGTAAAAGACACAGATTACCTAAAAGAACATTGCACTGACTCGAGAAAATAGTGGAAGAATATATCTAAAGTTCTGAGATAAAATAATGGTCAACCTTGAATTTTATCCATAGCTAAATCATTTTTTTGACAGTGATGGTGAGATAAAGATATTTTCAGACAGAAAATGATTGAGAGTTCTTAACTACAGAGCTTTGTTGAAGGTACTACTATGAAATAAATGCGAGAAAGCATAGCAAAAACATAGTAAAAAACACGGTACATGTCAGTAAATTGAAACAAGCCTTGGTTATTAAAAAAAAAAGACCAAACACAATAATAATGACAAATTGGAAGTATAAATCAAAGTGAAATTGAAATATGAACAACAGAATATGTAAGTTGGGGAAGGAGTGATAGGAGTTAAAATGAGGAGTTCTAAGATTCTTATATTGTTTGAGAGGAAAACAGAGACACTGATTCACTTCAGATTTTATGTTGCCTATAGATGCAAAAAATTTAAGGATACACACTTTAAAAAGTCAAAATAGAATGTATAACTTCAAAAACTATAGGCAACATAAGAGAATAATGTTTTACAAGCCTCGGTGTTCCAATAGAAGGCAAGAAAGGAGAAAAATGAAGGAAATAAACAGCAAGATGTGGTAGACTGTGCTTTCTGAAAATGCCCACAACAGTATTTCTAGTCCCACATCTCTGCCACTCTGCCACTCCCCGCCAAGAGGGAAAGTCTACTGTTCCTCCCCTTGATCCTGGGCAGAACCTTGTTGCTACCTTGACAACTAGAATGTGGTGAAAGAAACGCTGTGTGATTTCTGAGGCTAGACAATAAAAGGCTTCCATCTGGCGCTCTCTCTCTCAAGGTTCTTCCATCTGGCCACCATATTGTGAGGGACCCCCAACCACCCGGAGAGGCTATGTGTGGGCTGTTTGGACCAACGGTCCAAGCTAAGGGTCAGCAGACAGCCAGCATCAACCCCCAGACGTGTGAGTGGCTGAGTCCCAAGAAGAGTCCAGCCCTCAAGTCTTCCAGATGAGGCCCAGACATGGCGAAGCTGTGCCCTGTCCAGCTCCTGACCCACAGCATCTGTGAGCATAATAAATGTCCACTTTATTCCATTCAGTTTTGGAAAAATTTGCTATACAGATATAGTAACTGCAATACAGAGTAAGTAAAAAAGCACAAAATAAAATGGGAGCATTAAATCCAATACATAAATAATTATAAAAGTGTAAACTGGGGGCCGGCCCCATGGCGTAGTGGTTAAGTTTGGCGCACTCTGCTTCGGCGACCTGTGTTTGTGGGTTCAGATCCTGGGCACGGACCTACACCACTTGTCACCCATGCTGTGGCGGTGACCCACATACAAAGTAGAGGAAGACTGGCACAGAAGTTAACTCAGGGCTAATCTTCCTCAAGCAAAAAAAAAAAGGAAGATTGGCAACAGATGTTAGCTCAGGGCAAATCTTCCTCAGCAAAAAAAAAAAAGAAAAAAAACGTAAACTGACTAAACTTACTTGTTAAAACAAAGACTGTCAGATTGAATTTTTTGAAAGCTTTGTGTTGCTTATATGAGATAAAACTTAAAAGAAAGGACACAGAAAAGTTGAGCATAAAAAATTGGAAAAAGTTACACCAGTCATATACCAATCCAAAGAACGCTAGTGTAGAAGTATTGATTGTATATCAATATAGCTTTTATTATTAAGAACAGTGATGGACACTACGTAATATTAAAAGGAACTATTTGCCATGAAAAATTGAAATTCTAAATTTGCATGAAGCTAATAATATAGCCTTAAAATATGTAAAATCAAAACTGACAAAATTTTAAGGAGAAATTTACATATCTAAAATCATAATGACAATTGTAACATTGCTCTTAGCAACTGATAGATTAAGCAGATCAAAATGAGTAAGGACAAAAAGTTTGAAAAATTCAAACAAGATTGAATGGCACCTAACGATTGGAGACAGCACATTCTCTTCAAGTACACATGGCGCATCTAAAAAAATCGACCACGTACAGGGTCCTAAAACAAGTCTCAACAAACACAAAGGAACTAATATCACAAAAACCATGCACTCGATCCACAGTGTAATTTAGAGATACATTTTTAAAATCTTTTAGAATATTCTGTACAGTCATAAATTTTAAAACACACATTTAAATAACTCATGAGTCAAAGAAGAAATAAAAATGGAATATAGAAAACATTTAGTCCTAAAAGATAATAAAAATATGACATATCAAAACATATAAGATGCAACCACAGTGGTAATTAATGGGAAACACACAGCCTCAAATGCTTAAATCATAAAAGAGAAAGATTAAAGAGTTAATGAGCTAAGAGTTCAACTCAAGAAGTTGGAAAAGCGAGGCAGGGTAAACTCAAAGAAGGTAGAAAGGAGAAAATGAAGATAAAGACAGAAAATAACGAAATAGAAAATATTATAAGAAAACAATTGAATAAAACCAGAACCTGGTCCTTTGAAAAGACTAATAAAACAGACAAAACTCTGGCAGGATTGTTGGGGGGAGGGGGGGCGGCACACAAACAAACACTATTAAGACAGAAAAAGGAGCCATAACTCCAGATGCAGCAGAGAATTTAAAAATCATAAGATTAATATGAATACCTTTTTATAAATAACTAAGAATCATGGATAAAATGCACAGCTTTCTAGCAAAATATAACATACTAAAACTTAGAAGAAAATTAAAAATCAGAATGGGTCTATAATCATTAAAGAAATTGAATAAGAAACTGAAAATTTACCGACATCAACAATAGCTACAATTAACAAAACATCCGTCTCAGGTGATTTTACGGAGAATTTTTACCAAATATTCAAGAGACAGAGAATCCTAGTCTTATACAAAGCATTCTAAACCTGTGCTTCTCAAGCTTAAACGTGTAATCAAATTGCCTGAATCTTGTTCAAATGAAGATTCCGATCCAGTGGGTCTAGAGTGGGGCTTGAGATTCCACATTTCTAACAAGCTCCCAGGTTATGCCAGATCCAGACATCTACAAACCACTGAGATAAAGATAAATGCCCAGTAGAAAATGGGGCAAAAGTTATAGACATTGAATCCAGAAAAGAAGAAGCTTGAATGCCAATAAAAAGATGCCCAACTTGATTGTTACAAACAAATGCGAACTAAAAGTAAGATGCTGTTCACACAAATCAGGTGAGCAAATCTGGTTTGCTGACAATGTGGACTCCTGGCAAATATGTGAAGCAAGAAAACCCTCTAATGCTGCTGATGAGTGGGAGGACAAATTCACATATCTGCTTTGGAGAGCAATTTGCCAGCATGTAGTGAAGTTGAAGAAGCATATACGCTAAGACACAGCATATATGTCTAGAAAAAGTTTTGCCCCTGTGCAGGGAGAAACAAGAATGTTCAGATTAGCACTGCATGTAACGGAGAAATTAGAAACAATCTATATCTCCATTAATGGGAGAAGGATTGAATAATTAAACATTATATAGCCATAAAGCTACATGTACAACATTGATAGACCACAAAAAATGTTGAAAGAAGTAATTCGATGATTAATACGTATACTTTGATACCTTTACATAAAAATACAAAACATGTAATGCATAAAGTGTATCACATATACATAGCAAAGGTATAAAAATATGCATGGGAGTGAAAAATACCAAAGTCAGAACAGTGGTCACAACTGGGGAGAGTGGGAAATAGGATGAGATAGGGTATATGTCAACTGAATCTATCACATTTTATTTCTTTAAAAAAAAAAAAAAAGACAGGAAGCAAATACAGCAAAATGTTAAGAATGAATGATTTTACAGAATTGAGGGGATAGGTATATAAATATTTTGACATTATCCCCCATACTCTCCAGTATGTTTGTCATTAATAATAATAATAATATAGAAGGCTCTCTCATGACTAAGAGAATGAGAGAGGGTATATCAGCAAGTGAGAGCTGTCTTTAAATGTCTTGAAGACAGTGGATGTGTAATGGCCACTGCTGAAACTAGGAAAAGAGAGGCTTCTACACAGCGTGCAGCCAGCCCACCCAGGAAAACAGATTTTGATCTCAGATACAAGGTGCATCAGAGAGTGGGAGTGACCTTTGGAGCTGAAATCAGGGAGGTTGATTGAAAATCCATGTACCAAACTGTAGCTGCCCATCCCCACACTGTACAATTCCTGGTATCCATATTTCTACCCCCTAGACAACAAAAATATTTTTACAGTCTCTTCTAAAAGGAAATTGAATAACCCTAAAGCAAAGATCCTGCTTTATTATGACACAGGTGTCTCCCAGTAAAATGGCTGGCTCATATTCAATCATCCCAAGAGGAAGTCCATCCATCAACCAGTCCTGCCTATGAATGCAAAGCTTTTTATCTTCTCATTCTTACATATGAAAGAATATCCAAGAATCCCAAATACTGGAGATTAAAAGAAAAACAAAAAACTGATCCCGAAATAAGATAATTCAGGAAATAGAAGATAATTTAAAAACAAACGCTAAAAAGACTGTAATTAGATCCTTAGAGAAATTAAGACAACATTGTATACATATAAAAAGAACAGGATGCTATGAAAAAGGAACAATCAAAACACAGATGACCTCTTGATAATTTATTTTTATATACGTTTAAGATTTCCTAAATTTAAAAAATTTAATAGAAAGTTAAGAAGATAAGGTCAAGGAAGTCTTCCTGTAAGAGAACAAAAAGAAACAGGAAATATGAAAGAAAAAAAAAGACACAGAGGATCAATTCAGGCTGTCCATCATCTGGTTAAGAGAATACCAGAAAGAGAAGAGAGAAAATAGAGGGAAGGAAAATTTCAAAAATTTATTGATTATTACCAAAAATAGTAATAGTGGAAGGATGAGGGAAGAGGAGGTGGGGGTGGTGTAAGAAAATTAAACACTCAGCCGTCATCACAGGGAATCAGTAGACAATGTGTAAAGCACATAAATCAAGATATATCAGTAAAAACATTATTTAGAGATATGAAAGTAATTACCAGAAGAAATCAATCAAAAAGATAAAAATGTGGTCCCTGGGAGAAGGACTGACATTGTTGAGAGTGGATGGAACCAGAGACTGTTGTATTTCGTTATAAGCTTTTTGGTACTTTTGGCTTTTAAACCATTTGTCCTGTTGTGGTTTTTAAAAGCAGCCTCTTCTTTCTGGTCCCGGCAGGCTTTGAATGCTCCCGGACTAGAGAGATTGTCTTCTATTCTGTATGCGCAGGGGAGCCACGGGAGGTTTTGGAAGATAGGAGGGATGTAATCAGACCTAGGCCCTGGCACAGCACAGTCCCTCTCGACATGGGACTTCCAGGGCTGACCACGCTGTATCCTGTGTGCAAACTAACCAAACCCTTAGGGCCGCAGCACAGCAAAGGCACTAACTTTTTTTAATCCCATCTTTTATACCTCAAAACAGTTTTCATGGGAAAAGGTAGAATTTCTGGACTTGACCTCCTCTTGTTTTATGGCCTACTATTGATTTATTTGGGGTTAAATAGGAGAGTTGGGGAGTGGGTGCCCCCTTATACTTTTTGGTTCTTAGGGTCTCCAAAGTTTGTAGTTCAGCTCTGGCTCTAGATGAGTCTGGGTCATGTTTGCTTCTTGTATTCTAGGCCCTGTAGTTCCATTAACGAAGCCTAAGACTGTGTTGACCTTATCAACAGCCACACATATCATTCTATGGTTCAAGTGAGCTTGTGGTCAGCTAAGACCTCACGTGTGTCCCCCCCATTCCCCCATTTCATGAACTGCTATCAAGTCGTATCACCACTGTTCTGTTTTTTGCAATTCATTTTTGAACTCAATTGTGGGATTATACGTTCTGCTGTAAAATTACTCCTTGGTTCCTGTCCTGTATTATGATCTGGTCAGATAGTACACAATTTTGACTCTATCATCTTTCTCTCCTAACTTTAAGTCATCTATAAATCGGACACACGTGTTTTCATTACAAATCATAATAAACACGCTGAACAGGATTGAGTAAAACATAGTCCCATGGCATATGCCTGAGACTTCCCTGAAAGTCAAGGATGGCTAACAGGTTTCCACTGGCACGTCTGCCTGACTTGATGGCTAAGGGCTGCTTGGCACCCAATACTGAGAAGGATTCTGAAGCTCCATCCGGATTCAGAGAAAAAGAGTGATGCTGTTGATTAGCAATGTCAGCCTAAGGGAGGGGCTGGGGGCGATGACAGTCTAGATGTCACAACTTGCCATCCCTGCTCCAGAATAGCCTCAGATCCGTTAAACTGCATTATTTGCATTTGTTACTCAATCTTCTTTAAGTCCAGCTTACAGTGTTGTCTTCCAGCCCACATTTCTCCACTTGTTCAGAAGGACGGGAGAGGGTTTGTCAAATACATTGCAGAATCAATACACATTATGTCTGTAACATTCTCCTTATCTACCAGGCTAGTAACCTCATCAAGGGGAAAATGAGGTGAGTTTGGAGTGCTTCATTCTCGGTGAACCCGAGGCAGAGATCCTAATGACCACTACTTTATTTTCTAATATTGGGTGCAACATCTTTAGACTGCCTGTCTCCTGGATGTTTTCCCAGCCTCCAGGAGGGCTCCAGATTTTTAGACAATGGCTCTGACATCCTATTAGTAAGTTTTCAGCACCAGAGAAGTAAGTCACTTGAACCTGGAGATGCGAACCATGAAAGCAATTAAGAACTCCCTTAATGTCTCCATACCTATTGATTACCATTTTTGTTCCTATTGTATTCATTATAAAAATAATACATGTCTATTACAGAAAACCTGGAGACTACAGAAAGATGGAGAGAAGAAAAATCATTCACTATCTCAACTTCTTTTTCCTTGCATGATTTTTGAGAGTTTGCTTTTGTGTCGCTTTATACAGCTATGACCATAATATATGTGCAATTTTGTATCGGGGCTTTCACATAACATTATATCTTAAGAATTTTTCAAGTCAATATTAATTTTTCATCAGCAGAATTTTTAATAGCTGCATAATATTCCATCTAGGGGACATATCATGGTTTATTTAACCATTCCACTACTACTGTTGGAAACTTAGGCTGTTTCCATCATTTCTCTATTTAAAATGTCCATTCTTTTATGTATTCATTATTTAATAAACGTGGATATGTGGATTATGTGCCAGGCTCTATGGTAGATGCTGGAGATGTAGAGATGAGCAGAGCCCTCAGGCAGTAAACAAATAATGACAATGGAGGCAGAGCAGCGAAGAGGGCAAGGCGGCAGTGGGCACACCCCTCCCCATGGGCGAGTTAGGGAAGCCTTCATAGTAGAAGGAGGTGGGTGCAGATCATTACAAGCCTTGCATGCCCTGGTAAGCAGTTGAGATTTAAACTTGAGGGAGCAGCTGAAGGACTTTAAGCAGCGGTCAGAAGCCCTATGTGTGTTCTAGCTCTGCTCTCACAAGCTGAGTGCCCTTAGGCAAATCACGCAGGTCCTGAGTCTCATTTTCTTTTTTGGGGAAATTAAGGATACTAATTTATCTGCCACC
This sequence comes from Ceratotherium simum simum, assembly GCF_057802395.1. Taxonomy (NCBI): domain Eukaryota; kingdom Metazoa; phylum Chordata; class Mammalia; order Perissodactyla; family Rhinocerotidae; genus Ceratotherium; species Ceratotherium simum. Next base: position 70,280,050 of record NC_141906.1, read on the forward strand.
TGCATTTGTGATGTTATGTTATGGTGAGAATCAAAGGGAGATAATCGGCATGAAAGAGTTCTGTCAACTAGAGAGCACCATAAAAAATGTGAAGCACTATAGGAGAAGCTGGATAAATCCTTGTGGAATTGAGTTCATTTCTCTCTTTCTCAGAAACCCAGCTGAGAGTG